>NW_024037992.1:897500-1256852 GCF_016077235.1 Cyprinodon tularosa | reverse complement strand
GCAGCACCAGAGCCTAGAGCGCCGGCTCTGGGGAGCATGACTTACGTCACGTTTTTTACGTACGTTACGTAAGTTACGCAAGTTACGCAAGTTACGCAATTTGGAAATAACTATTCGAGGAGGAAGACAGCGAGCTGCGGTCACTTTTTGAATCAAAGCCCCGTCTTTCCTTAGCCCAGAGGGTAGATCAGGAAATCCAGCTCTATAAAAGCTTGCCCTCCATCCCCTGCAGGGATAGCGCCACACTGTGGTGGTGGAACAAGCAAGATACGCTGCCCTTGCTATCTGGACTGGCTGAAAACTACCTCTGTGTGCAGGCTTCCTGCACCCCATCTGAGAGGGTGTTCTCCACGGCTGGAGACACCATAAGCCCTGAAAGATCCTGTATCCTTCCAGAAAAAGCAGATATGCTCATCTTTCTGCAAAAGAACTGTTAATTTTCCCTACTAATTTTTTATAATTAGTATTTTTTGTTATTTAAAATAGGTTATTATCCCATCATTTGTTATTAGACATTGTTGGTTATTAAGTTTGTTCTTGTATTCATTTTTCATTTAAACACAGATGTTACTCCAGTTTCACATTTCCTGTGGACATCTTGATCTTGTTGAGTTTGTAAGATTGTGCAATAGTTAAGTAAACAAAGTTGATTCTGATAATCAAACTGTTTGTTCTCCTTTTTCCCCCAAATTGGAATCGAAAAAAGAATCGATAAAGAATCGAATCGTTTAATAGAATCGAAAAGGGAATCGGAATCGTGAAAATCTTTTCAATTCCCAACCCTAATGATTATAGCATTTCACATTAAACTTGGTTGGCATAATCTTGGTACTTAAACCTTCTGTGTCTCTATTCTTCAAGCATATGTCTCATGCATAGGCCTTATTTGGGCTCGGCTGTCTGTTTGCTGGACATCTGTGCACTCTTAACTTAGCCTCAGTGCAGAAGCCACTTTTAGCGTGACTTGCTAGACTCACTGTCTTGCTCTGATCTAAAGTTGCACTTCGAGCAGCATGCCAGACCCTCTGTCTCTTTTCTGCAGCATACCAAACTTTTAGACCTTTAAAGCAAGACCTTTATTCAATGTGAAAGACATGTATATATTTTAATAATTGGTGCACATTAATTTCCTACAGGTGCTGTGTCTTAAAGAAAGACTAACTGGCTTGTAGGAGCCAGAATACTTGCTTTGTTTGGTAGGGGGTCAAATACTTGTTTTTCCTCTTTAGATGGTTATCAATTTTTATAAATTCATATGATGTGAATTTCTGGAATTTTCTTTGGGATTCTGTCTCTCACTGTTAGAATGTACATATGATTAAAATTGTAGATTGTTGCATTCTTTGTAAGTGGGCAAACCTGCAAAATCAGCAAGGGGTCAAATACTTATTTCCCCCACTGTAACTCGCTTCCTTTGGCCACTACCCTCTTTCTGCTTGCACAAACACACTCACGTAAACAGTAGGCAAGAGAGACACGGCGGAGATAGCGGCAGTGAAAGAAGAGGTAGGCAGGACAGACGTGGTGGAGAAAAAAGAAGCTGAAGTATGCTTGAGTATCGAAAATACTTGAATTGTTATGTCAGGAAATGAATACTGAATCTAATTGCCATGATGGGTGTGATTTACAACCCTATCCTGCACGGTGTCTTGGATAGTGTCCGAGGTCTGCCACTACAGGTACCAAACGATTTACGCATAGTGTAGAGCGGATGTAGAATTGACCAATCATAGGCCTCCTTTTTCTCCTACCTGCGACGCTATCCGCAACACAGTCTATGGGCACCTACAATTTTGGGGAGGTGCACCAGAATGTACACTCTTAAACCCGGCTTAAAGGAATAGTACACCCAAAACATGATTAGCCTTCATTTTCTACTCACCCCCATGCTGAACAACACTCTGGAGTACTTTTTTGATATCTCAAATGCATCTGGAGATCTGGGAGGCTTCTTGCTGTCTGCTGACATTCAAATAATGGAGGTCTATGGCGCCCGAGGCAGAAAGGTCCATAAAAGTCCACAAAAAACGTGTCAATATTCCTCCATACTGCTTGTCCAATGTATTCCAAGTGTCCTGAGTTGGTAGCGTCCATAATTTACTCGAAACAAAGTCATTTAGAATGTTTTTAGAGCATAAGCAGTAGTGTATCTGATTTCCTAAAAGCGCGCGCCTGCGAGTTCACGAGTCTACGGAAACCGCGGCAGACCAAACCAGATGAAAGTGCGCATTCAGCGTCTGCTCTGCCGATAATGCAAGCGTAGAAGAAGAAATTTGCTGTTTACCTGTGCAAAGAAAGAAACAACGAAAGAAAAATGTCTGAGGACTTCAGTGTTGAGGAAGAGCATGAGTTCTTTGCCGAGCTGAATGCGCACTTTCATCTGGTTTGGTCTGCCGCGGTTTCCGTAGACTCGTGAACGCGCTTTTAGGAAATCCTATACACTACTGTTTATGCTCTAAAAACATTCTAAATGACTTCGTTTCGAGTAAATTATGGACGCTACCCACTCAGGACACTTGGAATACATTGGACGAGCAGTATGGAGGAATATTGACACGTTTTTTGTGGACTTTTATGGACCTTTCTGCCTCGGGCACCATAGACCTCCATTATTTGAATGTCAGCAGACAGTAAGAAGCCTCCCAGATCTCCAGATGCATTTGAGAAATCAAAAAAGTATTCGAGTGTTGTTCAGTATGGGGGTGAGTAGAAAATGAAGGCTAATCATGTTTTGGGTGTACTATTCCTTTAAGAGTGTCTGTAACAAGCTCACTGTTGAAGAAAATGAGCAACAAGTGACATCTTTGTTTCTACGAGAAACAAAGATCGATACAACCATTAAATGCTAATACATGCTAAACAGATGTTTCATGACCAGACATAAATGTAAAGAGTTTGCTAAGCTCTACTGGGGTTTTCTGTTATAACTGGGAATGTTTAAAAGATTTTTTGATACATTTTTACATTCTTCTTCTTTTTTGTCAATATAGGCATCAAATGTTTCTCTTTGAAGAAACACCAAACATAAATGTAATATTTTTGAAAAATTGTTGTTATGAAAAAGTTGTAGCTATGACCTTTAAGGATTTGTGAAAGCTGTAAACACCTATCCTAGCTGTGAGGAATGGGGATAACAGCATCATATTGTGTTAATCTCTTGCTTTAGGACAACCTGCTGTATGTCAAAAAATTGATCAGATAAGAGGAGAGGACATTATGTGGAAATGCTCAACCTTTTAAGACACAAGTCTTATCAAATGTAATGCAGAGCCTCTTCTTATGTCAATCAAGAGAAATCCTGAAAAGTTTCTAAACACATTTTCTGGAAAAAATACTTCTATTTTTAACTGCAGTTTAAAAAAAAATATGCATTAAAGATAAAGAAATAGGTTCTCTCCACTGATTCATGCAAATAGAAGAGTTTTAGCACTAACTGACTGTAAAGTTGAACTACTCAGGTCCTGGTGAGGTTTGCTGTGTTTGACTTTCATTGAACCACATACTGTATAAGTTTCTTTCCATTCATCAGACACACTGGGCGGAGGAGAATTCCAACCGCGGCCGGATAATGAGTAATAACACAAAGAAGACCATCATCAAAGCTTGACAGCCTGGCAGAATGGTGTGACTTTACACATTATGGTCTCTAGCTTAGAGTATATAAAAGCTCTGACTATTGGAGATGTCTTTAAAGAAAAAGTCCGCTCATATTCAGAATTAAAACTTCTGAAAGTTATTTAAATATAAAATTATTTCATACTGTTCAATAAATGATAAGTAAGTAATTTTCATCTGAATGTGCTTTACTGGAGGCATCCATGTTTGTCAAAGAACACTGCTCAACCGGAACTGAAAAGTGAGGGGAAGACACAGCGGTTAGTTCAGGCTCAGTGGGAAAATTTACCCAGAATGCGGTTGTTATAGGCTAACGAAGAAACTGACTGCCAATCAGATTTCCTGTGGTACTTGAACGGGTCGTAGTGGAGATAAATCCCTTTTTCAGTGCAAAGGTCAAACGATCTATTGGGGAAAGTGGATCAAAACCTCCTGTTTGAACCCCAGCTCAGTTTGTAGCTCAGTTGATCCTTCCAGGGAGAGAAGGTCTGAAAAATCCAATTTGCAGGATGACTTCCTGCCGAGAGGCAAAGACAAAAAAAAAGTTAAAACTCAGGTTGACTAAAACTCAGTTTGTCTCAGCAAAACTCAGCTTGGCTAGAGTACCCGAAACTGGCAAACACTCTGGCGTCGAGGTAGTGGCAGTCAGCAGCTTAAGAACTCTCCATTAACGAGGAAGGGAGACAAACACAGAAACACAGACACAAAGACAGGAGTCCCGACAAGTGCTGTATCTGGTGTTTGTCACAACGCGCTATTATCCAAGTCATCTTGAAAACATTCTTCTTCCAAATGTTGGCTACATATTACGGGTTTTTTCTCTGGCCAGAAGTTCGATGGGAAATCCTTCCTCTTCAAGTTGGCGATCCAACGACCAACCCGTCCGTGGAGGATCAGGAATCAGAAAGGTGGAATAACTCTTTTTTTTACTTTTACCCGATGTATTCCAACATCCAGCTGCCATGCACGTGGGCATTGTCAGTTTCACTATAGCTCTGGTGAATTTCAATGGTGAAGTCCTCTGGAAATCTTCAATAATTGTTGTTGATTGCAGATGTGTCTAGTAGTTCCGATTGATTTAGCTTGTAAAGCGGGGAGAATGACACTAGTCTTTTTTTTTTTAAACAGTGTCCTGCCTGGCAATGTGGCAATAAGAATAATTGTCTTGATGCCAAAAAGAGTCCAACAGATTCTACTTTCACAAGTGGAGCAGTACGGCTATAGTGTTCCGCTTGTTTTATGCTTATAAATTGCTTTATTATAATTATCCAGGGAGTTTTACAGATTATATGGACACTGCAATGCAAATAGAACAGGAAAGGAAAAACAGAAAAAAGGGAGAAAAGATGAAAGAAGGAGGAGATAGAAGGGAGATAATGATAAAACATCTTCAGTCTGCTTTATCACCTCCAAAGAGATGTAAAAAGAACAGCACAACCAACGGATATAGTATAAGAGATAAAATAAAGCAAGACCTTGATACTATCGCTGAAGTATAACTAATATTATTTAATCTGACATGTATTCTGTGTTACCTGAAGATAAGAATACGAGCTTTCTGTATGGAAGTGAATCTCTGAGTACCTGGAGCCAAGCACCTGTAGTTGTTAGTGAGGGTGCACTTGTGCATGTAAAGTTTATCCATAGAAAAAAAATGCTCAATAGTGGTTGTGGAGAGCTGAAGAGGCGCCCCCCAGAGCACTGAGTCCAGCGCCGGGAGACCCAAAGCCCCAGGCGCCCAAGGGGACCCCAAGAGCAAAGGCACCAAGAAGGGGCCCGCCCAGGAAATCCGACCCCCACCAAGGGAGGAGGAGAGACAGCCCAGAGGAAGTCCCCCAGCCACTGCAACGCCCGAGCCCCCAGGAGCCCATGGGCCCCAGGGATCTGAGGCCCTAGGGGTGCCCCACCCACCGGCAGGATCCCCAGCCGGGCCTCGCGGAGAAGCCGCCAGGAATAAGCCGGTAGCCACCCGGGCATCCACTCCCAAACCCCGAGCTCCACCAGTGCACCAGCGGGCCCAGGGGCCAGCCAGCGGAGGGAAAGCAGGACAGGGGGAATGGGCTCCACATATGGCGGTGACTTGAGATGTGCTTGGGAGAGGGGGCAGTTCTGACCCCAACCTGGGAAAGAAAGAGAGGAAATAAAAAAAAGGAAAACTCACAGTCACAATCATGCCTTCCCCCCTAGTGCCCCCACTCACACCACACAGAAAAAAAAAAAAACCTTGACGCACATTCACACATAACACTTGGATCCAATAATACCAGGACCAAAGACTCGGCGGCACCGGTGGTTGGTCCCGGGATTACCGGATGACCCAATAAGTGAACCTAAAATCCGGATGGGGGGAGGGGGCAGTGACACTGCCACACCAACCTATCTCATTCTTGCTTAATTGAAAATGGAAGATAGAGCCATGATAGATGAATAGAAACGCACACAAGGATTGTAGATATCTCTTTAAAAAACAAATTTGGAAAGTCTTTTAACACTTCCTTTAAACCATAGGCGTTTTTAGCCTATTTTTGGGGGTGCTGAAGTAACGCTCATTTGAATCAAAGCACCCCTAAAATATCAGTTGTTCTTTTTAAATACTGTATGCTCTTTATACAATAAAAAACATACAAAACTAAAAAATGTGACATTGTAAAAACTATACAGTATTTGGTTATTTGACCCTTTCAGTTATGTTCTAGTTCATCAGAAATAAACAAAACAAAAAAACAAGGAAACAAGCCCGATGGAGCTCCTGAACTAAAATGTTGAGGAAAACGTTGCATTCAGGTGTTTCTGAAATGTTCAGTCAGATTTCTGCACCTATTGATGGTGTGTTGGTGAAATGTTCACCAGCGAGGTGCTCTAATGTGTCTGAGACTGCTTTGTTTGAATATCTTTAAAACCACAACTCTATTTCAATATTAACATTTACTGAAACGTTAGTAAATCTTTTCTAGTTTCTGTCAAGGTTTGGTTGTGGTTTGGAGGACCCAAATGCAGAGGCAGAGAGGCTGAGGAGACGTCTTGGAGTTTAATGGGGAAAAAACAGTAAACAAAGGCAGGAATCCAAAAATCCAACTAATAATAAAAAGAAAACCAGAACTATGGAGACATCTGGGGAAACCAAGCATGAGGAGCCAGGGAGAGACAAGGTAGGAGGACAACAGCATGGGAGGACAGCAAAGACAAGGAACCAACAAAGAGTGAGAGCAGAGGGAGAGCATATATAGCTGACAGAGACAAAGGGAGGGCTAACGAGCTGATGAGGAGCAGGTGTGAGAGGAGACAACGAGGGAGCCAAGGGGAAAGGAACACACACACACACACACACACACACACACACACACACACACACACACACACACACACACACACACACACACACACACACACACACACACACACACACACACACACAAGAGGTCAACAGAGGACAACAGAAAAACATGAGAACTAACATAAATCTAGAAATTACAACAAAACTGGAATAAAACCAATAAAACTAGAAAACAAGGAGCAAAGCAAAGTACAACAGAACCAAGACCATGACAGTTCCTAGTTATTTGAATTTAGAATCCATTTTCTGATTGCCAGTCTAAAGAGGGAGAGGAGCAAAGGGGGAGAAGAGGAGCAAGGTGTGTGCAAAGTGAAAGGTCAGGAAAAACCAGACAGAATAGCAGCAGCTGCTAAACTGGTAAAGATTATTTTACATTTATCATGGAAGTCATTTGGCACCAAAGAGAAAACTCATTTCATGAAAACTGATTCAAATATTTCCATGAAATGATTTGATTTAAAAGCTTTAATTGGTTAGAATATTCCTCTAAAAATGCTGCTTCTTGTTTTGCTGTTTTTTGCACCAGTCTCAGATCAGATGCATTAGTGAACGATGGAGTCAGTTATTAGCTAAACACACTGAACAAGTTTCAAAAATATGTTTAGAAAACAGTGAAATTAATCATGTCTGTCCAGACAGCTCTCTGGGGGCTCAGCACCCCTTAACCTCTGGTCCTAGAACCGCCCCTGCCTTAAACATAATATTTTGCAACTTAATGTTAGTTTGTGAAAACATTTGCAAAACACTGTATTTATGTCTTTTACATTATTAACGACCTTTTGAAAGCAGTTTTTTCCTGTGGTTTCCGCTATGACACGTTAAATTTTTCATAGTTTAGGATTTGGAAAATTAGCTTATACTTTTCTTTTTTCCAAAGATCAGAAGCAATTAAACCAACTGCATGATTCACCGCTGATGCAAACTGCATGACTTCACTGTGGGAGGTGATCCAATCAATAGTGTGAGATGAATGATTTGATGAAGGCTGCATCACGACTGGTTAGTGAGTGTCCCTGTTAGGATGTAGTACTATGAAAGTGTAGTAAAGGAGTGGGCGTGTGATGATGGTGAAGTCTGGACAGTACACTCATCTTCTAAAGTACAGTTCAAACTCAAAGATCTGCCCACCTTTTCTCAGCTTCTCATCACATCTACAGCTCATTCTCAATCCCTCCACATATTTCTCATATGTTTTCTAAAGCCTTGGTTCCCTCCTCCTCACTTCCCTCCTCCACCCTTGAAAGATGGAAATCAGGACAGTTCAGCAGCGGAGGGGTTAAGATGAACCCAGCTTTATGATTGGCTGCCGGCCGGCGGCTTGATGCAGCCTACAGAGCGAGGTAACCAGGCAACCTCAGACAGGGTGAGGAGAGAAGAGGGGCAGAGGACCGGGGAGTTAGAGCAAGAAGCGCCGAAGAGAAGCCTGACATAGTTATGTGAGGAAATGTTGAAAAAGATGTGAGGGAGCTTTGGAGCACTCTAACCGGGATGGGAGACGGGATTACTGTCCCTGCTGAAACACACTGTGGATGTCTGAGGAACGCAGCAGCAGATTAACGCGGGGATGACTGGATTCTGAAAGCATTTTCCTCGAAATGGGAACTAACTGTGCTCAGTTTCACTGCAGTGCAAAGGTAAGTGCGCAAACGGTGCGGAGTGATGTGGAACAGTTGGAAGGTGACAGTGGAGAAAGTGTGCACACTTGAGACGCCTGTGGATTCAGTGCGGCTCCTCTATCTGCAGTGAATTATCCACTACTACTGCTGCTGGTGCATCGGGATTTCACTGTGTGGAAGTGAGTGTGTGTGTTTGGCGGTTGCATAGGACTGACCCCCACCCTCCCCAGCCCACAAAAGCCCAATCCCTCCCACTGACACGGTGGTCAGAGCCGTTTGTCCGCCTTTCGGCGGGAGAAAAGCTGCATTTTCCATGTGCGCTCTTGGTCCTGCAGATCCAGCCTAACAGTTTAACAGCCAGGCGACATAATCTGAACTTTTCTCCCCTCCTTCCTTTCAGAGACTCAGTTTTACCAATGACCTGACTCTTCCATGTGTTTCACTGCTGGATGGCACCACCACCTCCTGCAGGGATAAAGACATATTTGGGCCACAGCAGCCCGTGTGCGGCTTCACAATAACCCATCACACCTTGTGGTGTACATATATATTTATTTGAACTATTTTTGACCCTTATCGGTGCTTATAGCCTATTTGACCTTATGATGTCGAAAATCTGGAGCGAAAAACTTCTTTTACGCACGGGTTGGATGGTTCCTGCCTGGCGCACGGTGGGAGCATGGTTAAACTGCCTGAAACACGGAGCTAATGTTGATGAAGTTTTAATGCAGAAAGGTAGTCAGTAGTCTGTAGACCGCATGCGCCTCTCAGTCACTGGGATCTGGTTGATCGAGTAAAGAGGAGGGGGGGTTGGATGAGCGCAGCCCCGATCAGTGCGCTGAGAGGGGCCCATGCAGGCTCCGCTGCAGCTAAAAGCCGCATTAATCATGAGGCTGAGCGCTGCAGACCCCACTCTGCCTGAAAGGCACTAGACTCACATCAGCAGCAGATGCATTTATAAAACCGACCTTTGATTATGATTGGGAGATTCCCTTTAATAAATATATATTATTTGTATTGAAAAGTTGCATTTTCTAATTGTTTTACTGATCAGCAAATTGTAATAAATAGCCTACTGATCAGGGGCGGATTTAGGAAATGTGGGGCCCTAGGCAAAGACAGGCAGGGGGCCGTCTGAACAGAGAAGACAACACATCAAACAGCCCCATTCTCCAGATAGAGAAATGTTAATAGAATAGACATCCATTATCTGTTCTAGGTTGTGTCCCTCTCTTCTTGTCCCTTTTCTTCTTGTTTTCCTCTCTATGTTTTGTACTCAGCTGACTTTTCATGCTGTCTCTAAAGGAATGAAAGATTTTTTCCAAGCACTAAGCTCACTTAGCTGATTGCTCCTTCCTGTGTTTCCAAAAAGGCCAAAGTAAATAACCCAGTCCTTCTTTTCACTGTAGACAAGCCATGATCTGCTTCTCTGTTCTCCATTTTTCATTTGGATGAAATAATAGCTGCATGAATCATGACAGCAGACAAGATAGAGGAGAGCAGGAGGCGGGGTTACCAATCTACTCGCTCTGGAGAGCAGAGTTCGCTGCTTTTAGATGTTGTCTCCAAAGTCTCCAGTAGCATAAAAAAGTCTCTAGATTTGGCGCTAGGAGCTTTTTAGAAATCAAAGTGCTAGAGGGGTCTGAAAAGTGGCTAAATATAGCGACTAAAGCGCTAAGTTGGCAACACTGCTCTTTGCATGGTTTGTTTTCAAATGGTTTGCTGCTGTCTGTTTGGACCTTTCTGAACATGTGCAGCAAATGGACTGATCCAATATGCTGGACACTGAAGGGGGGGGGCTGAGACACACTTAATATTATCAGCGTTCTGATGGCATTTTAGCCAAAGGATTTTTTTAAATCAAAAACATAATTAATGATAAAAAATAAGGAATGGTTGTGTTAACCATACATGTAAGTAGAGTTTTATGGGCCCCTAGGAACTTGGGGCCCTAGGCAGCTGCCTAGTATTGACTAATGTTAAATCCCTTCCTGATCTTCCAACTCTCTTTTAACTGGATTTATTTTTCTAGAATATTCACTCACTAATCACTGCTGGGAAGGATTTTTGAAATTCATAACCACCCATTCATGTTAAAAAATCTGTCAAGATTGTATTGAAACAGGAAGTGCTTTAATTTTGAACGGCTAATGATGTGTTTATAATAATATTAACTTTGTAAGGATAAAAATGGAGCATGAAAGTTTTATTTATGCTTTTTATATATAAATATATATATTGTATTTTCTTTAATAGGTAAATGGAGCACTTGTTTTTATAATGTCATATTTAAAATCAAACAGACAATATTTGAACCTTAACCTAAACTAATCCTATTTATTTCTGCTATCCAGAAATATTACAGAAAGCTCATGCATAATGTGCTTACCACCATCACCACCACTTATCATTAGCCATGGTTTCCAATCATACTTTGAGCTTTTAGGAATTGTTCTTTTGCTTATATCCTAAAATAACCAAATCAAAGTTGAGGTTTTTGCAATAAAATCAATGCTTAGTTCCTCTCCATGTTTCTTAACCATTTTTACTACCAGTAATGAGAATTTTGTTGTGCCCCTAGTATCAGCAAAACAAAATGTAATTGATTTTCTTTTTATTTCTGATGAACATCGTTTAATTTTTCTAGAAATGGATGCCATGAAGCCAGATGGGAATTACAGTTAAAGAAAAGTAAATGGAAGAAAGTCGGACCATTTGATATGCTAACCTTTGCTGAAACCAACTGAAAACTAGATTCACCATTTGCATGTTATAAAGCAATTCCTGTACCAGTGAGAAAATTATTTGTCATTGGGTTATTTTCATTATCAGATAATTCAATTTATTTCTCTAGCGCCTATTCACAACACAAGGTACTTTCCAGTTCACCAGATCATCCAATCAGATTGATTCAAAGTTTTCTATCAAAGGAAAACCAGCTGATTGCATCGACTCATTGACTCTTCAGCAATCCCTCACACTAAGCATGCTTGTAGCGACAGTGGAGAGGAAAAACTCCCTTTGAACAGGAAGAAACCTCCAGCAGAACCAGGCTCAGTGTGAGCGGCCATCTGCTGAGGCCCACTGGGGTTCAAGGAGACAGAAGCAGACATAGAAAAAGAAGCATAGATACAAAAGGCAACTGTTAACCAGCTCCACAGGCGGCCCCGTCCAGGAAACACACAGCCAGGCAGACGAGCTAAAGAGTACACATCCAGTTAGTCACAGTCAGAGAAACAGGACTACACTGGAAAAATGGCCGATCTCCAACATCTAGAAACAAAGGTGTTGATGGCAGCAGCACAGCTGATATTTCTCTCCAGGATGGAGTCACAGCCAAACAGGAACAGACCAGATGAAGCTACCAAACAGCTCCTGTATGGCAGTGAAAAGCTAATCATATCCAGGGCTGCAACTAACGATCAATTTACTAATCTATTAATCTTTCAATAATTTCTTTGATAATTAACTGGATATCAAAAGGTGCATTAAAGTAGCCTCGTGAGACCATCCTGATCTCGTGAGCTTTCAAGGTTTCACTCACAGATCAGTCTGGAGACTCTCCATTGAAGAACATTTGGAGCCGTTCACCAAACGAACGTCCAGTCAGCGTTGGTTTTGAGGCGGGTTGAGGTGTGACGCAACGAGAACCGCCACAGTTCAGTCTAAAGAGCATGGCGGCTTCAGCCGATGAAACTAGCGTTAGCGGGGCTATCGAGCAAGTTTTATCGGAATTACAGAGTATTTCTTCACTGAAAGAAGAGCAAAACACTGCTCTGGAGGCTTTTCTCAGAGGAAAAGATGTTTTTGCTCTTCTCCCGACTGGTTTCGGCAAGAGTTTGATCTATCAATTGGCTCCTCTTCGTCGTCGCTCTGTTAGTACGTCATATGCTTCGTTGATCTGATTGGTTTATTTGGCCCGTCTATCACCAACATAGGCCAATCAGCTAACCAGTATTTTCGCACCTTCCCAAAATTACTTCAACGGAAGGTTTCCAGATGGATATGCGGAGCAAATCCATCTGGCAGAGTCAGGTTAGCATTAAAGAAGGTTTATTACAGAATGAAGGCGAAACAAATTTACGCTGGATGAGTTCTGGATAGAGCATTTTGAGTTTTTGCAAGATGTTTTTATATTTTTTTTTTGCAGTTTTGGTATAATTACTGCTCTAAGTGGGTCGCTCTGTCAGCTAATCGCATGTGTTAGTCTCTATACTCAAGTTACTATTAATCAGTGACTAAAGTGGTTGACTATTATGACATTAATCGATTAAACGTGATTAGTCCAGTTAGTTGTTTCCGCCCTACTCACAATTATAAGATCACTTTCAGCAAGGTACGTTAACGATTCAAAAGTGGCATCTACGCTAATTAGAAACACTTTGAAGTGTTTTAGACTTTGTTTTACACTTTTACAACAAATAATTTAGACAAGCCGATTGACCTAACAGTCATGCTTTTGGACTGTGGGAGGAAGCCGGAATACCTAGAGAGAACCCACGCATGTTCAGGGAGAACATGCAGTCTCCATGCAGAAACACCCCGAACCTGGAACCTTCTGGCTGCAAGGCAGCAGTGCTAACCACTGCAGCCAACTTTACAAATGTATTATCAAACATCTTGCAGTGGATTTCACAGTGCCCCCTGCTGTTAAACCGGAACAACTGAAGGACATTTTATCCCTTTACTCTTCCTAACCTTTGTCCTTTACAGCTGCTGTGTGTTAAATCTGTTTCCAGCATAGCGCTAATCTAGGTAATCATGAATAGCACACAATGGGATTTATTTTGTTGCAGGGGGAAAAAAGTAAAAATCGGTAAAGTTGTTGCTGAGAAACTTTGTACATATTCTGCCACCTGTAACTGTAGAAATATAGGCTAAGTGTTTCACCCAGTAAATACAAACTTTAATTGAGGATAATTGAACTTTTTTTTTTGTATTTTTGCAGTGCTGTTACTTTGGCTTGAAGTAGAACAGTTACTTATTCCAGCTCTTCCAACAGACCTCTTACTTCTGCCTGTATGGGCCCAGCTGGCGACTCCAAGTTGTCATAGAAACCCACAGAGTATTGTGAGGAAACTCTAAAGAAAACACTGTTGAAGGCCCCTTTTCTCTTCCTCATTCACTTCTCATCTTGTTTTGCTCCATCATCAACCTGCTTTCTTCAGTTTAGACCCTCATCAGTCCACATTTATATAACTAACTTGTATAATTCATTTTTGCCATTTTATGTGAGCAGGTTTATTTCAGTATTTTTAATTGCATTTACTAAAATTTATTCGACTTAATTAGTTAAACTTATTGTTAAACTAACTTTTCTCATTTGTTCTATCCTGGCTTGTGATTAAGGCCCAATTGTTGCTGAAATAGTAATTAATTAATTAAATAATTGTGACATAAAAACCTTTTCCCCGGCAACTGCTAAAGTAAGGGCTGCTAATTATATCACTTTGCTAAATTCACACGAAGAACGACTTGGACTGGACTAATTGTCTGCTTCTTAAATACCACACATTTCCACCCAGTAATGAACATTACTGCTTACATCCTTACATCTTGCAGCTCTACCTACAGTAAGATGATCTTTTAACTGAGAAACACTTTAAGGTTAAGACCCTTCGTTTGCTAGTAGTTAGACTTCTTTCTTTAGCTTTGCAGCTTAGATTATTAACATATAAACTTAAATTGCTGCTCTAACAGAAGCGTTCAGAACAACACAAAGTCCAATTACAGCTCTAAACTCTCAATAGGTTGGCTTAATAACTTGTAATACCAGCTTTGGTCTATAAACATATCTGCAATATTATTTTCTACTATAAACTACAATTGTTAACAATTATCTTTTTCTAATTTTAACTATAATCAAACATTACATTTTCCAACTTACTAATTATTCAAGTCTTTTACTTTTAGGTTCATTTCTTAAAGTGTATTTTTACCATTTCTGTAATTTCCTAAAGTAAGGACATTTTATACCATGCCTAAATTCTACTGTCTCCATGTAGGTTTGCAGGCCTTTGTTTGAACCTCATTCATAAAATCATCCTGTGGCTGTGAATGGAACAGGCTTCATTCAATGATGCTTAATTAGCTCTGATTCTTAAGTTTGTGGCACACAGACGAAGACAAGACATGCTGAATAAATATTTAATTAGAAAACACACTGATTTATTAGTGTAGTACAAGCAGAACATTATTAAAAACAAAGGGGTGAATTTTTTTAATAAAAAGATACATAAGTTTGACTGTGCTCGCATCCTGGTAGCCTGCCTGCCTTTTTTTTCGCTATGGCACCCCTGTGACACTTGTTGCCATGGATACAATTCAACGCTAAAATAAATTGACAGCCTATTCAAGTCACCTGCTCAACACGACGGTGGCGGTTTCTCAATGATGTGTCTTTAATTACAAGGTAGTAAATACAATGAGTAGCCAGCTGCAACCAGATTCAGCTTCTGAGTTAACGAGTATCACACCTGCTGGACCTGGAACTGAAAAATTGGTAAAATTTAAAAGAAATATAAACATTTTGATTTGTTCAGTTAGTTTTTACCACCTGTTCAACAAATATCTATATATTATTTATGGGAGAAAGTTACTGTGTAAAATTTTTGTTAAAGGTCCTATATTATGATACAATTTGAAAGTAAATATTGTTAACATTCAGGCCCCAGAGCATGTTTTTGTTATTCGTGTAGCAAAATTCCTCTCAGGTTAGGCAGGTGGAAGTTAATAATTTTTCCAGATTATAAACTGCTACTTTTCTCCGACGATGGGCTACTGTATAAAACCTCGAACTTAACGCTTCTCCTGACATTTTGAATTGAAAAAGCTTCCTGGATGGGAAGGGAAACATCTTCAAACTTGGAAACACAGTCCACTGGATTGTTTTGAATGTTCTATTTTTGGATTTCCTCCAATGCGTTGAACCATGCAGGTTATACGAAGGTGCAGCTCATCTGTGCATTTTTCCTAACTGTTAAGGGGCAGGAGTTAAAGTTGGAAATTAAAGGACAAGGTGCTAATTTTAATTGAGCACAAGCACATGATAGCAAAAAGCGTGACTGTGAAAAATGTCCTGAATTCACACATTTTGATGTTAATTTGCTGCATGAAGAAACTGGCTTCAACTCCTGCAGAGCGCATATAAAGAGTATATAAAAATATATAAATATATAGTATATATAAAGAGCCGACGAAGCTCCAGCTTTTATTAGAAGCTCTAACTTTTGTATTTCTGTTTCTGTCTCCTTGAACCCCAGTGGGCCTCAGCAGATGGCCGCTCACACTGAGCCTGGTTCTGCTGGAGGTTTCTTCCTGTTCAAAAGGAGTTTTTCCTCTCTACTGTCACTACAAGCATGCTTAGTGTTAGGGATTGCTGAAGAGTCAATGTGTGGATGCAAATAACTGATTTTTCTTAGAAAACTTTGAATCAATCTGACTTGATGATCTGGTGAACTGTAAAGTCCCTTGAGATGACATGTGTTGTGAATTGGAGCTATAGAAATAAACTGAATTGAATTGAATTAACTGCAAGCTAGCATAACCTCGGGATCTAGCATTCTCCTTTAGGGTCCCCTTAAAGGTGGACAGTTCAGTAGATATCAGTGGCTTATATAAGTTTCCAGTTTAAAAAAAAATATTTATTCTGGATGCAGCTCATAGTGATGTGTGTTGTAATGTCTGGAAAATACGGTACATTAGATGAAAGCCATAAGTTTAGCGATGGGCTGCTACAGACCGATCTGTAGAGCTTATTTCCCGTTATGACATCATAAGGGGAAGGCAAAGCTTTTCAAACAGAGCATTTTGACTTCATTCATTTATACTCATTAGTTAAGTAGTAGAAAGGCAATAATAGAGAGGAAAGGGTATTTCAGGACACATGACTGTTATAAAATCTTTAGAATGTGAGCTTCTCTGCTTTTATTATTATTTATACAAAACCGTTACAGGTCTATCTTCCATTATTTCAGAAAAATATGCCTGGTAATGTGTGAAAACACCTACCATTTACCTGTCACCTCAGCAACTTCAGTCCAGGGCGTAGCTGGCGTCCCAGTGCAGGTCTGAATCATAACTAAACAATGATAAATTCCCCTCCTTATTAAGGACAGTTCACATAAACTACTTGGTTTTCTTCACTGTGCAAAAATTCTGCTTTTTTACATGTGAGAAGGCAGTAGTAGTAGAACACGGTGCACTTTTGCTTTTCTGTCTGCTGTATTCTAAACTTGCTGTAACAAGAAACGTATCAGTATTTTTCAGAAACTCCAGTGATAAACACAGATGGAGGGAGAAGAATCGAATAGCTATTGGCTGGCTGCCCTTTGCATTGATCCCCTTCCTCTGCATGCTTGTGTGTCTGTGCTTATGGCTGACATTTTCTTAGACATAATTGGCATCAAGAATACCTTTGCAGACTGGTGGGATCATGTCTGTGTATATCGGGCACCTTATTATTTATCACTGGATGCATTTCCTAATCCTTGAGACACATCATCTGCATTTACCTTTGGTAAAGAGAAAAGTCCCTTAATAAGTAAACAGAGCCCTCCTGGGTGCAATTCTATGTTTGTATAAATCCAGCTGGTTTGAGTCAGACTAAGAAGGCAGTTAGAGCACATTAGTGCCTCTAGTGACTAACGGGACAGTAGTAGTAGGCAGTAGTAGCCAACAAACTGCATTACGGAGACTAATGGAGAAAGACGAAATGTCATAGAAATAACTTATGGTAGAAGATGTTCTAATCTGATTATTTTTAACTTGTAGGGCTGAAACAATTAATCAGATTAATCGTAATTAATCAATTATTGAAATAATCTTCAGCTAATATAGTGATCAATTGATAATTAAAGGCACACTATGCAACTTTTTTGAGTTAATTAATGTGTTCCATAATGTTTTGGATGATTAAATGAGTCATTTCAGGTTGAACAAAGGTATTCTCGGCCGCCCTGGTGGTCTGTGGGGGAAATACCGTACTTGCAATTGCAGGAGCACCGACCCGCACCCACAGGCTCAGAAGTCTCGCGAGAGTCGGCCTTGCTTTACGGCGAGAACTGCTACACCCCCAGTTAAAAGCATGCTCGTTGCTAGCACAGTGGCGATCTTTGTGCAGCGCTGCTTTCACACCGGACGCAGCAAAAGCAGCAAAATCGCGTCTGCTGCTTCATTTTTGCTGCTTGTACCAGTTAGTTCTGACGTGCGGCTGAAGCAGCTTTGCTGCTCTGGCTGCGCGGTGCAAAAGTGTGTCAGACGTGCGTTGGGCGGAGCTTCACTATCCTTTCTCTGCCTTGCAGCTATATTTGCTGTGATCAGTGGGAATAAAGTAGTTTTATTATGTTTTTAAGTGAGAAAATACACCTGAAAACGTAATCAGTGCAGTCTGTTCATTCAGATTATCATCCTGCCTTCAATATTTTTTCTGTCGGAGCTGCTCAGACCCCCACATACCAGCGGTGCGCCGACAGTAGGGATCCCTTCATCAGCAGCCTCTGGCCGGGTCGCCTCCTCGCGGTTCACCGCGGCAGCTGGTAGGTGTTTTTCATCTAAATAATCCAAACTGCAGGCAGCAGGATAATAAAAGCGAACGTAGCATTAAACGCGCCCGACGCGCTGCTTCAGCTGCGCAGACGCGCTGCGCCTGCTGCTCAAAACGCGCCGCGGGACCTTTTGCTGCGCCTCGATGCGCGTCAACCATTGACTTTGCATGTAAACTCGCTGCTTCTGTCGCGCCAGCTGCGTCCAGTGTGTGCATTCGTTGCGTTCGCCTGTCTGCTAAGCTCAAAACAACCGCGCCTGGCTTGACGGAGAAACCAGGAGAACAGCTGTGCATATTTACGACAGTGCACTTTTACTTTCGCCCTCTGGGGGGAGCCTCGCTGGAAAATCAACACCGTTGCATAGTGTACCTTTAAATGGAGTATAGAGATGGTAAAACATGCCTTTAGCTGACAGAGTGACCCACTTAGAGCAGGAATAAAATCAAAATTGTAAAAATATATATAAACATTTTGCATTTAAGATAAAATATTTTTTCTGTCAATATAATCTATCCTATATGCTATTTTCCAGAAAGTGTAAAAGTACAAGCTTCACCCGGTTTAATTTAATAAAAAATCTTTTTTTATTAAGGAACCTTTGGCTATCTGATTATAAATAAAAAAAAATAATAAACAGATTGATTTGCAAAATAATCGTTAGTTGCAGCCCTAATAATACGACAATATTTTAACTTCCTTGATTAGCGTTAAACCAATAGGTAGGGGAGAATTTAGCCTTTGTGTATTACATATATATTCTAAAATAATTCTATACTATAACGAACAGTTTTACACAAACATGAATCAAGTTATTTAAAAACAATTTTAACAACAAAGATGTAGGCTATGGAAATGTATGCAGCAGCAATCCTCTACAATTCCTGCCTTTGCGGTTGATTTTGCTTTATATTATCTTTAAGGATGAGCTAGAATATTAGCAAACGAGGAAAGGATCAAACATTTGAGCAGGTTCTGTTTTGCTGGTGAAGATTATCTGTCATTGAGGTCATAGTCATTCCAAAAAACATAATTTTCAGCCATTGATTTGATTCCTTCCCGCTATAATGGCAGCCCCAACGTCATTATGGGGAAACAGAAGATCTCACCTATTCAGCCAGGCAAACAATTCCCTTTAACGACCCCCTTTCAGAGACATAGACAGTAGAGACTGACACGGGAGTGGATTTTCACTCCTGTCCCGTCCCACTCCCACAGAAAAAAATGGTGTCCCGTCCCACTCCTGGTGAAATTACTCCCACTCCCATTCAGAATGACTCCTGCTCCACTCCCATTCTTGTTTTTGAGCACGGGTGAAAAACTCAGAGCGGAAGCCCTGTTGGTTTTTGGGTCGTGTAGTTTTTTTGACTCGCATTATAGTGTAGGATTCAAGGAGAAAAACTACAAAATGGCGGCGCCAGTACGGGATTATTTTCTTTCTATTTTATTTTATTTTTTGGCATCAATCCTAGTTTTTTTTTGTTACTATTGGTTTGCTCCCGCTCCCGTCTGCTCCCGTTAATGTTTAATCCTGTACCGTCCCAATCACGTGATCATTACTAATACTGACTCCCATCCCACGGGAATCCCACGGGAATCCCACGGGAATCCCATGACCCGTGGCATTCCTGAAAAAATGTCAGTCTCTAATAGACAGGTATGGGGCATTGCAGGCTAACAAGGAAGCCAAACAACCCCCATTCCAAAGGGGGGGACCCGTTCATCTGTTTCAATTTGAATGTTTTCTAAGCCAAAACAAGGCTTTGTTGGTCCACTCTATAAAACCTGAACTCCACTCTATTTCTGACATAATTCTGAAAAAGCTTCCTGGACGGAAGAGATACGTCTTCAAACTTGGAAACAAAATACAGTGGATTATTTTTCTAATTTTTTTCTGTTTCTTTTTTCACTCCACGTTTTCCAAATTTCTGTTTTTTTTCGGATAGTTGAGACGTAGATTGATAATATAATTACTGACAATATAATTGAGCGAGAGTCAGCTGTAGCAGAAAAATCCTTCTGAGCTGCTAAATGGCTATAGTTACCGCTAATCAGCCAGCATCATGTATTATTTTTATGGATAAAACTGAGACCTATGCTGGTGATTTTACCAGTGAGACCAGTGTAAATTCTTCTTGTGATCATTTATTTTTTACACATATGTTCTCCGATTTCTTCTTCCCTTTCCTTTCTCAGCATGACTGTTAAGAACCTTCCTTCACCAGCAAACAACCCTCCAACTGTCTGCGTCTATTTCAGTTTCTGGGGTCATGTTGTTTCAAAAAAGATATTTCTTATATAGCTGTGAGTTTGCTATTAATTTCCCACTCAAAATGTTCAGTTTTACACCATTCCTCATCACCATATTCCCCCATCCCTTGCCTCTTCCAGTCAGTGCCACTTTGAAATCACCAAGGTGTTCACAGCATTAATGAGTTTTCACAGCAAACAAAAGCACTTTAGCGGAGGCTTTTTTTCCGTGACATAGGGATGCATGCACATGTTGAAGCAAGCGCAGCACATTAACACTTCAATTAATTCAACGCTTCACGTTCTAATTTCCCCAGAAGTCAAGAAGTCGGACCGCCCTCCTCTCTAAAACCACACACATGAAGCTGTCCTGCGCCGCGCTTCAGCAGAGCCCAGCAGTATCACATGCTCCTCATGACATTTTAGATGCCTGAGAGAGATAAACAAACAAAGCTTTACAAATGACATTTTAATATGTTTTCTTTTTCTTTAGTAAAGCGATGTACAAAGAAACCGAGCTCTCTGCTTTAACACAATATTCTTTTGTTGGAGAACACAGCACATAGTGAATACACATAAGTTAGAGGCGATATTCGAAAGGGGCCAGTCTTTTTTTTTCTTTTCTTGTGTTTGTTAGTTCCTCCTCCCTGTGGAACCGCTTCTCTGACTTTCACACTCACTGTGAGACAACAACAAAGCAAGAAAAAGAAACAGACAAAGAAGAGAAGGGAAAGATGTTTTCCTCAAATGATTTCCCTTTCTTCTATTTTTCCCAAATGTATTCCCTCTCAGGGATTTTCTCAGTCTGTTTCTTTGTAGCTGTTTAACCATCGTACCGTTCTTTTTGTTTTCTTTCCATCTCTCTTTGTTTTGTTTTTTTACTATAAGTAATCATATGCAGCAACGTTTGTTTGGGAATGGATCTACCAGAGCTCATCACTCTGAGCATGCCATCACATGGTGGCAGAAATATGCCGCTGGGTTGTGTGATCTGCACTGGTTGGTTGATGCTACCTGGAAATGTAAAGAGCCGTTTCTATTCAGGTGTACTTGTGCGTTCTCATTTACTTGTGAAACGTCATCAGCCTCAGCACTGGTACTGTTCAACTTCACAAGAACAAGAAGACCAAGAAAAGACAAAGTCCCTGGATGTTGTTCTCGCCCCTCCCTATTTACCCAGCATGCTTTAGAGCAGACTTGTGCGTTCTCCAGACTGAGAGCTGTCCCAGCATGCACTGCAGCTTTTAAAGTCCTAGGGAAATCATATTTAAATGTCAATCATTCTGGCTTAAACATGTATATAAATGTTCTCTTTATCAGACCATATTGTCCAACAATTTAGAACATTTACAATTTGTAGGTTTTGTTTTTCGTTTTTTTTTCTGTTATCCAATCATATCTGTCATCTGTCAATCAAATGTTTTCGCTCATAGCATCTTGATTCATGTGTCGCAGCTAATATACGCAACGGTTGAAACCAGAATCCTTTCCTTTCCCATTGAGTTGCGTCCCAGTGTTCACGGGGATGGACGTCTGTGTCTTCGGCAGGCGTAGAGCTAACAGAACTGGCAGCGTTGCGAGGCAAGGGCTCAAACATGTACGGCTGTAAGCCTTCTACACCAAACCAAGCTTCTGCCGCCCTGGCGTCCTCTTCCACAACATCTTCGTCCCCGCTTTCCTCCTCTAAATAAAACATGGATGACGGAGGAGACTCATCCACGACCTCCGACACTAAACTCTCCTCCTCTTGCATGTTTCCTCTGTCCATAGCGTTCCTTGACAGTGTCGTTTCTAAGTCACCAATTTAGTGCTACTTGGTCCCAATGGAATTTCCCATTGGGAACCTGCTAGCACTAAGTTGCTAACTGGTTAGCAAGATGCTTCCTACAAACCGGCTACAACCAAACTTATTTGCGAACCTTCCACCACAACAAATCGGGCACCACTCGGAAGAATTCGGAAATGCAACGGTTGGAACAGCCGCTTTCCTACGACTTTAATCGAGAACTCCCAGAGCTCAGAGCATTAAGTTAAAAGTTCTCTTTTCTGTCGCTGTTGTTCAATAAAAGTACGTTTTAAGATTATTTAATGCGAGAACATTATACTTTTAGCCTTCACAATATGGCCCGTTTATTGATTTAGTGCATAATAAAAAAATAAGTTTCGCTGTTGATGGGACCGTGGCAACCAGCGGACCTCCGAGGCTAACCGCAACTAGGGCTAAGGTTAGCTTGTCTGTAGCAGCCTCTCTCAGCATAGCCGTGTGTGAAGGACTGCTGGCTCTGATGGCAATTGTTTTTTTGTTGTTTTTATTTGTCAAAATGGTCATTTGATTTGTATTAATCTGACTGTGGTCATTATTATTCCACCAATAAATTAAAAAGGTAAGAATTTATTATCATCTAGAGACTTATTAATAACAGGAGGTGAAATGCAGCTCCAGAATAGCTGAGCGTGTGGTGATGTCATCAGTACGCTTCTGTTCCAATCAACCCATATTTATGCTACATGTTCCCGTTCTCCCCGAGTCCATACTTTCCTGTGTTCTTCATAAGAACATACTTGGTGAGGTCACAAGTTCGTACTCGCGTTCTTGTGAATTGAGAAACGATCAAGGTTTGTTGTAGGAACACATTTCTCAGATTTTTAGTTGTGAATAAAAAATCTCAATCATGTATAAGCTCTCTAATAAACTAACTCTCAACTAAACGAATATGGTCAGATTAAAGGGATTCATTTTTGTCTTGGACTGAAAATAAAAATGTTTTCCTACAACTATTGCATAGTTTTGCCTCTTTTCAGCCCCTGACCAGAGTATTTTTGTGTTATCCTTGTCTGGCTCACGGTAGGATGTTCAGATGTGGCGGCATCCATGCTGGAAAGGTCAAACCCTCTAAAACACACTCACCCATGAGGCACATGCAGCTCCTCAGAGATGCTCCTATGCATTTTCAAACATTTGTGCTTTGAGCGAATGGTACCAGGGTGTCGCTAAAGCCACTTGGTGGATCACAGAAAGAAGTTTTTGTAGTTTCATGGGTCATAAAATCTGCTCAGCCCATAAAGCAAGTTGAAATTCAATTAAGGTGGAAACATAAAAATGATAAAAGTAGGAATCCTTTTTTTTTCATGCAAAGAGGATGCAGCTCACATAAGGCTTAGGGTGGGTGAGTAATAACTGAAACCTTTCAGTGCAGTGGAGCTCTGAGTGGCCATTTCGCTGCTCAGCCTCAGTCGTTTATCCTCCATGCTGAGTCGTCACGTTTAAGAACACGCACACATACACCTATAAACGTGGGGGGGGCTGAACTCTGCTTTTTATTCCTCTTTTCATACTATGCCCTTCTTTGGCTCATTGACACAAGCCCACACCCGCTCACCCACTCACATTAGTGGAGCAGATTTGAATACAGACCGTGATATTTTCAGTCAGCATCTCTGTGAGCTGTTTCCTGGACCTGCTATGCAGAGCTCAATAGCTTTGTCTGCAGCACCAGAGGCATAGAGTGGGGGGGTGGGTTGTGGGCTGGAGATAATCAATTAGCTGTTGAGATTTATTTAAAAAGTGGTGGGACTAAATAAAAAAAAAAAAACAGCTATTTTTTCACATCATTAATTCAGTTCAGTTTATTTCTATAGCTCCAATTCACATCATGTCATCTCAGGTCACGTTCCAGTTCACCAGATCATTCAGTCAGATTGATTCAAAGTTTTCTATCGAAGGAAAACCAGCTGATTGCATCGACTCATTGACTCTTCAGCAATCCCTCACACTAAGCATGCTTGTAGCGACAGTGGAGAGGAAAAACTCCCTTTGAACAGGAAGAAACCTCCAGCAGAACCAGGCTCAGTGTGAGCGGCCATCTGCTGAGGCCCGCTGGGGTTCAAGGAGACAGAAGCAGACATAGAAAAAGAAGCATAGATACAAAAGGCAACTGTCAACCAGCTCCACAGGCGGCCCCGTCCAGGAAACACACAGCCAGGCAGACGAGCTCCGAGCCAGCTCCCATGTCAGAGGATGAAGAGAGCACATCCAGTTAGTCACAGTCAGAGAAACAGGACTACACTGGAAAACAGGCCAAGCTCCAACATCTATAAACAAAGGTGTTGATGGCAGCAGCACAGCTGATATTTCTCTCCAGGATGGAGTCACAGCCAAACAGGAACAGACCAGATGAAGCTACTATGAGAAAAAGCAGAGAGAGCAGAACGTTAGAGATTGAACTAACAGATTCTGCAGAGTGGGAGAATAGAGATAGAATGAAGCAGAATGATGAAATAGAGGCCCCTATGTCCTCCAGCAGTCTAAACATTATGTGACTCTATAATAGAGATAGAATAATTAGTTATCCAGATGGTTAGACTTACAATGTTCATAAGTTTTTCTAGGAAGACTTTTTTTTTTTTTTATTATTCATTCATTTCATTGAATACAAAAAAAAATAGCCTATCAAATTTTTGATATACTAAAAAATAAAAATACACCTCCATCCATACATACCTACATATCCATCTGTATACATTACATACATACACTATATTGCCAAAAGTATTTGCTCACCTGCCTTGACTCACATATGAGCTTAAGTGACATCCCGTTCCTAATCCATAGGGTTCAATATGACGTCGGTCCACCCTTTGCAGCTAGAACAGCTTCAACTCTTCTGGGAAGGCTGTCCACAAGGTTTAGGAGTGTGTTTATGGGAATTTTTGACCATTCTTCCAGAAGCGCATTTGTGAGGTCGCACACTGATGTTGGACGAGAAGGCCTGGCTCTCAGTCTCCGCTCTAATTCATCCCAAAGGTGTTCTATCGGGTTGAGGTCAGGACTCTGTGCAGGCCAGTCAAGTTCATCCACACCAGACTCTGTCATCCATGTCTTTATGGACCTTGCTTTGTGCACTGGTGCACAGTCATGTTGGAAGAGGAAGGGGCCAGCTCCAAACTGTTCCCACAAAGTTGGGAGCATGGAATTGTCCAAAATGTCTTGGTATGCTGAAGCATTCAGAGTTCCTTTCACTGGAACTAAGGGGCCAAGCCCAGCTCCTGAAAAACAACCCCACACCATAATCCCCCCTCCACCAAACTTTACACTTGGCACAATGCAGTCAGACAAGTACCGTTCTCCTGGCAACCGCCAAACCCAGACCCGTCCATCAGATTGCCAGATGGAGAAGCGCGATTCGTCACTCCAGAGAACGCGTCTCCACTGCTCTAGAGTCCAGTGGCGGCGTGCTTTACACCACCGCATCCGACGCTTTGCATTGCACTTGGTGATGTATGGCTTGGATGCAGCTGCTCGACCATGGAAACCCATTCCATGAAGCTCTCTGCGCACTGTTCTTGAGCTAATCTGAAGGCCACATGAAGTTTGGAGGTCTGTAGTGATTGACTCTGCAGAAAGTTGGCGACCTCTTCGCACTATGCGCTTCAGCATCCGCTGACCCCGCTCCGTCAGTTTACGTGGCCTACCACTTCGTGGCTGAGTTGCTGTCGTTCCCAAACACTTCCATTTTCTTATAATACAGCTGACAGTTGACTGTGGAATATTTAGGAGCGAGGAAATTTCACGACTGGATTTGTTGCACAGGTGGCATCCTATCACAGTTCCACGCTGGAATTCACTGAGCTCCTGAGAGCGACCCATTCTTTCACAAATGTTTGTAAAAACAGTCTGCATGCCTAGGTGCTTGAATTTATACACCTGTGGCCATGGAAGTGATTGGAACACCTGATTCCAATAATTTGGATGGGTGAGCAAATACTTTTGGCAATATAGTGTATATACACACACAGACATACTACATATGTATTTCAAAATTTTAAAACAAAATGAAATGAAAGGCAGCAGAAAGAAGAAAAAAATCTTATAATATCTGCCCCTTTTTTCTCAGCTCTGAAACTAAACGGAAAAAAAATGGTTATCTTCTGCAACAAAAACAAAGTCAGTCGTCAATCTCAACTAAACAACGATAGTATGAGCTCACTTTATACTATTTCATACTTCTTCAAGAATCCAGTCTTTAACATTCTCTTAAACATGTGCAGTGATTTGGCATTTTTAACATCATTTTGTAGTTCGTTCCACAGTTTGACTCCTTGTATCGAGGTACATCGTTCTTTCAAACTGGTTCTGAATTTGGGTTTCTTAAAAATCTGTGTCCCCTTAAGGTTATAACTGCTTTCTCTCTTTGCAAAGATTTTTTGGATGTTTGAGGGTAATGTATTTAGGTGTGCCTTATACATAACTAACAAAATATTATAATCAACTAAATCATAGAATTTCAATAACCTCAATTTACAAAACAATATATTGGATGGGTATTTGCCATGCTTTCGAGTAATAACTCTTATAGCCCTTTTTTGCAAAACAAAAACAGATTTTGTACTAGTATAACATGCCTTTCCCCATACCTCAACAGAATAGACCAAGTGTGGAACAATTAATACATTATACAACATATACAGTGCATGATCGTTCAGAAAATCCCTTACTTTATAAAGCACTGCAATTGATTTGGCTATTTTTGTTCTTAAATAATTCAAGTGGGATTTCCATGTTAATCTCTCGTCAATAATCACACTGTCATGATGGGTTCACTGAAAGCGACCCAAGAATGCAGAACACCACTGACGGACACAAGGATGAAAGTTTAACAGTTTTATTTTGCACAAGCACACTGAATATTCTGGTTCAGGTTCGGGGCCTGGATTCTGGTTCACCGGAGTCTGCGTGAGAGACAGTTCAGTTAGCGTTGCCAACAGAGGTTTGATTTCCAGAAGTCTACTGATTGTACCTTGAGGGTTCTTGAGGTTAGCTTTGGGAGAGTCACTGTTGGTTCTGGAGAAGAGTTCATCAGCAGAGTCCGTAGCTGCTTCAGCGTCTCACGTCTACTTAGAACAGACCTTGGCTTTGGGTTACCCAGCTCTAGTCCAGAGCTTCTTGGAGGTTCTCTGTGAATCTTCAGGTTTGGCTCAGAGGGTCGGCTCGGCAGGTTAGCTCTTCCAGAGCTTTCACAGAGGAGGCACATGTTTCCTGGAAAACAGACACAGGGGTTAGAATCCAAGCTGGATTCGAAAGTCATAGATTTACTCTGAGGATCTAGGCTTAAGCGCTGACCAACTGGAACAACACTGCGGCGTTGAGGCAAGGTCTGAAGACAGCTTAAGTAGTGGATCCTCTGATGATCTAGACGAGCTGCAGCTGTGCAGGAGGCTCCCTCAGAGGATCCACGGTGGACTCTGCTGGAGAAAGGTGGAACTTCTCCAGCTCCCAACAGTACCCCCCCCCCTCAACGACCGCCCCTTGGCGGTCCGGAAGATGTTGATGGGCAGGAGCGCTCGTACTCCTCGATAAGGGCTGGATCAAGGATGTACGAGCCCGGAACCCACGGGCGATCCTCCGGTCCGTAGCCCTTCCAGTCGACGAGGTACTGCCATCCGCGACCTCGTCGACGGGAGTCCACGATGCGGTGAACCGTGAAGGCCGGATGTCCATCGACCTCCAGAGCGGGTGGTGGGGAGTCGGACGGAGGGCACAGAGGGCTCGAGGAGATAGGCTTGATCTGGGACACGTGGAAGGTGGGGTGGATCCGGAGGGACTGAGGTAACTGGAGACGGACGGCTGAGGGGTTGATGACTCGAGTGATCCTGTAGGGTCCGATGAATCTAGGGGAGAGTTTTCGAGACATCCCCTTGAGGGGGATGTCTCGAGTGGACAGCCATACCTCCTGGCCTTCGGTGTACTCGGGGGCGGGACGTCTCCGGGCGTCGGCGAAGCGCTTAGTCGCTTCTGAAGACTGGTTGAGAGTGGCGATGGTTTCCCTCCAGATCCTTTGGCAACGGCGGATATGATGGTTGACGGACTGCACCGAAATCTCTCTCTCGTCTGCGGGAAAAAGAGGTGGTTGATAGCCGAGACTGACCTGAAATGGGGATAGTCCAGTGGATGCAGATCTGAGGGAGTTATGGGCGTATTCTATCCATGGCAGAAATTGGCTCCAATCCACGGGGTTGTTGGACGTGAGGCAGCCAAGGGTGGATTCCAATTGCTGATTCATGCGTTCAGTCTGACCATTCGATTGGGGGTGGTAACCAGAGGTGAGAGAGGGTTTGCAGCCGAGAGCAGAACAGAAAGCCCTCCAGACCTGGGAGATGAACTGCGGGCCTCTGTCCGAGAGGATCTCTTGGGGAATGCCGTGTAACCGAAATACATGCTTGATGAGAAGCTGGGCGGTCTGGAAGGCCATGGGAAGTTTTCTGAGGGGAATAAGATGGCAGGACTTCGAGAAGCGGTCAACAATAGTGAATATGGTGGACATACCTCGGGAGACAGGGAGACCGGTGACGAAATCTATGGCGATATGGGACCAGGGACGCGAGGGAACAGGAAGTGGTTGAAGCAGGCCAGAGGGAGGTTGGTGTGAGGCTTTGTTACGGGCACATGTGGGACAAGCCAACACATACTCCTTTACGTCCCTGTGGAGAGTGGGCCACCAGAAGCGTCTGGAGATGAGAGCTACTGTTCTGTCCTGGATGAGCTGAGAATTTGGCGGCATGCATCCACTGGATGAGACGGGACCTGACAGAAGATGGAACATATGTACGATTAGATGGACCGTTAACTGGATCGGGTTCAGTGGGCAGGGCTGAGTTGATGAGGTCAGTTATCTCCCAGTTGACCATTCCCACTGTACATGAGGCCGGAAGGACAGGTTCAGGAGTCTCGGGATGATCGACGGAGTAGAGACGAGAGAGAGAATCGGGCTTCACGTTCTTGGATCCGGGTCTGTAGGAGATGATTAGATTGAACCGAGAAAAGAAGATTGACCACCTGGATTGGCGAGGATTAGCTTGTTTTGTTGACTGGATGTAAGCCAGGTTCTTGTGGTCAGTCCAAACAAGAACCGGGTGCTCAGCTCCCTCCAGCCAATGCCTCCATTCCTCCAGTGCCAGTTTAATAGCCAGGAGTTCTCGGTCACCCACATCATAGTTCTGCTCAGCGGAAGAAAGCCTACGGGAGAAGAAAGCACAGGGGTGTATCTTCTGATCAGATTCTAGTCTCTGGGAAAGGACTGCTCCAACACCGGAATCTGAAGCATCCACCTCTAGGATGAATTGCTTAGCTGGATCAGGTTGCATGAGGACTGGTGCTCTGGAAAACAATGGCTTTAATTTTTCAAATGCTGCTTGAGCCTCGGGAGTCCACTGAAAACTGCGTTTTACAGAGGTCAGAGAAGTTAAAGGAAGGGCGGTCTGGCTGTAGTTTCTGATAAACCGACGATAGAAGTTAGCAAAACCCAAAAACCTTTGAAGTTGTTTGCGGTTCTCAGGAACTGGCCAGTCTAAAACTGCCTTGATCTTGTCCTCAGATGGTTTAACCTGGCCGCCCGCGAGCACAAACCCCAAAAAGGTGACTGATGGTTGATGAAATTCGCACTTTTCGGCTTTCACGAACAGTTTATTCTCCAGCAGTCTCTGTAGAACAAGACGGACATGTCTTTTATGTTCATCGAGGTCCTTGGAGTAAATGAGAATGTCATCAATGTACACAAAAACAAATACGTTGAGAAAGTCTCTTAGAACATCGTTAACGAGGGCCTGGAAGCAAGCTGGAGCGTTGGTTAGACCAAAGGGCATAACCAGGTATTCGAATTTGCCCAAGGGTGTTTTGAAGGCAGTTTTCCACTCGTCGCCTTCACGGATCCTAAGGAGATGATAAGCGTTTCTTAAATCCAGTTTAGAAAATACAGTAGCCCCCTGTACGGGCTCAAAAGCAGAGGCGAGAAGAGGCAGTGGGTATTTATTTTTAATAGTGATCTGATTCAAACCTCGATAGTCAATACAAGGTCTCAGGGAACCATCCTTTTTTCCCACGAAGAAGAACCCGGCGCCCAATGGAGAAGATGAAGGGCGAATTATTCCAGCAGCTAGTGATTCGTTGATGTACTTTTCCATTGTTTCTCTCTCGGGCTTAGAAATGTTATACAATCTACTGCTAGGTAAAGGAGCACCAGGTAGAAGTTCAATGGCTCAATCGTATGGTCTGTGTGGAGGTAGGGACGTCGCACTGACCTTACTGAAGACAGGGGCAAGATCATGGTACTCAGAGGGAACAGAAGAAAGGTCAGGAGAGTCCATCTCCCCCCCCACCTCTAGGAGACCCCACCAAGGGGGCAGCAGAACGAAGGCATGTTTCGTGGCATGAGATGGACCATGATTCCAGGTGACGCTTGGTCCAGTTAATGTGAGGATTATGCTTCTCCAACCATTCGAAACCGAGCACCAGCGGGGAACATGCAGAGGGAAAAACAAAAAATGTTATCGTCTCTCGGTGGTTACCAGACAGAAGTAGCTCGAGGGGCTGAGTTTGATGGGTAACTTGATGGAGTCTTCTTCCGTCAATAGCGGATACACTGAGAGGCTGAGTCAGAGGAATAGTTTCAATTTGGAGTTGCTGGACGAGGTTAGAATCGATTAGGTTACATTCACAGCCTGAGTCGATGAATGCAGAGAAAGAAAGGCTCTGGTTAGCACAGAAAAGTGTGGCAGGCAGCAACAGTCGAGGAGATTTCTTAGTGTTTATTTGGCCCGCCAGACTCCTCAGATCCTCTGGCGGGCCCTGGCTTTTGATAGCCGGGCAGGCAGCAATGAAGTGTCCACTCTCACCACAGTAGATACATAGCTTGCTTAACAAACGCCTTTGTCTCTCCTCTGGAGTGAGCCTGGTGTGTCCCACCTGCATGGGTTCGACATCTCTTTCGCCCGAATGAGAGGCTTGAACGGGCAACGGTAGAGACTGGGGCTTAGGCCTCTGTACGGGCAGCTGCTCTGTAGAGGGAGAACAAACAGTCACGTTATGTGAGGCAGAATAAAGTGTACTCTGCTTCTTAGAACTGTTTCTGGCTCGTATTCTATTATCTAATCTGATGGAGAGGCGAATTAAATCTTCGAGGGTAGCAGGTTCGTCGAGGGTTGCGAGTTCATCTTTAATGTGCTCGTTTAATGCCATGAAAAAGGCTCCTTTCAAGGCACTTTGGTTCCATCCGGAAGCTGCCGCTTTAACCCGGAAGTTAATAGAAAATTCAGCCACCGAAGAGTTTCCCTGTTTAAGATTGAAAAGAGCTCTAGAATCAATAGTTTGGTCAGTTTCTTGGTTGAATACCTGGGTAAATTCAGAAATGAAGTCAGAGTAGTAGCAATTTAAACTGTCGTCAGCGGCAAATCTTGCTTGAGCCCATTCCAAGGCTCTTCCTGTTAACTGAGAGAGAATGAAAGTTATCTTCTTGAGATCCGTGGAAAAACAGCCAGGGGAGTTCTGAAAAATTAACCGACATTGAAATAAAAATCCCTTGCAATCTTTCATGTTGCCAGAAAATCTTTCTGGGAGACTAGGACGGAACTCTGATGACGTCACTGCTGGTGACCTCGGAGGAGGGACAGGACCCGGAAATGGTTGTTGAACCGACGCAGCATTAGCGCTGTTCATGTAGTTAGCATAGCCTTGAATGGCTTGATTCTGTCTTTCAATGTGGGTGTTTAACTTGCGGAGAGCCAGGCCGTGTCCATGAATTTGAGCAGCCTGTTCCTCTAGACGACGGATGTAGTGATCTGCTGGGCCTTGAGTTTGGCCGCAGTGTTCTGTCATTATGGGTTCACTGAAAGCGACCCAAGAATGCAGAACACCACTGACGGACACAAGGATGAAAGTTTAACAGTTCTATTTTGCACAAGCACACTGAATATTCTGGTTCAGGTTCGGGGCCTGGATTCTGGTTCACCGGAGTCTGCGTGAGAGACAGTTCAGTTAGCGTTGCCAACAGAGGTTTGATTTCCAGAAGTCTACTGATTGTACCTTGAGGGTTCTTGAGGTTAGCTTTGGGAGAGTCACTGTTGGTTCTGGAGAAGAGTTCATCAGCAGAGTCCATAGCTGCTTCAGCGTCTCACGTCTACTTAGAACAGACCTTGGCTTTGGGTTACCCAGCTCTAGTCCAGAGCTGCTTGGAGGTTCTCTGTGAATCTTCAGGTTTGGCTCAGAGGGTCGGCTCGGCAGGTTAGCTCTTCCAGAGCTTTCACAGAGGAGGCACAGGTTTCCTGGAAAACAGACACAGGGGTTAGAATCCAAGCTGGATTCGAAAGTCATAGATTTACTCTGAGGATCTAGGCTTAAGCGCTGACCAACTGGAACAACACTGCGACGTTGAGGCAAGGTCTGAAGACAGCTTAAGTAGTGGATCCTCTGATGATCTAGACGAGCTGCAGCTGTGCAGGAGGCTCCCTCAGAGGATCCACGGCGGACTCTGCTGGAGAAAGGTGGAACTTCTCCAGCTCCCAACACACACCCAAGAACTTCACCTCACTAACTCTACAAATCTCTACACCATCAACTTTAAATGGAATATTAACAGTTCTTTGTCTCCTTGTAAATAACATATAATTTTTTTTATCCAAATTTAAAGATAATTTATCAAGTTTAAACCATTTTTGTATTTGCATAAATTCTGTTTGCATTTTTTCTAACATCCATTCTATATCTGTACCTTGACAAAAAAAAGTGGTATCATCCGCAAATAGGACACATTTGAAAAACCCTGACACATTTACCAAGTCATTAACATATAGGATGAACAACTTTGGTCCAAGTACTGAACCCTGTGGAACACCACATGTAATTTCACAAAATTCGGATCTAGTATCATGTACTTGTACAAACTGTTTTCTTTTTTCCAAATAACTCGAGATCCACTGTAATGCCGTCCCTCTAATCCCGTATTTAATAAGTTTTTTGAGTAAAATGCTATGGTCAATCGTGTGGAATGCTTTCTTTAGATCAACGTAAATACTGGTGCAATATTGTTTTTGATCAATTACATTTGTTATTTGTTCTATCAGTTCCATAAGAGCCATTGATGTCGAGTTTTTGGCTCTAAATCCGTATTGACTGCTACTTAAAATATTATTTTTATCAATAAATGTATCTAATCTGATTACAAATAACTTCTCCAAAATTTTTGAAAAATTATTGGCCAAGATGTCCTGTAGATTGTCTGTCTCTGCTGCTGCTCAGTGCTGCTGAGCAGCAGACTTAAAAGAATAAAATTGTTTAAAAGATTAAATTGTTCAAAGAATGTAATAAAAATTATAATTTAATGCCAACTATTAAACAAGGAGTCATTATTTATCACCCAAACCAGTAAAAGACAAAAGATATATTAAAAATCTGATTTTATTAAATGTAGATTACAGATTATTCTCCTATAACTTCTCCAATCAACTGAAAGCTGATCTGGGACAGAGTATTTTGGCTTTGGTAAAAGCTTTATAAGTGATTAATTTATGAATATAAGTATATTATAGTTCATGGATGTCTCCAGTAAAGCACATTCAAAGCAGTTATGTTTCTATACAATCCAGTTAAAACTGTATTCTTGTGTTTTCTGGGATCCGAGGTCAGTAAAAGATAGAGTTTGGCATTTGACTGTTGCTGTGGTTTGATCCAAGTGCTCGACATATCCTGACTACTGCCTGCAGCGCCCGCAGCGTTCCACCATCACACCACAAGGCGCTCAGGAATACAGCAGCTTTAGGACAACAGTCGCAGACAGCAGAACACCCATGGCAGGCACAAACACACTCACACTGCATGCTGTTAGTGTTGCAGCCGTAGAAAATGCATATGTCACAGTGAGAAGTGTAGAGCACAGCCAGAGGCACATGGCCCGGTGGTGAAGGTAAACACTAATGCAGCTGAAGGTGCAGACTTTCACTGCAACTTTGCATGAAATAAAAGATTTGGGATACGCTTCAGCTTTAATCTGTAGCCTGAAGCAAATTAAAATAAAGTAAGAGCCCAGAAGCGGATTCTTATGTCCACAATATGAAGGACTACATTTCTGATTTTGAAGATGATTATTTTCTGATAAGCACCATGTGATCTACAGCTTTGGACTAAATGGTATAAATGGGAATAAATCATTAATCCACTGCTAAGTTTAACCTGGGGGTGTGTCTCTGTAAACTGCTGTCAAATAATACCTGAACACATTCACACACCCTAACAGGTAAAGCTCTGTTTACGACAATGAAAACCAGTTTTACAAAGAAGACCTGTTAATAGTGTGATACATGATGATGTTTTTCCTCAGAATCTCCCCAAAGCCTTACTTCCACTTGTTAATGTTGTTTATAGGCAGGCGTATAAGAGGATTTGACCAGCAGATGCATAAATACACATTATGAATGCAGATCAAATACGGAAGTCCTCTCTGAACCGCTCCGAATTTTTAGCTCAGATCACCCTAGAGCCACTTAATGTGCTGTAGCTTTAGCTTTAGAGATTTACAGTTTAAGTATGTATTTAGTTGAGAGGCATTTACAGGAAATGAAAATTTGTCTGAGCTATTTATTCATGTAAAGCAAAAGCAGCTTAATTTAACGTTAAGTTGTTCTGACTAAAAAGAGGGATGAGGTCCTCTAATACGCAGGACGTGTGATGCATCAGCCTGTTGAGTGCTTGGGACTAAATCTTTATTTCCTTTTGGGTCGCAATGAAAGAAACTTCAATAAAATTTCTAAAATGCACAACATTTAACAGGGTTGTTGTAGGAAATAAATTAGAGGATATTCTCCTCTGTAGCAAAGCAGGAAGTGCCTGCTTTTTTTCTTTTTAAGGACACTAAAGATCTGAATTTGTGCAGTTTTTGAGTTAGACTATCTTTTGCCTAATTCTTCTTAAACCCTTATTTTATCTTCTGCAATAACTGCTAAAGCCAAACTGCCCAATATGGTACGATAGAAGAATCAGAATCACTTTTATTGCCAAGTACATTTTTACTTACAAGGAATTTGACTTGGTGTTGATGGTGCAGACAAATTCGATATGTATACAGAATACAGAACCTTTAGCTATACAGTAGCAGCCATTCAAAATGGTGCTTCCCAGTCAAACGCCAGCCGAATGGCAGCAACATCCCCTCCACCTTCCAGCCACCGGCCTTCTCCTGCGTGTGCATATTTTTTTTACTCTGACTCCACCCTTTCACTGAATTACAGGATCTGACCAGGAGATAACGCCTCTCTTTACAAGGGCCAAAGTCCTTAATCGATTTTGATGCATACAGTTCTAAATTGATTAATTTCAATTCGATCTGTATTTACTATCGGTATCGGCCTTAAAACTGAATATCGGACATCGGCCCCCCCACCGATATTTAACCCGATATTTGATCAGCTTCTGAGTTTCTAAAGTCTAAAAAAAAAAATAAAAAATACTACTTCTTCTTCCTCAAAAACTTCTTTTTTACAGACTTAAAAACTTCTAAAGACGAGGGAAAAAATATTGATACATTAAAATATCCCAATATCTACCTATGCTGATATATTGCCATTTAAAAACATCATATCAATCTCTTTTACTAATGAAATATTGCTATATGTCATCGTTATGCTACGAAATCCCCCGAAAATTCACGAAATGTTGCCATATTTTTATATGTTGATATATTGACGCGGTATCGATCTATTTTACTAACAAAATCTCACAAGAATTTGCAAAATATCACGAGAGTTTGTAACAGAACGATGAAATTTCACGAGATTTTGAAAGTAAAATAGATCGATACCGCTTTTTTAAAAATCTATTTGATATCAGCATATGAAAATATATTTGAGTATATTATTTTTCAAAGTGTCAGAAATGGATAACAAAACTGCTTTTTTCAATGACTACTTATTTTTGTCCAGCTTTAACATCAGTATCGATATCGGTTATCGGCTACATGAGTTTAAAAATATCAGCATATCGGATATCGGCCAAAATCCCGATATCGTGCATCTCTAGTTTTTACAATAATGAAATTAGTTCAACTGTGTTTCAAAACACTCATGTATTTTATTTTTTCTTGTCACATTAAACACAAAGTGCAAACTTGTAAGTCAGACAGTTTAAACTTGAGATGTGAACAAAACTGTCTCAAAAGTGCAAACTTGTTTGTGAAAAGTGAAAAGGCCTCACATGAGCAAGCAGACGTGACACAGCAGAGATGCATGAGCTGCATTATCTCCACTGCACAAAGCACATTTGCAGCATTGTCTGTATCAACTGCGGGGGGTTTGCTGGTCAGCCCCCATTTGTTAATGTCTTCAATCAACCTATTAGCTATATTTGCAGCTGCCTGGCCTTTAGTATTTTGAGTGCATCTTTCCTGCTCATTTGAATTTGAACGTCACGCACGTCACTATAAAACTAATCGATCTCATTCCCTAGACATCGATTTCGCAAAAATGTAAAGGAATCGATTCAAAATCGATTAAATTGATTTTTTTACCCAGCCCTGCTCTTTACATCTTAATGTCCACAAATCATGACAGAAGGAATCATTTAGATGTTGAAAGAGGATTTGTATGGGCCTAGCCAAGGGCCCAACAAGCAAAGTGGGGAAATTTTGAATGGCGACTACTTTACACAATATAAAACATACAATATACCAAAAACAAATATAGTATATAGTCATATACTATATACACAATAGACTGCGCGTTGATGTAACGCAGGAGGTCTGGAGATGCTACATTGGTGTAGCTTCTAGGTCCTGAACTGGGGAGGGAGAGAGACAGTGTCTGTGTCACAGGGGTCACAGGCCTTGTTGATAAGGCCTCTAGCGGATGTTCTTGTGGCGTGAGGTTTTGGTTCTGATGGAGCGCAGCCTCCTGTCGAAGGAAGTGACTGAAATGGCTTCTAATGTTTGTGGCTGGGGTGCGAGGAATCAGCCACAATCTTCCTTGCATCCCTTTAGAGTCCTGGAGGCGTACAGATAAAGAAAGATTGCAGCCAATCACCTTCTCTGCAGACTGGATGCCACGCTGTAGTCTGCCCTTGTCTTTGCCGGTGGCAGATGGTGATGGAGAAGGTGAGGATGGACTCAATGATGGAGGAGTAGAAGTGCAACACCATTGTCCTTGTTGAATTTTTTCACCTGCCGCAGGACGTATATCCTCTGTTGGACTATCTTGTTGAGGGAGTTGATGTTCAGCTCCCACTTTAGGTCCTGTGAGATGATAGTTCCAGGGAGCGGAAAGACTCCACAGTGTTAATTGTTGAGTCACAGTGGGTGATGGGGATAGCTGGGCTTGAATTATTCCTGAAGTGTCATGTTTGGTTTTCAGGTTCCTAACCCAAGTGCAGAACTCTCATCAGACAGGGAAAAAGTTCAAAGGTTTATTAAAGGATTTGTACAATAAACAGGTCAGGGGGTTATCAGATCCAGGACTGGTCACGACAGGGTTCACTGCAGAGGGGGACAGAGGAGTTAGCAGAAGTCCAGGTAATATGCAGGATGTGGAGGTGCAGGTCAGTACCTGTTCTGGAGTTTGAGCTTAGCGGCAGAGGGGGGGAACCAGGAGGGTCCAGAGGCTGTCGGCAGGCTGAGGGCTTGGTGGAGGCAGAGCTGGGTTTTGTGTGTTTTCAGATCACAGGTTTGAGTTTCCCTTCTAGATTCTTCAGAGAGCGGGCAGGCAAGTCCTTGACAGGTTTGATTCTTCAGGGTTCTTAAGAGATCAGACAGACAGATTTCCAACAGAGAAACTCTTCAGGATTTCTGGTTTCAGACAGGTTCAACCTGGGAAGCAGAGAAGACAAAACAGATCAGGTTCAGGTTCAGGTGGTCAGAGATTCAGACAGGCAGGTTGGCTCAGGCTTGCTAACCATAACTGGCAAACACTCTGGCGTCGAAGTGAAGTCCTCTGCCTCCTTATATCCTGGTCTCCTGATGAGCAAACGAGCAACAGGTGGTGCAATCAGCTCCAGCTCCAGGAGACCTAGAACGCCCTCTGGTGGAGAAAAGTGGACAGACCTCCAGATCCCAACATGAAGTCCACAACCATCTCCACTGTTTTTAGAATGCTGAGCCCTAGGTTGTTCTCCGTGCACCAGGTCGCTAAACGGTCCACCTCCCACCTGTAGGCCGACTCGTCACAATCAGAGATAAGTGAAGAGATCCATCAATCATTTAGATTAGATCAGATTCAACTTTATTGTCATTACACAGGTACAGGTACAGGTACAAGGCAACGAAATGCAGTTTAGGTCTAACCAGAAGTGCAATAGCAGCAAGTGCAGGATAAATAATGGTTCCATAAATACAGGACATGGGTTTCTACTGAATAAATATAGAGATGAATACCATTATAAACACAATCTTACTAATAGATTTGTCCTTTGACAGAAGCTATCTAGATTAAAGTGCAGTGGAAGGTAATTGCATATTACAGTTAAAGTACGTTATTGCAAATGTATATGTCGGCAGTGCAAATCAATAATCAGTCAAGGTGAGCAGTGCAAGATGCATGTAAACAGTTGTTACAATAGTAACAGTCAGGAGTGCAGGTGAACATTACAGTCTTTTAAGAAAACAGAATAGCAAAATGGAGGTAGGTGTGAGGAGGGAGAGTAGAGTCCATCCGTGAGGGTTAGAGTTCAATAAAGAGACAGCTCTGGGGAAAAAGCTGTTCTTTAGTCTGCTGGTTCTGGTCCGGAGGCACCTGAAACGCCTGCTGGAGGGCAGGAGAGGAAACAGTCTGTGGCCTGGGTGGGATGAGTCCTTCAGAATGCTGCGGGCTTGACCAGGACATGTCCGCTCAGATGTAGGTCCCCAGAAACTTGAAACCAGAGACACATTCAACAGCTATTCCATTATGTGGATGGTGTCATTGGTGCCTGTTGAATCTTTCCTGAAGTCTAAGATGAGCTCCTTCATTTTGGTGGTGTTGAGGAGCTGGTTATTTTCAGTGCACCATGTGGCCAAGTGCTTGATCTCCCCCCTATAGGCAGTCTCATCGTTGTTGCTGATGAGACCAATCATCGTGGTGTGGTCCGCAAACTTTATGATGGAATTAGACGCGTACCCAGGCTTGCAGTCGTGGGTGAAGAATGAGTAGAGAAACGGGATTAGCACACAGCCCTGTGGTACACCAGTGTTGAGTGTGATGGACGTGGAGCAGTTGGAGCCTGATCGGACATTCTGGGGTCTGTTGGTCAGAAAGTCCAGAATCCAGTTGCACATGGAGGTGTTGATGCCCAGGTCTTGAAGTTTTGCTAATAACTTTGCCGGAATGACAGCGCTGAATGCTGAGCTAAAGTCAACAAACAGCATGCGTGCATAAGTGTTCTTATTGTCCAGATGTGTGAGCACAGAGCGCAGTGCCATGGAATCTGCGTCAGAGTTTGTGGCTTATTACAGACCTCCTGGTTTGGTAAAGTTTGGACCCGTCAGTACTTCTTTTCAGCTAAATCAGAATTCAGATATTTCTGTCTAACCTTCCTGCTGTTTTAAGTCATGAATTATTTATATTAGGTCCAGAGGTGATGTCACACTGTGCCTGAGGAGAAAGAGTGAAGACAGAGAGCAGTCACTGTCAAATAGGAGAATTTAGATCTTTAACCTAAATTCTGACATTTCTAAAAGGCTTCCAACCTTTTCTAGTCAATCACGTATAATCCTGTTCAGTTCAGGTCATTTTGTTTCTTTGCCAGTTTGACTAAACAGGTAGGCATTAGCACCCTGTGGGAAATATCTTCTATTTCTACCTAAAACAAAAACATGATATAAAAGAAGCAAAACCACATAGATGAGGACCAGCATTTACTGAAGCCTTGCCATCTGTGTTAAAGGCCGAAGTCAAGAGGCAGATCCAGGTTCAGTCCAGAGTAGAATATAACAGGAGTCCAAATACAGGTCAGGCAAACAGATCAGACAGGCTGGCAGGCTCAAAGGTCCGAATACAAAAACGGTTCAGAGTCAGGCAATCAGGACACTATAGAAGCGCTAGAGAACTCTCAACACCAAAGGCTCAAGTTTAATCTGGAACTAATGGCTGAGCCCAAGGAGTTTAAATAGAAGCAGGAGCAGGTTGATCAGATGAGCAGTGATGAGAAACAGTGCAGAGCTAGAAAGGTGAAAGAAATGAGCAATCAAGCCAGCCATCAGTGCCAAGATGCTGACAGTAATTGTATTTCTAAAGAACTTCATTTTTATACATCAAAATGCTTCAAAATAGCTTTTTTTCTCCCCAATTTTGTTGTTTTTCTTTAACCAATGTTTACATTATTCTTTTCCTATCCAAATCAAATATAAACTTTTGTTTCGTGGGTTAACTTGAGAGTTAAAAGATGCAGATTCACACACAACAATGAGCTTATATTGGTAAATGTTAGACTGAGATTGAACCTTACTAGCAGGTAGTGGTTATGTATGTATTGTGCATACAATCAAAAATATTTGAGCAAAAATGTTGCCTTCTTTACCTACTTCTCATGTATCAGCTGCTAGCAAACAGCTTTCAGGTGCATTACCGCCACCAACTGGTAAAGAGTGTAAAAGCTTCATCAGCAGTTCTAGAATCCTACTTATGAATTTGTGATTTGTACTTGTACTGTCACTTGGATTTTTAATTTCTGAACTTGTAATCTTGCAAAGGACATTTGATGTCACGTGTTTTTATGACTTTAGAACAAGAAATCTAGATCTAACATGTATTCACATTTATATACTTAGTTTTACAAATTCAGACACCTACACAAGCTTCTTATTCATGGTTATCTTACCCCAAAGGACCCGTTACATGCTCTCTGCATTTATTTCTACAGTACTGAATGGTAGTTTCAGCCCTCAGGCCTTTTTTCAAGACAAAATTAAATGTTGTTTCATTTCATAAAGCATTTCCCATGAAGGCATGTAAGCCTTGGGTATGACATAACAGCACAAATAAAAGAGCAAGATATCGTTTGAAAAAAGAAGTTGTGTATGACTTAGAGATCGCAGAAAGTAGCAACAGGAAAGAGGGAAAATGCAGCAGTGAGAGAAGTAGAGAGGTTAGGTGAGAAATGGCTGTGATTGCTTGGTGTGCCTCACTGAGTTCTGCTGCGTTATTAGCTTATTTGATCTTCCCTGCTCACCCAGCCCAGTCCTCACCTGCAGCGCTCTTTGTGTGGACGCTGAATAGGTTTTTAGAGTTGTGATGAGACTTCCCACTTTTCTCTGGCTGCTCTCTGTGGAGACTCTCCAGTTGCCCACAGAAAGGGGACACTTACTCTGGCCTTTGCTGCAAATTGCCCCATCAATTGAATTCTTATATGCAGTCTTGAACTGTAGCTTTCATAGAACAACTCAGGAATCCCCGTTCAGATAAACAGAAGCCTGAGGGATATAAATGAAATTTTAGCCTAAGGAGAGTATTTAATAATTATGTTATCTGTCAGGTGAGAGTCCCTGCTTCTAAAAGTCCCCATGAGATTTGATTGACCTCTACAATTTATTACCTACACTGGTGACTTTCATCAAATGTCAGCCCTGAGAAACACAAATACTGTAATAATATCCCTGCAGAAGCATGCATCTGACCATATGACTGCCCTGCTGCTGCCTGTGTGCTTTATTGAATAAAAGAGAAGGCGACGCTGTTTTTAGCCAATTGCTTTTCTACACAACATGCAGTATCATACTGTGACTTTAGGTGTATAATTGATTACACGCTTGGGTACCTCTGGCTGTATGTTTGAAAGTAACACGGCCAGTAATGGCATCCCCCCTCCAATCCTATGACCTCTGTGGTGTCCCAAAGGACTTGCTCTTTCCTTTCTTCATAGTCATACATTTTATTCCTATTCAATGAGATCTTTTGTAATCTGGAAATAAGTTGTCTCATCATCCAAATGTTTTGTGTAATTTCTCATCCCTTATCATTTTTTAAACTAACACCCGTGGTCTCTGTCTCATAGAAATATTGGTTCTCTGCAAAAAACAACAGTGTTCCATAACACCACCCTTACAGTCAGAACAGGCTTAAAGACAAACAATCTCCCCTAATCAATAAAAAGAAAATGAAGTGACTAAGCAACAAAAACATGAAATATGACATAAACAGAGACTAACAGCCTGGACAGCTATCAGTCTGTTGTTCTCCTTTGAAAGAAGTAGCTTAAAGCCTCCTGCAGGCAGAGGCAGGTGTTCATATGAGGGGAAAAAAAAGAAGACCTGTAGTAATTATCTGGCAAGCAGCAGGAATCTGAAGCTGCATTTCTATCATATTTGTTAAAATAATCAACAAGGTTTAAATGGAATGAGACAAATTAGAGTGAAATTTAGAGTCTCCAGTTTTTGTAGAATCAAGTACGCATAAGGACAGCGTTCAAAATATTTTACTGCTATGAGCAGTCATTAATTAGACTAGAAGCAGAGGTGATATCTAGTCATGCACTACAGCACCATTATTTACTATTACTATTTCTTAAAAGAGAAGTCCGCTCATATTCTGAATTCAAACTTCTGAAAGTTCTTTAAATATAAAATTATTCCATCCTGTTCAATAAATAAGTGTTTTTAGTTCAGAGTAATTTTCATGTGAATGTGCTTTACTGGAGGCATCCATGTTTGTCAAAGAACACTACTGCCACCTACTGGTTAGTGACGTCACGGTGCGGTATCGGCTGTTGATCAAGTCCCAGTGCTGTATCTGGTGTTTGTCACAACGCGCTATTATCCAAGTCATCTTGAAAACATTCTTCTTCCAAATGTTGGCTACATATTACGGGTTTTTTCTCTGGCCAGAAGTTCGATGGCAAATCCTCCCTCTTCAAGTTGGCGATCCAACGACCAACCCGTCCGTGGAGGATCAGGAATCAGAAAGGTGGAATAACTCTTTTTTTTTTCACTTTTACCCGATGTATTCCAGCATCCAGCTGCCATGCACGTGGGCATTGTCAGTTTCACTATAGCTCTGGTGAATTTCAATGGTGAAGTCCTCTGGAAATCTTCAATAATTGTTGTTGATTGCAGATGTGTCTAGTAGTTCCCATTGATTTAGCTTGTAAAGCGGGGAGAATGGCGCTATGCTTACCGCACGCTCCCAGACTCGGTGGTCGCGTCGAAAATTATTTTTATTTTTTACTGTTTAAAGCTTAAATCTTTAAATTACGGCAAACATATTAGTTTTAAGTATAAATAATGATCCATTGATTAATCCTTTAAAACATGAGTTTGAAAATTTATCAAATGACTAAAGTGCCCATGTTTTAAAGTCTTTTGCATCTTATATTTGTGATTAGAAAAATTACAGGAATATACCTCTTACCTCAGTTTTTATTTATTTTTATTATGATATTTATAAAGCTTAGAGATATTAAAGCTTATATTGAATCCTGTTTAATAAGCAATAGCATCCAAACTGAAGGCTATTTCAGAGTGACGTTGCTGCACCTATGGTCCATTTTCGGACTGGGATAAAATATAGTTGAATTTTTAAACAGTCTGTTGCTGGTCAGACATTCAGGTCAAAATGTTATGATTCCTCTGAACGCCTGATGTTTCAGTGCATCAATGTTAATTTGTAAAGAGATTCTTTGTGTTTAAGGATAACTCTTGCCTTATTGTTGTCAATACTTTTCAATTAACAAAAGGAGAAGTATTTCTATGAAAGCTACGATGAAGATCAGACTTTTTTATTATTGTAAACCTTTCCATCCTTCCACACTGCTTTCTGTACAGGCAGAAACACCCATCTTTAATATTAAACTTGTGGGCAATTGAGACCAGAGGCTGCTTAGCACCATTTAAAACAGGAAGCTAATAAATTATGAAATGACGGGAACAGATGAGAACATTTATTAGTGAACCCTCTTGTGAGAACTGCCTAGCATCTCTGGTTATGCACAGTGAGTAATAATTAAATCCTCCACTGCAAACGAGTCTGAGGTACATAAATAGGTATTGAATTAGGTAAATAAAACACTCTCAGGTGTTTTTCCTGAAGCTGCACATGCCACCAATAATTTGTTGTTACCTGAAATTAATACTACGTTTCTTAAAACTAAGAGTTTATATAGAACAAACAATCTGGCTTACATTTATTACCCAACACACACTAAGAAAAGATGTTAATATAAATAAAAAGCAAGTTATTAAACCACTGGAAATGATTGAGGTTTCAGGGTTTAGTGGAATCTCACTCAGACTAAGGTGAGGTTAGTTCATTAGAAATATTGTTACCTGGGATGTAAAAGTTAGGATATTGAGAAATATTAGTACAGATTGGGGATGCACGATATAATCGGCCCCCTATCGGTATCGGCCTTAAAACTGAATATCGGACATCGGCCACCCCACCGATATTTAACCCGATATTTGATCAGCTTCTGAGTTTCTAAAGTCTAAAAAAAATAAAAAATACTACTTCTTTTTCCTCAAAAACTTCTTTTTTACAGACTTAAAAAACTTGTAAAGATGAGGGAAAAAATATTAAAATATCACAATATCTTCATATGCTGATATATTGCCATTTAAAAACACCATATCAATCTCTTTTACTAATGAAATATATTCCTATATGTCATCGTTATGCTACGAAATCCCCCGAAAATTCACAAAATGTTGCCAGATTTTTATATGTTGATATATTGACGCGGTATCGATCTATTTTACTAACAAAATCTCACAAGAATTTGCAAAATATCACGAGAGTTTGTAACAGAACGATGAAATTTCACGAGATTTTGAAAGTAAAATAGATCGATACCGCGTTTTTAAGAATCAATTTGATATCAGCATATGAAAATATGTTTGAGTATATTATTTTTCAAAGTGTCAGAAATGGATAACAAAACTGCTATTTTCAATGACTACTTATTTTTGTCCAGCTTTAACATCGGTATCAATATCGGTTATCGGCTACATGAGTTTTAAAATATCGGCATATCGGATATCGGCCAAAATCCCAATATCGTGCATCCCTAGTACAGATGTCATTCATTCTGGTGATGTAAGTTGGAATAAAGGATTTAGCCTCTCAACATCTAACGGCCGAGCGTTAGGAGGGCTGACCCCTTTTTTAAAGGTTATGTCTGAAAAAGTTTTATTTAGTTGAACTGAACAAAAAAATAGCTTTTTACTTTGAAAAGGTTGCAGAACCCTACCACAATAGCTAGATCATAGAAAATCAACGTATTCATTGGTGTGAAAGCATGAAGTAAATAATCCCCTGTAGGGCTCGGCAATATCAAGAAAATGTAATATCACGATATATTTGGTCTATATCGCGATACATGATATATGTCACAACATGTTTAAATTACCTCAAAAAACAAAAGAGAGCATAAAAATGCACTGATATACTCATTCAAACTTTTGGTTTCAAATCTAATTTGATTTTTATTTTATTTTAACCAGCTCAAAGCTTTTCACTAGTAATAATTCTGCATCATTCTGTCTTTGGGTTTCAGTTTTAGACCTTTAACAAGATCCCAGCAACCAAACAGGAAACAAAGCAAAAACACAGAATAATAAATAAAAAAGGCTCTTTTGTGCATATAAAAAAAAAATGCGGAATGAAAAAAAAATGGACCTAAAATTACAAAAACAAAAGTGGAAATACCGTCCAAAAATTAGAGCATTATAAGAGCATCTCCAATCTATTTGCACTGATCTTTACCTGCTGGGGATTTTAAAGAAGCACAAAAAGTTATAAATTTGAGAACATTGTTTAGAGAACGCCTGAAAACCTCTGAACATTACATCACAGGTATTACAGCATCTAAAAAACATTTGAATAATGTCATAAATAGCGTCTCTGATTTCCCTCCATATCTTTCTGTTTCTCTCATATTGGATCGTTTTTTCAAGCGCCGAGGCCGACGCCATCGCCTTCACAGCTGGTTTATTGAACGTTTTAATTGGTGTGCGGGGAGACGCTGACATGCAGGGTTTAAAACATTCTTCATTTTGCAGTGGATTACTTTTTTGGTGGTGGAATAAATTTGTACTTCCTTTTCCAGTAATGGTTTTTGGTCTTACAAATGAGCGTTTTTGTTCAATGTCCTCGCTGTCAAATCCAAACCAATGCCGTAGATCGCTCAGCTAAAACACCTGCTGTCGCCATGTTTTGTTTGCCGGTTGCTGTAGTGTGCATGCATGCAAAAATAAAAATGAAATAGATGCAGACGGATTAATGTCATCATACGAATTTGTTCCCGATAGTCATGTTAACTGTCGTGCGTGGGAAAACTTGAGATCCATCGAGGATACTCGATATACCCCTAATCCCCTGTTTGACCCAAGTTTGGGCCTAATGATCCCATGGTGGACACAAAGAAGTGGGTAAAACCGGCTTCCTCTGAAAGGAAGACTCGGGGTGGTGGGCTCTGTGTTTATATACACAACAACTGGTGTAAAAATGCTAGATCAGTCGCCAGCTTCGGCCCTTGAGTGTTATGGTTCTCATTTGTTGTGACTCTGAGTTTTCAGTCTTCTGTTATTAGTTGTTTTTATTTTTCCATGATATTCTAGCATTCTTTAGTTTTCTTGGATTCCCTCTTGCCAGTTCCACCCACACCTGCTCCTCATTCAGCTCGTTAGTCCATCCTTTTGTTTGGTTCTCCTTAAATACTCCACCTCTGCAGTCACTCAGTGCTGGTTCCTTCTCATTGCTGTATTGTCTACTCTGCTCGTCTCTCCCCGGCTCCTCAAACTTGTTTTCCCCTGACGTCTCCATGGTTTTGGTTTGTTTAATATTTTAAGTTGGATTTTTGGATTTCTGCCTCTGCTACCTTTGGTCTGCCATTAAACCTCTCAGAACTCATCTCTGCTTCACTCGTCTCTGCATCTGGGTCCTCGAGCAACCTCACCACCCATTGTTGACATTGAGACATCAAGTTTCTGACATTTAACTGCAGACCGTTCTATCTGCCCAGAGAGTTTACCATGGTTAGCATCACTGCTGTTTACGTCCTCTCCAGCGTTATTAAAACAGAGGCAATGAAGACTCTCTACCAGTCTATTTCTGAGCTTCAATCTGCACACACAGAGGGTGTTTTCATCATTGCTGGGGATTTTCTGTAGTAATAAAAAAAAATCTATAACCACCAGTCACAATATTATAGCTGTCTTTTAAAATATATAAATAAAATCAAGTAATGTTATAATATGACCTCTTCTGTATTAGAAAATACAGCACCCTGTTTTCCCAGGTCGAACAAATGGCTCAGTTAACTTTAATTTTCCGACTAGGGTATCGAAAAAAAGTATCGATACTGAAACGTTGTATCCGGATACAATACTCGTTTTTAAAAGTATCGATACAGTGCTAACCTAAGCAGTCATTCATCTTATGTGCAGAATAGAGGAAAATGCACTTTCAGAACACTGTGTGATTGAATAATTCTACGCACTTTTCAGTTTCAGACTTTTTTCTGTAACAGCTGCAGCTGCTGAGAATTATTTTTGTTTCTTAACCAGTTTGGCTAGCGTCATTGTTATGTGTGCAAAGCATAGCCAAGGAAGGAACACTTCATTTTAGTTTTATAAGTTTTTTAGGCTTGCCTAATATTGCGCACAGCAAACAACCTCAAAATGTTGTTCTTATTGTTTATTGTATTTATTTATTGTATTTTAATTATTAATCAAAATATTTCTGTTGAAGTTTGGAGTTTTTATCCTTGTGGTATCGAAAATGGTATCGAGTATCGAATCGAGTTGAAAAGTTTAGTATCGTGAAAACCCTATTTCCGACTTGAACTCTCTTCAATAAAGGAGTTATGTAACTGCTGCGCCATCATTTTGACAGACTCTTGGCTGCGTCCAGCAGTACAGGCTGGTGCTTTTCGCCTGGGGGGGGCTGATGCTGTACCGCGCCGATAGAAACAAAGAGCTCTGCGTGAATGGAGGCTCCTCTGAGACTGTTTCCAGGCAAAATGGGCATCTAGAGGGGTAGCACTGCCCTCTGCAGGTGAAAATGAGGAGAGCACTCTAGATGCTTCCCTCCCAAATGCTGAAATATCCCCAGCCGGCTCCTCCTGCCCCCCCCGGCTTCCAAACCTTCACTACTATTGTCTGTCGCTGCCAAACCTGGCGATGGCGCCACTGCTGCTTCAACCACCTCAGCCTCTTCAACCCAGGGGGGTTACCATCCTCACAGCATCATCACCATCATCCTCTTCCTCCCCTGAGCCAGGAGAAGCGAGCGCTTCAGGAGCTGGAGGCAGTAGTAGCAGCTCAACAACAACTGCTGCTGCTGACCTTATCAAGGCTGCACTTTAAGAAATGAAATTGTCTAGAGAGCTGTTCTAAAAGAAATTTCTTTTTGTCTACAATAAATATGTCTCAAATAAATATCTCTAAGTCTTTTTTAAAGAGGTTTGGGACACCATTGGCCCTTCTGTCAGGGAGATCATCAACAGCAGCTTAGCTTCTGGTACTGTTCCCTCTTTTTGTAAGAGAGCAGTTGTTGAGCTGGCTTTACCATGTAAATTTGGCAAGTTATCGCCCACTTTCCAAACTACCCTTGGTATCTAAAATCTTAGAGAATAGTGAACTCGGTGGTGCTCGGTAATGGAGAAAAGGTGTGTCTCTGTGTGGTGAAAAAAAGGCTGCGGTTCCTCTGTGAAAGCTTGGCTCCAAATTTTGTTTTGCTCCCTAATAATGACACAGTCCATTAACATGTGGAGCCAGCAATGATTCGCTATCAAAAAGTTTTCTGACTTGCAAACTCTTTGTTTGTATGAGGGGAGTGATCCGGAAAAGTGCTCAGGTGTGTAAAGCTGTGAATATTTACAGGCTCAGAAATGGAAAACAGGAAGACATCCAGGTGTTACAGAGCATTTAATCACTCACCTGTGAGACTAATAAGATGGGCCATTGGGCCACGCACACATACACACACCCATATGGCCTTACGTGTGTATTCACACTCAAAGGCTGGTGGGACTAATTAGCCAAACTGAAAACATCGCCCCAGCACGGCTGGTAAAGGCTTATTCAGACGCAGTACAAATGCCGAACAGCTTGCTGCTGCTTCCCTCAAAGATTCCACCGCTACTTCTCTCCTCTCTTTTTGGCATCTGAAACGGTCAACAGGGAAAGAGGACAAGAAGAGGGGAGCAGTTGCAAGTAAGTAAAGGGCAGATAGGTAGAAGCAGCAATTCTCTGTGCAGACTCTGGCTGCAGGCAGCGCTACAGGTAACAAACACATCAGTCATTTACGCAGCACACCTGTTTCAGTACAGATGGGAATCCCTGGGAGAGAGGTAGGGAGAGCAATGAAGAAAGATGAGCAATCAGAGAAAGAAACACACAGAGGGGGGAAGATAAAGGAAACAGGAGGAATTACATTTTTCATGGCAACGTTGATTACAGTAGAGAAGATGGGGTGGGAGAGTTTGAGGTCAGAGGTGCTGCACCTGTTTGTGTTATTCTACAAAGACAGCAGAGCTGCAGAGAAAGATGGAGGACCGAGGAAAAAAACGGGACTTCCTCACCTGCAAGATTCTCCCTTATGGAGATACTTCTCTCTCATTATACAACTTCAGACATATTCACATCTCTGTTATTTAATATCACTATTAAATTCAGCTCCACATAAGTAATTTTCCCCGATACTCGTCTCATCAAGGTACTGTAAGGTTCTCCACAGCCCTCTCTGCTCTCCAGATCTACCATCATTTTGTCCTCTGTAATCACGAAATAAAAGGTTTAAGTGAGCGGGAGGGAGTGGAGCTGTTAGGTGCCCCCAGCTATAAATCATAATCTGCTGTCTATTAGCATATAATTCAGAATTCTCTTTAGCTGTTGGAGGCATCTGATTGGCTAATTCAGCTGGCCTTCGCCCGGCTCCAGGAAGCAGAATATGAAAGGATGGTGCATATTGAAAAGATCCGCTGCAGGTTTCTTCTTTAGTGGCTGAATTCTTCCTTAATGAGACCAAAATAATATTTATCTTTTACAGGTGAAATTATTATTAGTAGTATTTAATAAGGAAACTTCAATATAGTGCTTTGAGCAATAATTATTTTCTTTCTCTGGGCATGATACTGTAGCACAATATTAGTTACACCTTAGCTGGTACAATAAAACTGTTTATATAATGAATTAAATATATATACGTTTCTTTTTTTGTTGTTAATTAACAATATCAATGATTGACTCAGAGAATCTAATCAAAATTTGAATGAAACATCTAAATTGTTTAGAAAATCATTGCATTTTATTTCAATGTGTATTGTGCTGCAGAACATAAAAAATCAGCTTCTCAATTCTATTCAGTTTATTTCTATAGCTCCAATTCACATCATGGCATCTCAGGTCACTTTCCAGTTCAACCAGATCATCCAGTCAGATTGATTCAAAGTTTTCTATCTAATGAAAACCAGCTGATTGCATCGACTCATTGACTCTTCAGCAATCCCTCACACTAAGCATGCTTGTAGCGACTGTTGAGAGGAAAAACTCCCTTTGAACAGGAATAAACCTCCAGCAGAACCAGGCTCAGTGTGAGCGGCCATCTGCTGAGGCCCACTGGGGTTCAAGGAGACAGAAGCAGACATAGAAAAAGAAGCATAGATACAAAAGGAACTTCGGAGCACTTTATAAATCTTTTCTGGCAGAAGTGCATAGATAACTTTAAAACATATATAACAACATATTAAGATAGGATACTGTTCAAAATGTATTTGTGTTTGAATGACAAATCATAATTTTGTCATTATTCAATTGTTTATTGTACATGGCCTCACTTAGGTGCTTATAAGTGCTACTTATAAGTGACAGTTGTATTACCTGTCAACTAGACAATAATAGGCTACTGGGGCATTATCTTTTATGCACTGTATGTCTAATCCCCTGCTGATCCCTTTGCTTTTGTAAACTGTATTTTAGATGGTGGAGTTACAAAATCCACTTTTTCTCTGTCACACACAGAGAGAGACTTTAAGTCCAGTACTTAGTGGACATGAGCTTCACCATCCAAATATTCCCACGTGACTCACTGTGTTGTTTGAATGAGTCACATCTTCTGACCTTACACCACCTCCCAACATTCCTCCATCTCTTTCTAAACTGAGCAGAAATCTTTTAAGTGATATGAATAAAATTTGCATTTAAAACAACATAGTTTGGAAATAAAGAAATTAATGCAACTGTAAAGCTGGGAATTATTTACGTATTGATGTAACAAGTCTTTCTTTAAACGTTTCTAGGTGTAATTTTGGAACAAAAGCGATGTTAGAAACCCCATTATAAAACACCTGAGTGATAAGATGGTTACAACTGTAGGGATATTAGTTAAAACAAGGCATATTTTGAACAATAAAAATGTACACACTCTTTAATGTTTTTTTCATTTTTAGGGTATGTTGGTGAAGTTTCTACGTTATCCAGGTCATAGTCTTTCCAAACAAGTTAAAAACAAATCCACTGGACTTGGTTTCCAAGTTTGAAGACGTTTCGCTTCCCATCCAGTAAAATTTTTTAAATTCAAAATGTCAGAATTAGTGTTGAGTTCGAGCCTTCATCCAGTAGCCCAAAAACGCGTTTTAGCTTTGAAAACATGCAAATTAAACTACAACAAGGGCTCCACCCCTTAGGGCCACATTTTTTAGGGTATTGTGTTGAAGTCTTGGGTATCATATAAAAATCCAATTGTCCTTCCACTTATCTGGGGTCGGGTCGTGGGGGTAGCAGCTTCAGCAGGGAGGCGCAGACGTCCCTCCCCCCAGCCACATGGGACAGCTCCTCCAAGGCGTTCCTAGGCCAGCCGAGAAACATAGTCCCTCCAGTATGTTCTGGTTTCCATATAAAAGTTACTTACAAAAAATATGTAAATGTAGAAAAAAACAGTAAGAATAAACAATGATAAAATAGAAATCCACTTTTCTTTAATTTCTGAAATGTACAGTTTGAAACGCCTCCTTATGTGTTGTTAAAAGCTTAAAACAATATGCTCCCAGTGAAAAGTCAAATTTAAGTATAAAGCGTTACTAAGTACAACCATGTGTTTGCAGAACCCTTCAAAGTATCTGGTATCAGTTTTTGCAGTGATTCTGTCAACTGGTTCAGATTAATTACATTAAGCAGAGTAGAAATAATGGACATTTACAGTAGCAGCCATTCAAAATGGTGCTTTCCAGACAAACACTAGCCGAATGTTAGCCCACTTCCCTTCAGCTCCCAGCAAAATCCCCTCCAACTTCCAGCCACTGGAGTGACCCCCTCCTTTTCCTGGGCGTGCATATTTTATTACTCTGACTCCACCCCTTCACTGAATTACAGGGCCTGACCAGGAGATAACGCTATAAATAGTTTTGCAATTTCTAAACCATACATGAATGTATATAAACTATAATATTATATTACTATGATAAGTATATGTAGCCATACATGCATATGTCTATGCATACATATATTTATCCATGTATAAGTTATAATATAACTAGTCTAATTAAGACTTTATATGGACAAGACTGGATATGCTATGGCTTCTACCTGCTCCTTTTTTGACCTTGTGATTGGTCTACATCTTTGTGGACATTTCATGTTATTAATATTTAATATTTTTTGTTTTGTACCTGCTTTATATATATATATATATATATATATATATATATATATATACAAACATATATATATATATATGTTTTTATTAAACTGTCTTTAATTTTTCTATTGTTCGAAAGTGATTTTCTAGCTAAAGTTATGACTGATTCCCCTACAATAATGAACTAAAATACTATTTTTAATCTCTTGATCAACATAAAATCCTTCCTTGGTGCTGCAAGTGTAAATTAGAAGAAAATAATTAAGGATAAAGATTTTTGTAATTTAACTCAACTTTATGTATTTTTGTAAAAAATAGGATTCTGCACGAGATGTAAATCAAACACCATGTTTGAGGAGTTATCAATTTAGTCTGTTTAATTGTTGAGCAGGCATTACATTGTTAGCATGCATGCAAGGCTCTCCATAGATAAATAGAACTTTTACCTTTACCTTAATATATTAGACCCCAAGGTCTAATATTTCCTAATGCAGCGTTTTCAATGAGTAATAGCATTTATGGAGATTAGAAACTGAGTGGCTTTGGACTTTGAGGTTTAGCTTCTGTTGTCGTCTAACTTCTAATCAGCTGAAAACAGCTAATTGGTTCTTCGCTCAGTAGCAGCTTCAACAAAGAAAATTGAAGCTTTTAGTGCGAAGCCTCAAAATGCATGAAATGTTGTGTTTACTTGTCAACAAAAATGATTATATTTTGACTTCTCACTAGAGTAAAATACGAAAATACGTTACACCGAATTTAAAGGATTTCTTTATTCTTCTTTCCTTATCTTGTGAGTCGTCTGCTGAATCTGTTGATACTCATTTTTTCTCATCCTGTGTGCTCATCTTATTTTCCATACACCTCTCCCCTGGTTTCCAGTCCCTGTGTGATGCTGTATGTATTGGTATCATTAGCAGCCATACTATGATGGATGGTGCTGAGTGGCTGTGGCCTAATGGGGTGGGGCTCTGCCTAAGCACACTATGATTACCTCCAGCACATGCACTCATACAGATGCATTCACCAGCAAACATGTTTCTCAATAATGCAATCCACTCTGGCGCGTATTTCCAACTAAACATCGCAGAGCAACACAATGTCGTTAAACGGACTACTCAGAGATTAATAAAATTGCTATTGAATTGCGGCGCCCCATGCTATTTTTTTCATATTCAACTCACACAAACGGTTTGTACGCAGAAACACAGAGCGTTTTGAGTTTTAAGAGGTTTGTATTGACTCAGAGCCCCACTGGGAAGTGAATGCCAATAGCCCCTCCGCTCTGTGAGAGTTCTGACAGACCAGCAGCCCAATATACCGCAGGGTGCTAAAAGGGTTTATTTCAAGAACTGGCAGAAAGTTTCACCTCGGGGAAGTTTTTTTTCAAATTTCTCATGCAACATTGCTGTGTGTTTATGTGCTGAATGTTGGAGCGAAAAGTTCAAAGAGTTTCAAATGAAGAAAAACCAGGCATGCCAGTTGCATTGGGTGTCTGACAGTCCCATGATGATCCAGCCAGACATTGCTGTGGCTGTTTACGGATGCTTAATCTGTAGTTACTTAGATGTGAAGATGTGTGGCACTTGATCATGTCAGAGTCCATAAGTGACAACAGGCATGAGACTCAGTAAAGATTGACTTTGTTTGGCTGTCTGCCTTTTTAAATGGAAGAGTGAGCGACTGTGAGACGGTGTGTGGGTGGTTAGGCACACCGGCCATAAGCAGAAGCTGTGACTGACTGATTGGGAGTTGTGGCAGGAGACATTTTAAGGAAAACTGGCGTAGGAGATTATCTCGGACTCCCTTTGGGGTTCTCTATAACGCTGCCTTTTGTTACGGCCACGGCTCTTGCATATACATTTTAATTATAATCTATATTCTTAGTAAGCAGCATGATATCACATAGTAGCAAATGATTCAATTCAATTCAATTCAATTCAGTTTATTTATATAGCGCCAAATTCACAACACATGTCATCTCAAGGCACTTTACAGTTCAACCAGATCAAATTGATACAAAGTTTTCTATCTAAGGAAAACCAGTTGATTGCATTGACTCATTGACTCAAATACAATCCCCCACACTAAGCATGCTTGTAGCGACAGTGGAGAGGAAAAACTCCCTTTTAACAGGAAGAAACCTCCAGCAGAACCAGGCTCAGTGTGAGCGGCCATCTGCCGAGGCCGACTGGGGTTCAAGGAGACAGAAGCAGAGATACAAAAAGCAGCTGTAAAAGGCGGCCCCGTCCAGGAAACACACAGCCAGGCAGACGAGCTCCAAGGCAGCTCCCATGCCAGAGGACGAAGAAAGCACATCCACTCAGTCACGGTCAGAGAAACAGGACCACACTGGAAAACAGGCCGATCTCCAACATCTATAAACAAGGGTGTTGATAGAAGCAGCACAGCTGATGTTTCTTTCCAGGATGACGTCACAGCCAAACAGGAACAGACGAGGCAAAGCTACTCTGAGGAAAAGCAGAGAGAGCAGAAGGTTAGAGATTGAACTAACAGATTCTGCAGAATAGGAGAACAGAGAGAGAATGAAGCAGAATGATGAAATGGGGGTCCCTATGTCCTCCAAAAGTCTAAGCCTATAGCAGCATAACTATAGAGATAGCTCAGGATAACCTGAGCCACTCTAACTATAAGCTTTATCAAAAAGGAAAGTTTTAAGCCTAGCCTTAAAAGTAGACAGGGTGTCTGCCTCACGGACTAAAACTGGTAGTTGGTTCCACAGGAGAGGAGCCTGATAACTAAAAGATCTGCCTCCCATTCTACTTTTAGAAATTCTAGGAACCACTAGTAAACCTGCAGATTGAGAGCGAAGTGCTCTGTTAGGAACATAAGGAACAATCAGATCTCTGATATAAGATGGAGCTTGGCCATTTAAGGCTTTATATGTGAGAAGGAGGATTTTAAATTCTATTCTTGATTTAACAGGAAGCCAATGAAGAGAAGCCAGGATAGGCGAGATATGATCTCTCTTTTTAATTTTCATTAGAACTCTGGCTGCAGCATTTTGGATCAGCTGAAGGCTTTTAACTACAGTTTGTGGACTTCCTGATAGTAAAGAATTACAATAGTCCAGCCTTGAAGTAACAAATGCATGGACTAGTTTCTCAGCATCACCCCTGGACAGGAGATTTCTAATTTTTGCAATGTTCCTCAGATGAAAGAAGGAAATTCTAGAAACCTCCTTGATATGGGACCTAAATGACAGGTCCTGATCAAAAACAACACCAAGATTTTTTACTTTATTATCTGAAATCAGTTTAATCCCATCCAAATGAAGTGACTGGCTAATCAGTTTCTTTTTCAGAGACTCTGGTCCAAAGACTATAACTTCTGTTTTGTCTGCATTCAGAAGCAGAAAGTTAAGAGTCATCCAGGTTTTTATGTCTTCAAGACATGCCTGTAATCTATGTAATGGGTTAGCTTCATCTGGATTTATAGACAGATATAGCTGGGTATCATCAGCATAACAGTGGAAATTAATCCCATGCTGTCTAATAATTCTACCAATTGGGAGCATGTATAAAGTAAAGAGAATTGGTCCTAGCACTGATCCCTGTGGTACTCCACAGGTAACCTTTGAGCGTGTTGAAGATCTATCATTAACATGAACAAACTGAATTCGATCAGATAGATAAGATTTAAACCAGTCTAGTGCTGTTCCTTTAATTCCAACAAAATATTCAAGTCTTTCTAAAAGAATATTATGGTCAACTGTATCAAATGCAGCACTAAGATCCAACAGGACGAGCACAGATACAAGTCCATTATCTGAGGCCATGAGAATATCATTAGTGACTTTCACCAGAGCTGTTTCAGTGCTATGATGAGCTCTAAAGCCAGACTGAAACTCTTCAAAAAGTTCATTATGGTGGAAGTGATCGCAAACTTGTTTGGCAACTACTTTCTCAAGAATTTTGGATAAGAAAGGAAGATTGGATATAGGTCTATAATTGACCAAGTCATCTGGGTCAAGAGACGGTTTCTTAAGCAGAGGTTTAATTACAGCAACCTTAAAAGCTTTAGGTACATATCCCTGTAACAGAGATAGATTAATCACATCTAAAATGGAGGAGGAGATCAAAGGGAATACCTCCTTAAATAACCTGGTTGGAACTGGATCTAACATACAAGTTGAAGGCTTAGATGAAGACAATAATTTTGCTAATTCAGAGAGTTCAACTGGATCAAAGCAGTCTAAACCCAGTTCAGATTCCATGACTACCTCAGGTACAATCGCGGATAGAGGAGTGCTTATGATCTTATTTTTAATAAGATCAATCTTATTTATAAAGAATCCCATAAAGTCATTGCTGCTAAGAGCAGGTGGAATGGACGGTTCAACAGAGCTATGGCTCTGGGTGAGTTTGGCAACTGTATTAAAAAGAAATCTAGGATTATTCTTATTCTCCTCTATTAATGAGGAGAAGTATGCTGCTCTTGCTTTACAAAGGGTCCTCTTATACAGCAGTAAACCATTTTTCCAGACTAGGAAGGACTCCCGCAGGCCTGTGGAGCGATATTTTCTCTCCAGTTTCCTAGCATTTTGCTTCAAAGTACGCAGCTCTGCATTAAACCAAGGAGCAAGCTTTCTATTTTTAACGGTTTTCATTTTCAAAGGAGCTGCGTTGTCTAAGGCAATACGCAGAGAACTAGCAACCCCATCAACAAAATCATCAACCTGTGAAGGGGAATAAGCTAAACTTTTGCACTCTGCAGCACTGCTCAGTGACACAGAGGAGAGAGAAAGTGAAGCAGATTCTTTAAAATTTATAACTGCACTATCTGATAAAGATCTACTAAAATTGAACCTTCTTTTGGGGGAGGAGAACTCTGTTAAAGTAATCCTGAAGGTTATTAGAAAGTGGTCAGAGAGGACAGGGTTGTGAGGAAATACTGTTATTTCTTCACATTCTATGCCGTATGTCAGCACAAGATCCAAAGTATGAAGATGAGAATGCGTGGGACTATTCACATTTTGAACAAAGCCAATAGTGTCTAAGATAGCATTAAAGGCTGCTCTTAAGCTATCGCCTTCAATGTCAGCATGGATGTTAAAATCTCCCACTATGATGACCCTGTCAGTATTTAATACCAAATCAGAAAGGAACTCTGAAAACTCATCTAAAAATTCAGAGTAAGGACCTGGTGGACGATACAAAGTTACAAAAAGAAGAGGATTTCTTGCCTTGAAATTTGGATCAGGGAAATTAAGGGTTAAATGTTCAAAAGAGTTGTAGGTATAAACTGTTTTGGGAGTAATCAGTAAGTCAGACTGGAAGATTGTTGCTACTCCTCCTCCTCGCCCAGAACTTCTGGGGATGTGAAAATTTAAATAGCTTGAAGGAGTTGCCTCATTTATGCTCACATAATCCTCTTGCTGCAGCCAGGTTTCTGTAAGGCAAAACAAGTCAATGTGATTATCACAAATCAAGTCATTAACTAGTAGACTTTTAGAGGAAAGCGATCTTATGTTAAACAGACCGCATTTAATTGTTTTAACTTTTTCCCCAATTTGAGTTATTTTGATTTTAATTAGATTATCATGATTTACTCCTTTGGGAATCTTTGCTAATTTATTAGATTTTGGTCGTGGGCAAGACACTGTCTGGATGGAGTAAAGAGTGGGTAACAGTAGAGAAGCTGCAGAGATGTGTGTTAAACTACAACTCTGCTTCCTGGTCTGCACCCTGGGTGGTCAGGGTTTTGGAGGACTAATAAATGTGGCCAGATTCCTAGAAAGAAGAGCTGCACCATCCAAAGTGGGATGGATGCCGTCTCTCCGAATCAGACCAGGCTTTCCCCAAAAGGATTGCCAATTATTAATGTAGCCCACGTTGTTTTCAGGGCACCACGTAGACAACCAGCGGTTGAATGACGACATGCGGCTAAACATGTCATCACTGGTCAGATCAGGGAGGGGACCAGAGAAAATTACGGAGTCCGACATTTTTTTGGCAAACTTACACACCGAAGCAACACTAATTTTAGTGACCTCCGATCGGCGTAACCGGGTGTCATTACCACCAGCGTGAATAACAATCTTACTGTATTTAACCTTATCCTTAGCCAGTAGTTTCAGGTAGGATTTGATGTCGCCCGTTCTGGCCCCCGGCAAACATTTGACTATGGTCCCTGGTGTCTCTAATGCCACGTTTCTGACTATGGAGCTGCCAATCACCAGAGTGGGCTTCTCAGTGGGTGTGTCACTGAGTGGGGAAAACCGGTTAGAAACGTGAACGGGTTGGTGGTGACCAGTGGGCAGAGATCCACGACTACGCTTTCTGCGTACAGTTACCCAATCGCCTGGCTGCTCAGGCACTTTTGGAGGACAGCTACGTGGGGGGCCTACTTCAACAGCCTGAAGCCTGGATTCTAACTCTGACACCCTCGCCTCCAAAGCTACAAAAATACTACACTTATTACACATCCCATTATCACTAAAGGAGGCAGAGGAATAACTGAACATCTGACACAGAGAGCAGGAGAGAGGAGAGGAAGAAGGAAGAGTTGGAAAAGAGTCAAGGGAGGGAGAGAGAGAAGCCATAGCAATGCTAAGCTAGCGCTAGCCTAGGCTAGCTACTCCTTGCTATCAGAAATAAAACCGTGTGTAACTGACAAGTGCTCAGTAGAAAAGTGCAGCAGAAGGTGCTATGTTTTAAAGTAGTCAGTTAGAGTTACTTAGATACAGAGATATCACAGAGAAAATAACTTAACTTCAGATGGAGATCCTCTGAACAGCTGCACACTCAGTTAATCCAAACAGGAAGTGAACAGGTCCAAACAGGTGTAATGTATGTTTTTGTAAAACTAATGAACTCCCCTGGATTTGAATTGTCCTGTTTTCATTTTATCTTTTATTATGTCTCTTAGTAGTACAGTAGTGTCGTGATTTTCTTAAGGGATCTGACCCACATGCAGTAAACCAGCCAGAGAAACCAGGGTAAAAGTTTAACAGGTTTATTGAGGAGATGAACGGGGTTGGATTCCGGAAACTCAGGGTACTGGTGAACCGGTACTGGAAGTGGGAAGGGAAGTATCAGAGGTTAGTTCAGGGTCCGTGGGAACTTTGAACAATGTCTTTGGAGAAACAGAGAAAACGGGACTCATGTTAGTTGAGGAAATGTTCTTCCCAGAATCCAGGCTTGTATGGGTTAACCAGAGGGAAGAATTTTTTGGAGGGCGGACAGGTTTTGATATGGTTGGTTCCTGAGGCACTATGGAGCGGACTGTCACTTGGAATCCAGGAGGTCTTGAACGGAACTTGTGGAGGATAATCCCCTGCTCAGTGTGAGACTCAAACAATCCTTCCAGGGGAAGAAGGCCAAAAACATCCAGCTTGCAGGAAGGCTACCTGCCGAAAGGCAAAGACAAAAACACAGAACTCAGAGAAACAAAGACTCAGTTAGACTCAGCTAATCTCAGCTTGGCTAGAGTACCCAAAACTGGCAAACACTCTGGCGTCGAGGTAGTGACAGTCCACAGCTTAAGTAGTCCTCAGTGATGAGCCAACCAGCCGCAGGTGTGCGAGAGGACCAACGAGAACAGGGCACCACCTGGTGGTGGAGGAAAAGAAAGACAAAAAACACAACCCACACAAACTGGATTCCTAACAAGTAGCAGCCATTAAAAATAACCCTTCCCAGTCAAACGCCAGCCAAATGGCAGCCCACTTCCCTCCAACTCCCAGCAATATCCCCTCCAACTTCCAGCCACTGCAGTGACCCTTTCTCTGAATTACAGGGTCTGACCAGGAGATGACGCTTCTATTTAGATCTTAATGTCCACAAATCATGACAGAAAGAATATTTTAGTACAAAGATTGATGTTTAAAAAGGAATTGTAGGGAACCAGCCAAGGACCAGCAAGGAAAGTGGGGACATTTTAAATATTGTTTAGCATTCATCATTTTATAAAACCCTAAGAATTTACAGGCTGGATTATTTCATTGACTTCCATTTGGACATTTCAAATGTGGTTAATCTTAGTCTGTTAGGACCTTTAAAAAGTGAAGAGTTAAAACACATATTGACATGGTATCCGTGTCCATAGTCTAATCAGAAAAAAGGACACAAAACACATGCAATATTTAGACTCTTGTGAAACTTTATCAGGAGAAAACTTTATTTAAACTTCTTGAATGCAGTATATAATGTCAAGTATTCACTGCCTTTTCACTGTGGCTGATGTAAAGCCAGCTGCTCAGAACATCTGTTTGGCTTTAACAGATGTCTACAGGTGCTGCTGCTAAACCTTGATCAATCACTGCGGCTCTCAGTCATGTCCTGACACTGTTAGCATGTATTTATGTTGAAAGCAGGTTTCTCTGACAGAATCCTGCTGCTTTGGAAATTAGCAGCGTGGGCAGCAACAGGTCGGCTCTCTGACTCTCATCCTGCATCATGAAAGCAGCTGCTAACAGCTTTCGTTAAAGTACAAACACACGCACAGACCTGTTACTTGATTTTACTGCAGTGCTCAACATTTGCCATTAGATGTGGTGTAATCTATCTGTGCCGTTTCTTTGTTCTATGTATTAATTATGCTTTTGCAATCATAAAACGGAAATACTAACATTCATTTAAATTCTATAACAGTTTAGCATTCACCAAAACAATTTATATGCCATTTTCTTGCAGCTAGCTCTGATACAAGAGGAGTTCCTGTGGTTGCTCACTTTATGTTTGCAAAGAATGTACATGTCTAAACTGATCAGTTTCACCATACTTTTTTCCCCAAAGTCTTAGCTCAATGTTTGCATCTTAAATCAATTATAAAAACCATAATTGCCACTAATAAATAACGTAAATCTGGTTTTCTCTTTCTCATGTAGTCTCTTATGCTACGTCCAGACCACATGCAGCAGAAGCAAGTTTAGTTTAGTCCCGAAGTAGTTTGAATATGTTTTTAACTGAGAAAGTCCACCTGAAAACTTGGTCCGTGCAGTCAGATCATCCAGATTACCATCCTGCCTTCAAATATCATTTCTTTGTGGGAGCCGTTCAGACCCCCACATCCCAGTGACAGCGCACCGCTGTCACTGGGAATCCCCAGCAGCAGCTGCCTCTGGCCCAGTCCCCTCTTAACGGTTTTCCGCTACAGCTGGAAGGCGTTTTTTACATACCTAATCCAAACTGAAGGCATCAGGATAATAAAATCAAACATATTCTGCCGGCAGGTTTCAACATTTTAAGTTAATTTACCGTAATTTTTGGACTATTAGCCGCACCTAAATATAAGCCGCAGAAGCTAAATTGCATGATTTGTACAAATACAAGCCGCACCGGACTATAAGGCGCAGGTTTTTTATGTTTAATTTAGGGCTGCAACAACGAATCGATAAAATCGATAAAAGTCGACTTTTAAAAGCGATTAATGCGTCATCCGCCGCCGCCGTCATCGCTGCCACTTGACTGAAACGGGGAAGAAAAAAAATTATGGCAGAGCGAGCCAGCGCTGCAGGTGCAGTGTTGCCAACTCAGCGACTTTGTCGCTATATTTAGCGACTTTTCAGACCCCTCCAGCGACTATTTTTCAAAAAAGACACTAGCGACAAATCGGGCGACTTTTTACGGTGTCACTGGCGGCTTTTGGAGACTCTTACATGAAAGCATGTATCGTTCCTAATCTTGTCCTCCAGCGGCAGCTGCTGCCGTGAGGCGCCTCCCCCATCCCAACCCCGTTCTCCCGCAGGACTCCCTCTCAGCGCTGCAGTCAGAGTTTACCCTCAGCATCCAGACTGCAAATGAAGCGCGCATGCGCCGGGATTGACGGCACAAATTGATCACAATAATTAAAATAGCCTTTATAAATAAATTAACTTGCAAATTATGAGGGCAAGGCTTTTAAAGTTTAAATCTTCTGGCAAAGATAAAGTAAAGAAGATCCTGCAATTTATGGAAGTAAAGCAGAATAAAATCCAGCAAGTTCAGTAATATGTCAATTAATTATCTGCCACATTCCCATGTAAATATCTGTCTTTGGAGGATGTGTTTTTTAGCACCCCTAGTTCTCTCATTTTTATTCCAAATACAATTTATAATTTGAATCACAGGGCTATTTTTCTCTCTATGGTTCAGTATTTTCTCAAGTAGCAACTTTAACTGCTATACTTTCCTGTCTTAAAAGGCAGAACTCTTCTAGTCTAAAAAAACCTAATTTGTTGAAATGGGGGGGCCTATTGTTTGAACCCCTTAGCGGCTTTTAAAAACAAAAATGTCTTTTTTTGCGCTTTATGAAACAAAGTAGCCTATATTTTGTGGATGTACAGCTACATTTCTCATGTAAGTTTGCGTGGTTTTAACACAAACATTTATTTTTCATATTGCACCAGGACAGTTAATGAGCAACCTGTACTTGTGTGCTTGTTTGTTCGTCTAAAATTTTTATTTTGGAATAAAGAGGTTAATATAAAAAATATTTTTTGTCCGATTCATCGATTAATCGAAAAAGTAATCGGCCGATTCATCGATTTTCAAAATAATCGTTAGTTGTAGCCCTAGTTTAATTACCATATGGTTCGTGGACAGTGAGGATTGTCGGGAAAAAGGCAACTGTTTGGAGAAGCTCCTATTTATTATTTCTACTGGTACGTTTGTTTTCCAAAATGAGGGTGTCACACAAACTGTCTTACGCAATGTCCGTCTTTCTCGCTGTCGTTCTGTCTCGTACCGCTCGCGTTAGAAGTCTGCTTCCGGAGGACCTCCGCATTCCCGTGGCTACCGTACTTGTGTGTTGAAGCAAATATGACGTCAACATGGTGGACGGTGAAATCCATAGATTTAGGTATTACCCTAGTGGCAGTTAGCTGTAAAAGTCCATAGATAAGCCGCAATGTTATATAAGCCGCAAGGTCGAAAAATGGGGACAAAGTCGCGGCTTATAGTCCGAAAATTACGGTAGGTGTTAATAAACTGTTTCAGAGGAGTGATCATAGCGCTCTGCATCAGCAGTGCTGCGTCTGACTCCCTGCCAGCTTCCAGATCAGCTTCTCTGATTGGTTGATGTGGCGCATCCAGCAGCTGCTCCTTCTGAAGCGTCTCAAATGCTCAGAAGCTCGTGAGGCGCTGCCTCAGCTGCTCAGACGCGCTGCATGACCTTTTTCTGCATCTTGATGCACGTCAACCATTGACTTTGCATGTAAACTAGATGCTTTTGCTGCCTCTGCTGCTGGCGGTCTGAACGTAGCATTAGTGTGTTAAATATTTAATGCGGCAATTAAACTTTTTGTTCTTAAAGTTTTCGTGTCAGTATGCAGAGTTTGGTCAATGGTGAGGAAATTTAGAAAGCGCCAAAACTGGGTTTGGAAGATGCCTGGATCAAAGCAACTCGTTATCGGCCGCTCTCCAGTAAGGAGTTTGGTTTGCAGCAGTCAGTGTCTCTGCAAAGTGGATCAAGGAATGACGAGGGAAGATCTGTGATTAAGTTTTAGGCTGAGCAGGCAGTTAAAATGTTAAGCCTGATTGTTGGTTCCTTTACCCATCATAATGACATTAGTTCAACCTTGGAAAATAATGCATTTCATTTATGTTTTTATTACTATGGGGAGACAGTATTAATAAAGATTTCGTCTTTCATTTTTCTGTAGAGATTTGAAAATGATTTTATTTATTTTTTAAATAAAACTGGGCATTCCTTTGAGTTAAGGAAATTTCCCTTTATACAGATTCATTTCCAGTTTCCAACCAACGATATATGATTTTTGCATCTTGCCGTCTTTTAATAGGACTCCGGTGCATGTTTGTTTTTATTTTTTTGTGCAGCAACACTGCATGATTATGATTAAGCATTTTGAATAATTGATGATCTCATCCCTCATTAAGTCTCTGTCTTATGCTCTGGTGGACTCTGGCTCTATTCTGTGCAACAAAGTCCTCGTATTTTCTCTCCTCTCCACAGATGGTGCAAATTTATCATTCATTTAGGGCCCACTGATGGGGTTTCACAGGGGCTGTGAGGGATCTAAATCATGTTGAGTGGATATTTTTACCTGGCAACTATTGCACTGTATAAAATTGGAATGGCTGGGAAAGCAGTCGTGGATTTTTCTGCTTGGTGTGACGGTAACAGGTGAACTCAGAACTCATCTTATATTTATTTTTGGCAAACTTTCTGTCCATGTCTTCTAAAGCTGTATTTATTTTATACTTCAGTTAACGATTAGTACCTTCAGGTACAAAAGTACAAGAACAAAAAATGACCTTGATTATTCATAATTTATCAGGTAGAAGTGCAATACACCTGATGTTCTCAACCTGTTTTTTTTAAATCAACAAAACAGTGTTATTAGATCAGAATTTGCACGCCCCTGCCCATCACCTACGGTTAAACCGTCATTCATATATAAATAACATAAATGACATTGTCTTTATGTAAATACTTATATGAATATATTTACAAAAGCATGCATGTGAAGGTGTGCATAGCTTTAGCTTAAAAACTTTTTTATTCTCAGGAGATGCTGAGGTCTCTAACAGGAGCTCAAAGGATAAAGCCTAAAACCCTGCTTGTCCTGCATGAGTGCAACAGTGTATCTGGTTCTATCATCTAGAATATTTTTTTTTCTGTAATCTTGTGAGAGCTTTTCTTGACTCCAAATTAGGGCTGGGCAGCTCATTGCATTTGCAATATAATCCTAATTTCACAAAACACAATTTTCTAATTCCAGAGGCACTTATATTTAATCACACTATATTTAACATGCAAGACAATAAATTTCTCCCTCCTGCCCTTTAGGTGGTGATTAAAAGCTCGGCATACAGAAAGGTAGCCAGAGTGGCAGCTAGCATGCAGATCCATGCATGCAATGCAAGTAGGAGTAAAGATCTGTAATAATGCGCTCTGGACAAAAAATCAAAAGCCTGAGATGAAACATCTACAAACTTGAGTTTATTGCAAAAGGAAAATAGAAATAAAATCCCTATCGCCAAAAATAATTTTAATTTAGATTTTTGGAAAAATCTTTCAGCCCATCTCCAAATTGATTTTAAGACCTAAAAGTTCCCTGTAGATGTAGATGATGTAAGGTGAGACATTGCACCAGTTCATGTTTCCCTTATCTGAACATGTAACTGGCCATTAAACACATGTGGAAAAAGTACTAAAATATCATACTCAAGTAAAAGTACCAATACTTGGATGAAATATTGCTCAAGTACAAGTAAAGTTACCCATCAGAAAAATTACTCAAGTAAAAGTAATAAGTATCTAATTTAAAATGTATTTTAAGTAAAAGTTACTTAGTTACATTAAAAAAACAAAAACAGTTGAACAAGGCAGGGGATCTCTCCCATGTAGTGAAAATAGGACAAGGAGTCATAAATCCAAATCTATTTAGTTTTTAATTAAATAAAAATCTATACAAATGTATACTCATGTAATGACAAGATAACACATGTCACACATGACATTTAAGACCCATTTAAGGCCAAGGATTTTCGTCGTTCTGGGCAGCAGAATTCGATGTTTCAGCTAGCATTTCTAGTGAAACGTTCTCTGAACCGTCGTCGTTCTCCTGATCCACCTCCATCTCGTTCTTAATCTCCTACAGAAAGACTTGGCGCCTGGTAGCCTAGATCTACATGCTGATCACGTCACTCGCTGTAGTGCTTCCGGGCCCCATTTTTTGTCTTCCTTTCGGTTTTCCAAAGTTTTTTTTTTACTCAGTAACGGATGGGATTTGTAATGTAGCAAAATACAATACTTCACTCAAAACGTGATCAAGTAAAATTTTAATTACCGATTTTAAAAACTACTTGAAAAATACAAAATACACAAAAAACCTACTCAATACAGTAACTTGAGTAAATGTATTTCATTACTTTCCACCTCTGCCATTAAAGATGCGTCTAATTTCCTCTCAGACATTTGTGAAAATATGTGAGTAAAGTCAAAGGCTGAAACAATTTTCACTTCTCAGTGTTTGGTGTAATGGCTCTAGTTACTACTCTAATACCAAAAACTGAAAATGTCTTTGGTTAAATGAATTTGTAGATTCTGAAATGTTTCCTTCACTTCCTGAAGTTTTGGAACTGCAAGTCTTTTCCTTTGATTTTTTTTCCCCCTGCCATGTCTCATCTTTTTACACGCCTCTTTAAATGGAAGTGTTTTGTATAATACAATACATGTCACCATGAAATCTACGATTTTTTTTCTTGCTAATATGCAGTAATATGAAAACAAAAAACTTTGAGTTTGAGCTCTGAGAGGTTTTTAAAATCGTACTTAATGCTGTCAATGTGAACCAGACTCCTGTTCATCTTGTATAGAGATGAGATGGTCAAAGGGCTCCTGACTCCGTACTCCTGAGCGTCCCCTCATAGATCACCACCACAGTGTCCTGTTCCTGACTGAACGGACAATAGAGATAGATTGACAGATGGATTGGTGTGGCTAGCTGTCTCGTATTGGTAAACTACCATCTTGCAACTTTTCCAACACATCTGAATCTTAACAGGTGAATTCCCTCAGTGTGTCAGTCAGCCTTTCCTTGCACTATTTTATTACTTTGAGGATTACAAACACAAACAAAATGATTCAGTTAAACTTCAAGTTTGAGTTCAGGCTGTTGACTGGAGGAAATGCTCAGTGTCAGCGATTTATCCGACTTAGTGTCAGATAAATCTCATGCTTTATTGTTTAGCCCAGCACAGCTTTATCTACACTCAAACCTTTTTTTTTTTTTTTGTTCATTTTTTTCAATCTACTGGTGGCCTGCTGTGTATATGGTTTCATTAACTTCACATGGATGTTGCTTTTATCTAAATTAATATTGTTGTTGATGTCACACTGTGCTGAGCTACTGCATTATTATAGTTCTAAATGAAGGTTGGTCATTGTTTGATATAGTGTCAAAGTATTTTTTAGACTATTCCCCTGTTGTCTCCTATACCCTTCTTCCTTCATCACATTTAAATTCGTAGGGAAGTCATATTTAAATGTGAGATAATTCTGGCTTAAACATGTACATAAATGTATTCTTTATCAGACACTATTGTCCGGAAATTTAGAAGATTTCTATTTAAAAAACAAAACAAAATCCTGTCTTAAAATCTGTGTTTTTTCGTTATCTTCTGCAGGCCAGTTAGTTCTACGTCAGCCTGAACACCTAAATTCGGCCAATCATATATCAACGCTCATCTGTCAATCAAATGTTTTCGGTCATAGCATCTTGATTCATGTGTCGCAGCTAATATACGCAGCGTTTGAAATCAGAATCCTTTCCTTTCCCATTGAGTTGCGTCCCAGTGTTCACGGGGATGGACGTCAGTGTCTTCGGCAGGCGTAGAGCTAACAGAACTGGCAGCGTTGCGAGGCAAGGGCTCAAACATGTACGGCTGGAAGCCTTCTACACCAAACCAAGCTTCTGCCGCCCTGGCGTCCTCTTCCACAACATCTTCGTCCCCGCTTTTCTCCTCTAAATAAAAAATGGATGACGGAGGAGACTCATCCACGACCTCCGACACTAAAGTCTCCTCCTCTTGCATGTTTCCACTGTCCATAGCGTTCTTTGACAGCGTCGTTTCTAAGTCACCGATTTAGTGCTACTTGGTCCCAATGGAATTTACCCTTGGGAACCTGATAGCACTAAGATGCTAACTGGTTAGCAAGATGCTTCTGACAAACTAGCCACAACCAAACATGTTTGTGAACCCCCTTGATAAACAACCAATCACATTCACTTCATTCACTCGTGTAAAGTCGGGCACCACTCGGGAGAATTCAAAAATGCAACAATTTGGAACGGCTGCTTCCCTACGACTTTAAGTTCCCACTGGACTCGTTCCCCAAGCGCCACATGGTAATGCCTGATTGGCCAGCAGCCATCTAAATTGAATAAAGTAATGAATAAAGGTTTTTCTTAATGGCTCTAGGCTTTTCATTGGGTTTGCAGCCGATAAATTAATTAGTAACTGGTAGTCCTTAGGGCTGGCCGATAATTCGATTTAATTGATTAATCAATTTTCTTTTACATTTTTTTCCCAGTAATGCACTCCTTGGTCTTCCGTTGCTCAAAATAACATCAGTTCACCACTTTCTGTTTTTACATGTGTCCTCATAACTGCTTAACAAGTTCACTGTAACTCAGAAAAAAAGAAGTTTCAAAGTTTGAAGACTTTTCTGTAGTTTCCAAGTGAGGTCACACGCACAAAAAGATGGAGGCGGAGATGAAGTTACTGAACATTCAGTTGGTTTTATTAAACTTCTGCATACTAATACAGGTAGGCTATCCGTGTTGCAGTGGTATGGCTCTCCTTTAATGGGGGGACCTTATCTTACCCAGCCCCGCCTAAACGCACGGCATCATGGGAAGTGAAGTTTGTATACACTATACATCCAACACAACAGTTTCTCTTCCCATCCAGGAAGCTTTTTCAATTCAAAATGTCAGGAAAAGCGTTGAGTTTGAGGTTTTATACAGCAGCCCAACAAAGCCTGTTTTTTTGTGTTTTTATAATACCTCTAGCTGAAAACATTTAGTGTGGTATATTTTCATTGTTTGTTGTGAAACATGATTTTTTTTACAGCATTTTTTTTACAGCTTGAACTTTGTTGTCCTTTAAATTAGGGTCACCTCCCAGAGGGTATAATTAAAATAAATCTGTTTGTGTTTTTTATTATGAATCTTCAGTAATTAAAAAAAATAAAAGATAAATCAGATTTATGCCTTTAAAATAGCATAGTTTGGAAAAGCGGTTTAGTTTTATACTGACACTATGTCAGCTTTATTTCTGACAATGGAGGTCACTGAGAGGTTTTAAACACATAAAAAGAGACTGAGAGGATTTGAGATTTGTGACGTGGTTCATTATCCTACTGGTAGCTATTAAAAAAATGATGCCTCCAGATTTTGGGATTAGCAAGGTCAGCAACAATAATCTGGAAGATTGTGGTGTTTAAATGATGCTCAGCTGCTAATGATGAACTCAAAGTGTGGAAGGTTAATTTCTCCAGTTTCATGACATGACCAGCAGCAGTCTAAACCACGTATCATATCTACCCCTTTAAATGTCAACGTTGAATCAGCAATCAGATAATTATCTCGCAAATTCCATTAAAGTTTGATCAGCCTGCACAACGGCTTTTCACTATTATTGAGATAGCAATGCAAACCTCCATTGGATAGTGTTGTTTGATTTAAAGTAATATTTTTGTGTTATTTTGTTCTAAACCATCTATTATGTAGGGCAGTGGAGCTCAAACTTTTGTTACTGAGTACCAGCTGAGAAAATATTCAGCTGTCCAAGTACCACCATGATGACCGGTTTATAAATATAGCCATTATTTGTCCTCTATATTAGTTTTTAACACTCAGGAGACACATTATTCCTCGTTGTGGTTATTTATTGTTACCTGAATTGTTTACTGAGTTATTTATGGAGTTTAGGGCTATTTTAAAAATCGATGAATCGGCCGATTATTTTTTCGATTAATCGATGAATCGGACAAAAAATATTTTTTATATGAACCTCTTTATTCCAAAATAAACCTTTCAGACAGAACAAACAAGCACACAAGTACAGGTTGCTCATTAATTGTACTGGTGCAATATGAAAAATAAATGTTTGTGTTAAAACTACGCAAACTTACATGAGAAATGTAGCTGTACATCCACACACAGGCGCCTCACGGCAGCAGCTGCTGCTGCAGGACAAGAGTAGGAACGATACATGCTTTCACGTAAGAGTCTCCAAAAGCCGCCAGTGACACCGTAAAAAGTCGCCAGATTTGTCGCTAGTCGCTTTTTTTTTTAAATAGTCGCTGGAGGGGTCTGAAAAGTCGCTAAATATAGCGACAAAGTCGCTGAGTTGGCAACACTGCACCTGCGGCGCTGGCTCGCTCTGCCTTAATTTTTTTTCTTCCCCCGTTTCAGTCAAGTGGCAGTGATGACGACGGTGGCGGATGACGCATTAATCGCGCGACACAACTAATCGATGATGAAATTCGTTGCCAACGCTTTCAAAAGTCGATTTTATCGATTCGTTGTTTCAGCCCTAATGGAGTTTTTTACAAATATATACAACTCTGCCCAACAATTCTCACATAGACCTACTCGGTCTCATAAGCTCGAACTCCAGATATGCAGGGTCATATTTCCTTTGAGTTTTGCGGCATTTAACACTAACATTACTGCTTGAAGTAGCCGCAGGCATTTCAAGGTCAGTGCTGCATCTTTCGACGTTAGCGCATAAATTGCTTGGTTTTGTTTCCTCGCTCGACTCATGCACTTTTCTTTTCTCCGCCCTTTTCCCTCCACTTAGCGACGCTTTTAAACTCATTTCGAGGTTATAACAATACATTTGTTTTGTTTTTTTGTGTTTCTTGCATTTCCGTGAATGTAACTGCTTGCACCAACAGTTGAAGTGATCCTATGCTAGTGATCCCATGATTAAGCTACGTGCCTACGTATGCAGAGCATGTTTGCAACAAATATTGCTAAGGCAGAATTTAATTTATCGAAAGCTACATATTTGTTTTAAAACGTTGTATTTATAATACATTACATTTTCCTTTTTTAATTTTTTTTCCCTTGTAAGTGAAAATGTGGAAAAAAATATGGAAAATCAACACATCCCCCTGCGTACCACTAGAGGGCGCTCGCGTACCACTGGTGGTATGGAATAAAGATTTTTAATTGGAATATTTTATTCATAGGAATCCAGGATGTTATTTTAGTGTTCCCTTTATTTTTCAGTAGTACATTTGTCGTAACAAGCAAGCTAAACTGATATGTCGTATCAAATGGCTCTTAAGCATAATTTTTAACAGCTGAGAGTCAATAAATGCTGTGCTTAGCTTTTAAAATGTGACGCAAAGTAATTACTTTGTACTGTTTAATGGTGCATTTGCTCTATTGGCTCTAACAAGGGTGGTGAGGTCGCCTTTATAATTTCATTTTTAGAGCAGTATTTAAACGTTAAGATCTGCAAAGAAAATAGAGATTTTTTTTGTGTTACTTTAGTCAGATAAATAATCATTTTTGCTTCTTTTTACTTACTGCTATCATTTATCCATTCATCGTCCGCTGAAGCATAAAATTAAACATTTTCTACCCCCATCAGAATGAATAAAAATGCATTAATGTATATCTGAAGGGATGAGGAAATGGTGCTCCTGGTGTATGTTTATAATGCGCTCTGGCGATCATGAAAATCCATTTCCATATTGCTTGCTTTGCCCATTTCTGCTTACTACAAGCAACCACAAATCACCGAGTGATTCCCAAAGGGGGAGGAGACAAGCCCTCAGCTCCACAGGATGCTTTATATTGAGAAAGAGGAGTAACATGCAGCTTCTGTAGTTTATACACCAGAAGAAAAGATCCGATCTGAATAAAACCCCATTGCTGTTACCAGAAAAATCTTGAATTGATTCTTAACCCCAGCATATATGTTTTGCTTGGCGTCGCTCTGAATGATGTAGCGAACGATCAGCTGAAGATGCAGTGAAAGAGGTGAAATCAGAGTACGGGTTTATTAATAAAGGTAAAACCACAATCTGTCAGCAAAGCTGCTGCTTCCCCTCTGCTTTACACACACATCTGAATAAGATTTGCATTTTAGCACATTAACAAGGCAGAGGAGACACACACGCTGGCATACACTGGGGAGGTGCAGGGAAAACGAGATTCGTTTTCATCTATTTCCCCTTACAACATGAAAAAGGAGGAATCCCCCATAGACAGCACAGCTCTTTGATATCTACAGCCTAGTGTCTGTAAATAGGTTAGGTGAAGATGAAGTGTGTGAGCGTATTCTTGTGTTAGAGCCAGTTTTGCACACGTGTCTGTTATCCGTGTGGAGAGCCCTATTTCTGGCATGCGATTGTGGGCGGGTAAGTATATGGGTGCGTGTATGTATGTTTACCTTTTCCTTCCCAGGCCTCTGCTGAGTGCTCCCTCTTGCCATTCATGCAGGCATCCAGTCGTTTGCGGCTCGGAGCCAGATGTTGCTATGCAGCTCCTTCTTGTTCTGACTGGTGGCCTAATTGATTGCCTGATAAACGCTTATGATTGTGGCCTTCCTATTTATCCAGTGGAGAGAAGCAGAAATAAACTTTTGGCTGTTAAAATGTATTCATGGGGGGCTTATTCTAAGCTGTCAGGTCATCAGTCCATCAAATAACAACAGAGAGAGAGACAAGACACAGCTAAACACTCATAAAGGCACTTAAAAGAGATTAGCCAAGAATACAACTCCTTTCCTCTCACAGTCCATAAACAGCCGGGTTTATGGACTGTGAGGAAGCTGGAGAACTAGGAGACTGCCTTACACATGCTTCTGAACCGGAACAATTTAAACACATTAGCTCGCAGAAAACATGCAAACTCCATGCAGACAAACCCCCAGGCTGGGATTCAAATCCAAGATCTCACTGCAAGGCCACAGAACTGCAAACATTTCCACTGTACTGATGAATTCAGTGCTTCTAGTTTCCTCAGGCGTAACGTTATAAGTGAACAGAATCATCTTTCTAGTCTATTCTCAAGGTAAATGTTGCGGTTCTGTGAGGGTACAGTAGCAGCCATTCAAATGGCCCTTCCCAGTCAAACGCTATCCGAATGGCAGCCCACTTCCCCCCGACTCCCAGCCACTGCAGTGACCCCCTCTTGCATATTTTTTTTACTGACTACACCCTTTCACTGAATTACAGGGTCTGACCAGGAGATGAAGCTTCCCTTTAGATCTTAATGTTGACAAATCATGGCAGAATATTTTAGCACATAGATTGATGTTTAAAAAAGGAATCTTAGGGGACCAGACAAGGACCCATCAAGGAAAGTGGGGAAATTTTGAAAGGCAGTAATAAACAATAATAATTAATGATAATAATAACTTTATTGATCTCGCACAGTTAGGTTGAACAATAGGGACACACTCTTTATTACAGTAGTAGCCATTCAAAAAAATCCCCTGGTTCCCTACAGTTTCTTTTTAAACGTCAATCTTTGTACTAAAATAATCTTTCTGTCATGATTTGTGGACATTAAGATGTAAAGAGAAGCACCACCTCCTGGTCAGACCCTGTAATTCAGTGAAAGGTTAAAGTCAGAGTAAACAAATATGCAAGAGGGGGTCACTGCAGTGGCTGGAAGTTGGAGGGGAATTTGTGGCTGCCATACAGATGGCTTTTGACTGGGAAGGGCCATTTTGAATGGCTGCTACTGTATCTATGCGTCAGAGTTCAATCCATCCTCTGAATATGGATGCCTGTTATAAGTCAGAAGAGCTACATTCATAACTTAACAGAGAAAATCTCTCAACTTTACATATTTAAAATTGAACTAAAAATGACAAGAATAGTTATTGGTTGTTAAAAAGCCACTAACTGTCACGTCCTGGTTGAGGTTTAGAGGACCCAAATGCAGAAGCAGAGAGGCTGAGGTGATTTCTTGTAGTTTTAATGAAGAACAGTTAACAAAGGCAGGAATCCCACTAAAACTGTAACACAGACCTGAACCATGGAGACATCAGGGGAAAACACGCACAAGGAGCCAGGGAGAGACGAGGTGAGACGACAACAGCGATGACAGGACCAGCAATAACAAGGAACCAACAAGGAGTGACAGCAGAGGGAGAGAATATATGTAGCTGACTGAGGCAAAGGGAGGACTAACGAGCTGATGAGGAGCAGGTGTGAGAGGAGACGATGAGGGAGCCAAGGGGAAAGGAACACACACACACACACACACACGAGGGCAACAATAAAACTAGGAAACAAAGAGCAAAGTAAAGCACAACAGAACCAAGACCATGACACAGTTTGCAACAAGCCATGTGCTTTAGAGTATTATGGTCAAACTCTAGACCTGAATCCAATTAAAAATCCTTAAAAAGACTTAAAAAATGCTCCTCAGAGACATTCTCCATCCAGTCCGGGAGACTCCCTGATATAGATAGTCGTTCACGGCTGCACTGACCCATTATGTTGTGTCTTTGTTTAGTACCAAGACATTAAAGACCTCTTTCTGCACCAGTCCCTGACCAGCATCATCAGGTTTTCAGCCCGATTAGCCATGACAGCTGACGGCTAGCAGGCCTTAAATGCATCACAGTCAGTGCTGGTCAGATATCCTCCGCATGAGCTGCTGGATGTTGCAGGTCATATGTGCAGTGACACAGACTTTAACATCACAATGAGATATAGGCTAACATCTCATCAGAGTGAACTTTTTTAGCGTTAGGACAAGGTGGTGTGTAAGTAAGTAACTTTGAGTAAGGACAATATTAGAACAGAAGCTTTTAATAACAATATAAACACAGATCATGCTGTGTAGTTGGTTTTATTTCTAAACTATATATAGCTACTGATAAAATGGCTTCTTCACTCAGGATATTTCTTTGCAAAAGTTGTTCTTATTTTAGATGTTTTAGTTGTGTTTACCCATAGCTACTTAAAAATGTGCCATAGATATCTGATGCATCCTGTGGAGTATGTACGGAAGAGGATTAGGGCCACTGAAAAAAAAAAAAGTTAACTGATTTTTAATTTTTTTTTCAGTTTAGTATGGGAAAAAAGTCAGAATTCTGACTTTAATCTCAGAATTCTGACTGAGTTCTAACAATAAAAAGGTCAGAATTATGAGAAATAAGTCAAAATTCTGACTTTTTTTCCCCATACTAAACTGAAATAAATTAAAAAATCAGTTAACTTTTTTTTTTTTCAGTGGCCCTAATCCTCTTCCGTAGAAAGGGATCAAAATGTTTGTGAACTTCTAAATCTTAGTTGAAACAGAAAAAATAAAAGTCGAAACAAAAAGTTGATATCTAATGTCAAATTTTTACCTTACTACGGAGCCCCTCTGATGACATGGTCAAAAAAAATTTTTAATTGTGGCCACGAAGTAGTATAACGTGCGCACGAAGTTGTATTTCGTGGCCACGCAATAAGTTTAATGTGCGCACGAAATACTATTTCGTGGCCACGCAATAAGTTTAACGTGCGCACGAAATACTTATCAATAATATTAATATCATTCCTGGATAACTGGGTAAGCAAATCGAGCGCGCCTTCTCTAAGGTCTAAGGCGCGCTCGATTTGCTTACCCAGTCGGTCTCCGCCAGTCACGTGACATTTGTTGCTAAGACGCCATTTTAGGTGGAAAAGGCGTAGTGTAAACAACCGCAGCATAGCTAAACGAAGGACTAAAGGCCCGTTTACATAGCAGCCTGTCCAAGATAAGTCATTACAGTTAACATAAGCCTGAAAACAGGGGCGGATTTATTGATATTATTAATAAGTATTTCGTGCGCATGTTAAACTTATTGCGTGGCCACAAAGTAGTATTTCGTGCGCACGTTATACTTATTGCGTGGCCGCGAAATACTACTTTGTGCGCACGAAATACTACTTTGTGGCCACAATTAAACATTTTTTTTGACCATGTCATCAGAGGGGCTCCGTACCTTACAATGTGAGAAACTGAAAAAGCAAACATAAAATAATAAGAATTTAATCTAAATTCAGTTTAGTATTTTAATTACACTTTTTACAAGTAGCTCCTCCACATAATACATCACTAGGAACATATTTCCTGTTCTAACATCTTTTAAAGGTTTTAATCTTCCCTGCATTATTAAGGACTGTGGCAATGTAGGTTGTAAAAAAGATTAAACTTACCTGATTAGCAGTGCCGCTCGAACCACTCGGTGCAGACACGGTCGTTCCGTGAATGGATGTAAAATTTACTTTGCAGAAAGTTTTGCGGTTTATAAAATGGCTGTTTTTTTATATATATCAATGCATCCTGGAATGATGAGTATTGACCTTTCGAGTGTAAATGTCTTTAAAGTAATATTTTTCTCGGAATTTTGCCAAAAAGGCAAATAAATGCTGCAGAGAACGTGTTGCTCAAGTAGTTAGAACTCCTACAGTCCATGAATGCAACATGGAACAGAGCTGCTGCAAGCTGTCAATCACGTTTCCCCGCCCACTCCTGTCAGATTGGGGTCAAAATCTGAATGTGAAAAAAAAATTATTTGAAAGTGTTAAAAAAAAGTCCTGAAACTGAAAAGGGAATTAAAAAAAAGAAACTGACAGAAATGTATTGGAATTTGAAAATCTAAAATCTAAAACTGCAATAAAGAAAGGAAATAAAAAGAGGAAAAGGTGTTATTAAAATACTAAACTGCATTATAAGTTTTTTAAAGCTGAGGGGCAGAATTTAGATCCAATTTTTATTATTTTATGTTTGCTTTTTTAGTTTCTCAGATTATCATGTAAAAATTTCACATTCAACTTTTATTTTTTCAGTTTCAACTAAGATTCAGAGGTTTGCAAACATTTTGACCCCTTTCTGACTCCATACACTTCTTATACTAGCTCTAAAGGCTTAGATTTTTGAAAGTAAGATTTTGTGAAATACCTTCATTACAACACAAACGTTATATGGTGGGATTATAAGAGCACTGGACGATGCCTTGTGTCTCTGGACAAATGACAGCCAATCCCAAACATTTACTCCACTATGGTAAATTCATGCCGAACACGAATGTGACTGAATTGAGTGAATTTCATGTTATCCTTTTGTAAAGGTGAGTTTGTTTCCAGTGCATGTTTGGTAATCAGAATGAAGTTGCATTGTGAGTATAACCGAACACACAGAGAGACCAAGGCAACATTTAGCAGATGGTTAAACATCTGAACTTCTGTTAATTTGTGTTGCATCAACCTATCAGGGGCTTGATTTGGCTGTGATGTAGCAATGTTTCTGCACCTTTACATTGTCCAATCCCAGCTTATTAGAGAACTCTTACTGTTAATAACTCTACAGAAGCGCACTTCCAAAAGTCTATTTCTTCCTCAAAGTTACTGCACAAATTTTTTACTGAAGTTAAATCTAGTTTAATTCACCATGTTAAAAGCCTTGGTAGTAAGTAAGATTTTTATATGACCTGCAGACATGCAACAAGTCATCTCCATGTCATCTGTTGTTCTATCCAGCTACTTAACCAGGTGGTTCCAATCTGCACAATTATATTCACTGTGCAGATTGAACTCACCTGGTTTAAATCAGTTAGCTATATGTCAGACAGTTCCAATAACAGCAATTCCACCTTGGATACTTCCTGATGCTAAAGTTGATCTCTCATTATTAGAAAAGAAGGAAAAAGATAAATATCATATTATGAATAAATTTATAGTACAAGAACACTTAAATAACTATTATAATTATATACAAATATATACAGATGCATCAAAAAATACAGCTAATAGGGTAGGGATAGCATTCATTATACCACAGTTTCATATTAATGTTGGAAAAAGGATTAGTGATGGAGTTTCAGTATATACCGGTGAAATGCTAGCTTTGCTTTTAGCAGTTCAATGGGTGGAAGAGGTAAGACCATTAAAATCTATCATTTGCTCAGATTCCAGTTCGTCATTAATCAGTTTGCAAAATAATCAGTCAGTCAGTAGACCAGACAACAAACACTTTACAGAATAAATATGATGGGGCTAGTGGTAAATTTTGTGTGGGTTCCGGCACATAACGAGATAAAAGGAAATGAAAGGGCAGACAGGATGGCTAAGGAGAGTACCAATAAGTTAAGGGTAGACATTAATGTTAGTTTTGGTATAACAGAAATAAAGGGTATAATTAAACAAAAAGCAAAAGAGAGGTGGCAAAAGTTATGGAATGAAGAAAAGAAAGGAAGGTGGCTTTATAAAATACAAAAGAGAATTGGACCAATGAGAAGATCAGAAAGGAACAGGAGAGAAGAGATTATTATTTCTCAACTTAGAATAGGACACACTGGATTGAACAGATCGTTATTTTTGATAGGGAAACATCAGACAGGGAAATGTGACTGTGGGGAAGATGAGACTGTGGAACATGTCATTTTAAATTGTAGTAAATATTCGATACAGAGAAACAGGTTAATAAGGAAACTTAGTGACATGAAAATGAAACTTGACATTGTAGATTTATTGCAGAAAGAATCAGGAAGCAGAGGATATCGGGTTATATTTGAATTTTTGAAACAGATTAGGTTGTATAATAGGATATAGTTTTTTTTTTTTTTTTTTTTTTTTTTTTTTTTTTTCTCTGCCATGTAGTCCACACTCCATACCAGTTGGTGGCGGTAATGCTCACCTTACGTTTTTTGCCAACCGCCAATAAAACTCAATAAGAAGAAGAAGAAGAACTCACCTGGTTCAGTGGCTGGTGGAACAAATTCATGGCTGAGACGACTTAATGACTCCACATCCTCCAGCTCTGATCCTAACTCTCTCTTAATTCCCATCTGCCCTATACGTAGGATACTGCCATCACTCTATCGGTGTGTGTAATGTCAGTACTACAGCAGACTGTTTAGAATACAGCAGTTTTGGAAAAAGATGTATTAAAGATGTCAATAGTACAAGTCCTTGTAAAATTCATACTCTTGGGTGGAGTCCAGTGGGTCACACTGGACAGAGATTACCATTCGCTGGAACTGCAGATGAAAAGCAGAAGTGGGATGACAATGTGGATTTATTACACCTATTTATGTCAATATTTACCCATGATTACGCTGCTTTAATGGGTGGAACTATTTTTGTGGTGCAGTGGTACCAACATTTTCGTTTTATGCTACAGGCAACTTTGATTACTTTCAGATCTACACCTAATCAACAGCTTAAACCAAAAGTTGTGGATTGGTTCTCTAGTTTAGTACTTTAGTGTCCAAATCTCATTTATGGGCATTGAAAAAAAGGATGTAAGGCAGAATTATTTGAAATGACAGAAAGGAAAGCATAGTTCTAAACATGTCTTCGTGTTCAGCTGTGAAATTCAAATTCACCGTATAATATGATACATCCTGGCTTGTATCTGTGTTTCAGGCTGACGGTTGTGGCGTAGTGGTTTGAGGAGCTATGGAGTGTTTAAACCCAACAATCTACCTGGGTATTGTTGCAGACCACGTGCATCCATTTATAAACTCACGCTACCCACCCTCTCATACCCCTTTTCCATCTTACCGTAATGCTTTACCCCAGCTGGGGTCGTGAGGGGTGCTATCTCTATCTCCAGCAGTCAATGGGCGAAAGGCAGGGTCCACCCTGGACAGGTCAGCAATCCATCGCAGGGCAACACAGAGACAAACAGGAAAATTTTGAATGGCTACTACTGTAAAGAGAATTTAGAGACGCCAATGAACCTAACAGTCATGTTTTTGGACTGTGGGAGGAAGCTGGAGTACCCGGAGAGAACCCATGCATCCTCAGGGAGAACATCCAACTCCATGCAGAAAGACCCCTGGCCAGGAATTACACTAGGAAACTTCTTGCTGCAAGGTAGCAGTGCTACCCACTGCTCCACCGAGCTCCCTTTTCCGACTAACCAAAAAAACTGTTTCAATCCACAAACATTTAGTTTTTAGTGGGCATGGCTCACGGACCCGCATCAAACACAGCAAGCAACCCGGGTCAGGATCACGTTCTAACGGCTCGCCTCAGATCGACATACAGTGGAAACAGCAGGCCCCTGTCCACATACGTACCACATTGCGGCAGTCGTGTCTGATACAACAAGCCACAACAACTTAGTTTACATTCAGTAAACATTGCGCAGCACTGGTAAGAGGGACATAAAATCCAAACATTAAAGCACACTGACTACGCCCTAACCCCCTTCCATGTTACCCTCCATTGCTTACTTTCCTTATTTCTGTCAAATTGATGACTTCTTCAATGATAACCTGGTGTCATGATGTCATCACATTTAAAGTGGCATGGGGACTGGGCCGCTCAGCTTGCCAGCGGGGCAAAAGACCCGCCTTTTTTTGCCAAATGGGAAAGGAGCCATATGCCGATTGTTAGCGTTCAAAAAACCTGCATTAACTTGTATATACAGTGGAAATTAGCGTTTTGCTTCCAGCGGCGTAACATCCCAGGTAGCAAATGTCAAATAACATCAAAGTGTTCTTTGATTCTGTAGTAAAATTAAAACAAACTACATCGCATCCTGTTGCAACACTCTTTACTTCTGCACCAGCAGCTACAAAAAGAGGAGATTGTTGCCGTTTAAGAACAAAAAGTTAGCCTCAATCGACTTTTGCTATTACAGTAGACAAGCTTTTCCTTAATAGACTAATTCAAATCAAAACTGCTGGTAAGTTTTTATAAAATTGTGATTCCAATTCCCCAGTGATCCTCCTTGAAAATTGTTTAAGAGGAAGCACAGCTGTGAAATCTGATTTTTGAGACTTTTTGTTTTACTTTGTCTTTTTTTTTAGTAACAGAATTTAACATTTTCTTTTGTTTAAGTGGGATAATATAACAATAAATGTTAGAGAGGATTTATCATGGCTGTGATTGCTCATTATTCCCGTTTATTTTAAAGGAAGTCCGGTTATATTCAGAATTGAAGTGAAATTATTCCATACTGTTCTGAATGTGCTTTACTGGAGGCATCCACACTACTGCCACCTACTGGTTAGTGACGTCACGGTGCGGTATCGGCTGTTGATCAAGTCCCAGTGCTGTATCTGGTGTTTGTCACAAAGCACTATTATCCAAGTCATCTTGAAAACATTCTTCTTCCAAATGTTGGCTACATATTACGTGTTTTTTCTCTGGCCAGAAGTTCGATGGCAAATCCTCCCTCTTCAAGTTGGCGATCCAACGACCAACCCGTCCGTGGAGGATCAGGAATCAGAAAGGTGGAATAACTCTTTTTTTCACTTTTACCCGATGTATTCCAGCATCCAGCTGCCATGCACGTGGGCATTGTCAGTGTCACTATAGCTCTGGTGAATTTCAATGGTGAAGTCCTCTGGAAATCTTCAATAATTGTTGTTGATTGTAGATGTGTCTAGTAGTTCCCATTGATTTAGCTTGGAAAGCGGGGAGAATGGCGCTAGGCTTACCGCACCGTGACGTCACTGCTGGAAGATGGCAGGAGGGAGGGGCTACTATATTTGGGCAAAAATGGCCGCTCCCAGACTCAGTGATCCCGACAAAAAATGTTTTTATTTTTTTACTGTTTAACTTTAAACTCATTAAATCACTGCGAAGGTATTAGTTTTATGTGTAGATAATGAGCCTTTGATTATTCATTGCTGAACAGAGTTTTCCTTAAATGAGAAAAATTTAGCCTCAACTGACTTTTGCTATTAACGTAGACAAGCTATTTCTTTAATAGACTTATTCAAATCAAAGTTGCTGGTAAAGTAAAAAAAAATGTCGTTCCAATTCCCCAGTTATTCTACTTTAAACATTAATCATCACCAACTTGATGCATCACTAATATCATCAGATAGATTCTGGTTTGGATCAATGACCAAGGAAAGAGACAAAGTGCAGTGAAGCTGGAGGTTCCTGGGTGTAACACTGAACTTTGAACCTCTCTCTATGTGCAATTTTTATGTGAAAGCTTGAATATCTCACCCACCCATAACACGTCATGTCATCCAACCTCCATTAGCTGATCTTTTACCCCTTTCCCTCACTTCTCTTCTTTCACGCTCTGTTGTCGCCTGAGCTGGACGTACTTTACCTTCAGCCGCTCTCATGTGGGTAGGTTTATATCTCTCATATCTACTTCTTTCTTTGGTAAAACTGACTTTGATTGCATTATTCCTCTCCTTGACTTGTGTGTGTGTGGTCATTCTGTTGATATTTAACTGAGCTTGGAACCGTTTGAGTTTCCTAAACCTCTTTTGATTAATCCTGTTATAAGAAAGAGGACATTTTTTCTTTCCCAATTGAACATGTGATCTGTGACAGAACGGGACCTATGCTAATCTTTTTAAATGGCTATCATGGTTGCTCATCAACAAGCTAAGCTCAGAGGTGAAATGAGATAAGCGCTTGATGAAGTGGTGCCAGGGTACAAAGGTTTATCGAGTGATTTTAGGAGAGACTGACAGCACGTGTGCAGAGAAGACCGGCATATGATCTCTATGATTATCCATATTGAGATGGCAGGAGAGCTGAATGAGCAGAGCCACTAATTCAACTCTGAGCCTGATGGACAGAAAGCAGCTACTCTGAGAGTAGAAGGTGGGAGAAAGAGGAACTTTCCTTTCTCCTCTCTCTTTCTTTTGCTTTCAACTTGCCTGGCAGTCTCCACCATGGCTGCAGATGATTTCTGGGCTCTAAGCTCCTGTTGGCAGCATTTAGTTCATTGAGTCACACACACATACACAGAAGTGCACAGGGGGGACGTTCACACGCGCATATACAGATCTTCACATCACCCTCCCCGTCTGCGGCCGCTGGCAGCGCACCAGATACAGCCATCCAATTTGGCGCCCTCTCTTCCTCTCCTCCCTGTGCAGCTCCGCTGCTTCAGATTGCCGTCTAAATCCAGACTCGCTAAGCCGTGTTCACATCCTGCTGGGCTGCTACATTTTAGTCGTGAGCCGATTCCAGGTCAAACGTCCACTGTACTGTTCATTTCAACTTTTTGAAGAACGTCCCTTTGTGCAAATAATGTTTTGACATGAGAGATGCTCTCAATTATTGTTTTACCAAATGAATTTCTCGCCTAAAGTCCAAGTCAAACCCAACTTCTTTGTCCAAAGGAAACTTTAAAATAATAATAATAATCATGAAATCGAGGCTTTTTTTTTAGGAAATTACTACGAAACTATAATAATAATAAATAATTGATGTTTATTGCTCTCACAATGGAGAAATTCATGTCTGCATTTAACCCATCGCCTTGGGGAGTAGTGGGCTGCCATTGTGCGGCGTCCAGAGAGCAGTGTGGGATTAAGAGTCTCGCCGGCTGTGGGGATCAAACCGGGTACTTGCAACCTTCTCGGAGCACAAGTGCACTTCTCTAACACTAGGTCAACACTCCCCTATAGGTGGGAATTCAAATTTGTACATTATGTTTTATGTATTTATTTATACATAACTTAGCTACTATTTACCGCTTTAGAATAGTAAATATCCAATATCCAATTTAAAATAATTATTTTTGAGTGCTGTAGCGTCTCATATAATGTGTTACTGTTGCAGTGATTTTATCAGTAATAATCAATGCATGTTTCTAACCCTGATGTTTATTTACTGTTCCCCCATCATTTTGTGTGAGCTTTAACATCTCCAGCAGCGAGAACATGCATCATCTGAGCAAAAAGAGTGATTAAGGTCCATTCAACTGGTCAAATGGATGAAATCCAAAATGAAACCTGAAGATTGGTTTAAAACTTGTTTATTGGAACAATCAAATGTAACAAAATTTAATAATTTAAGGCTACGTTCACATCGCAGCCTGAAGTGACCCAAATCCGATTTTTTTTGCTCATATGCGACCTGGATCTGATCTTTTCATGTCAGTCTGAACATCACAGATCCAATTTTTCAAATCTGACCCAGTCCACGTGGCTCTGTGGTCCTGAATCCGACACGAATCTGATCTTTTCAAATGTGACCCGTGTCTGAACGACCAGGTCGCATTTATCCACCCTGATCGCCATTAGTAACCGACATAGGTCACTATTATGCGTCTTGCTACACAGAAGCAGCAAGAAAAACAAACACCATTGTGGACGATGATGCGGAGAGCAGTATTTTTTTTAACCATCGTTAAAAGATTGAGGTTTTTATGTATGGAAAGATCTCTACATTCGCTCCAGCACTACCATCCATGTTTACTTCCGTAAACACGAAACACGCTGGCTTGTGACGTCATTGCGTCCTCTACGGGACACATAAGCTGTATGAATGCAGTTCACACAGGAGATCACATACAAGTCACATATATTTGGAAATGTGGATGGTGACGCAAAAAATTTTGATTTCAGAAAAAAATTGGAATTTAGCATCAAGGCCTGCAGTGTGAACGTAGCCTAAGATTGCTGACGTTTGTTCACAAGCTAAGGTGACACTTAAAATTGTAAGCCTTTAAAGAAAAGGGATGATTAATAGTATCAAGATATTTTATCTCCTGATCCTGGGTCCAAAATGATCAATAAATTACTTCCTCGGTTATTTCTTTTCCATTTTAAAGGTTGGTCATTCTAATAAATAAATTTTTTAAGGGGCAGTGTAGAACTGCTGAGGTCTAGATGTCTGGTTTTAGGATTACCTCGCTGCATTTCTTTAACTCCACATGGTGCCTGAAAGATTTCACAGCTCCAAGAAAAGAAGCCGTGAACAATAAACAAAGAGTGGAAAGACAGGGGGAGATGGGGACCCGCTCCGGGTGAAAGCCGAGGCTCCGCAAACTCCATCCTGTCTTTTCTGAATTTACTTCCTCTGGCTTTTTTTTCTCCCCTTTTACCCCTTTGCTCATTATCTTACTCACCCACTCTATGTTCCCTCACTCCTCATTTTCTTTCCACTCTGTTCATCTCTCTTCCCACTAACCCCTCTCTCCTCAAACCCGCTCTCTTGCCATCCATTTGGTGGAACAGTGCAGCTGATAATGCCTGTAATTGGAGTGACTCACACTTTTCCAGTGTGTTTGGACCAGATAAAGAATATTGTCAGCATTTTGCCGACATGGCCTCTGCTGGCAGAATTAAATGGACTCTGTTCTGTTCTGTCTGCAGCAAATTAAAAGCCTCTCAATTCATCTGTTCTCGCCCGAGGCTTACAGGGGCCTCCTATTCACGCTGAAACACCGTGGAGAGGGGGCGGCCCAGAATAAGAGAGATTTCCCTCTTCCCCAAGAAACACCAGCCTTTTGGTTTTGCTCTGCACTAGTCAGTGTTTGTGGGAGAGAGAGAGAAGCAAAGAGAGGTCAAGACTGGTAGTCTAAGAAGTGGGGTGGTGTGGGGATAGTCAGCAAGTAGTCAGCTTCATGATGGTGCACAGCACCTAGCAGCTTTCTCTTGCTGCCTTTGTTCTGGTATCTCTTAACTAAGAAAGCCGCTTGTCTTCAAGTGTGTTTTTTTTTTTCATGTTCTTCGAAAAACAGAACAAACTGGGAGTTTGAGTACCTTTGGTTGCAAGGTTATACAGTCAGCACTTCAGACTGAAGGAGAGGCAGATGGGCTCCGAAAGGACGTAGTTTTAGGGCCAAAGGGGCCTTCAGGCTCACCAAGTGTTTGTCTTACAGAAAAAGGCCTTGAATTTTTTTTAGGGGTCATTAACCAGGATTAAAAGGTCAATTCAAATGTTCAGCAATAGTGCAAACTGGAAATCCTACCATCTCTGTTTTCCACCTTTAATATACAGTATTTAGTAAGATGGGGGTTGCTGGGAAATTCGATTTTATAAAAAAGAAAAAGATTTTTGATGATAAGTTGTCTGGATTTTATAATGGATGAAATATCACTGCTATGCTTCTTAAAACCTACATAAAAGCTCATTTATCAGGATGAAGAAAAGAGAACTTTAAACCTTAGTGTCTGAGCCAAAGCAAAGAGTCGCAACACATAGAGACGATCCAACCATATTTCTGTTTAGGCAAGGTCTAATTCATCATGATCTATTGTCATAATTTCATCCTCCCCTTCTCACATACAGGCAGTCCATGTTCGAGGGTTTGCTCTCTTTGACGTTGTCATCTGATTTATTTTTTATTTTACCAGCTTTAAGGAGTTCAAAATGGTGGTAATAAAAAAAAGAGAAGGTGTTTCCTACTTTTGACCAAAACCAGAAGTCAGCCACAATATGAGGTTCCAGTTTTCAAAAATATAATATCCTGATAATGTCTGATTGAAGGTGGGCACAGTGGTACTGTTGGTACGAGGGACGTTCAACCAGTAAGTCCCCTGACCCACTTCCAGCTGTTTGATCTAGCTGAAATGTTGCATGTGCAATTATTTATATCTCTATAGAATAAGAGGCAGATTGTTGTGAAATGCATTTAGACAGTCATGTAAAACCTTTTACCGTATGATGGGGCATCAACGCCATAAGTTACTTTAATTTCATCAAAAGTCTCCCATGGTGTGTATGGATCACTATTCAACTCTCAACAGGCTCCATTTCAGACTTGACTCATTTCAAACACCTGTAAATCAGAAGCCACAATCTGCTGCTTAATCTACAGAGATATAAATAATTGCACATGCAAAATTACAGCTTGATCAAACGGCTGGAAGTGGGTCAGGGGTATTACTTATTGATCAACCCTAGATTTCTTATTTTTGCTGAGAATGTTTTTATCTAACTTTAGCATGTTGACCCTCTGTTTTCATAGGACTCATTGATAATCTTAGTTAGGGCTCGGCAATAGGACCTCAAATCAATATGACCATAAATTGGGCAGTGTCATGATTTTATCAAGAGCTCGGACCCACATGCAGATAAACCAGCTCAGAGAGACAAGGGAAAAAGTTTAACAGGTTTTGTTGAGAAGTTTTGTGGAGATTCCAGTGTTGCTCTGAACACTGCTCAACCGGAAACTGAAAGGTGGGAAGAAACTGCGGTTAGTTCAGGTTCAATGGGAGAATTGATTCTCGAACTTGAAGAGGAGAAATGGTTGGCAGACTAAAGTTTCCAGAGAATTGGTTGACTCTTAGGGCCGGATTTATCAAGATCCAATTTTGCGTGCAGTAATTTGCGCTCGCAAACTGGAATTTTGCGCGAGGGGCTGAACCATGGTTTGCGGGTGATTTAACAAGAGTTATTGCGTAACTGGTGGCAGGTGCAAAACTGTTGGAGACGCCCTATTTAAATGATGGTTTTGCGCGTTTTGTGGTTTGCGGCAAAGTAGTTTGTAGTTTGTGCAAACTAGTGCATTACAGTGACACCCCCACCCCCTCCACAAAAAAAAATAAAATAAAATAAAAAAAATAAATAAATAAAAATAAATAATAAAAAAATAATAATAAAAAAAACATATATATATATATATATATATATATATATATATATATATATATATATATATATAAACTTTGGCAACCTTTATTCCCTAAGGTGGTATGTGGTTGAATTTCTACTTCACTGCAGTAAAAAAAAACAAAAAAAACTGGTGTTTTGTATTGGCCTGTAGAAAAATGCACTTACCAAATGGCTCACAAGAAGCGACTGTGGATAAGATGACTGCGCGTACGCATCCCCGCAGCATTGGCATGTTGCTCCACAGGCGCAAGGAGGAGGTCGGGGTTCTCCGTTAGGGCGTCAGGGCGACATGGCATTTAGAACGTCGGAAAGCACTTCTGAAAAACGAGATTGGGAGATCCCAGATGCAAAAAAGTGCAATGTTGCAAGGAGTTTTGTGATATCTGGTATTGCGTGGGTCCTCCTTGTGGCTGGCTCCAAATCCATTTGGAGTTCCCCCAACAGCTCCAAAATGGCAATGCTGGATAAACGATATGTTTTGATGATCGTTTCCTCGTTCATTGCAAAAATATTCATACAGAGTGAAAAAATGCGTTCTCTGCGTCTCCTTGCTTCATTTCGATGTCTCCTTCTTGCGACAATAACCGCTGCCATGTGTGCGCAATTGCGCATACAGACCATTTGCACCTTCTTTTGAAACGTGTTAAATATAGAGTCAGATACTGTTAGCAAAATTGCTTTCAGGTTTGATAAATCACTTTGCGAGTGCTAAATTAATGTATTTACATGTTCTCCTCCCACAAGACGCACTTTTGCGTGTAAACGCCCCATATTGCATATTCATTGCAGAAAAAGTACTAAATGGATAAGAGGCGCTATTTAGCACGTTTTAAAGACCAAATCCTTTTAGCACGCTCTTGATAGATCAGTTTGTACATTTTTTAGCGTGCGCATTGAAATAGCTCACATTTTTATACACGCAAACCTTTGATAGATCTGGCCCTTAGACTCCAGTAGGTGAGGACTGTGTTCCGAAGTTTGTCTCATACGGTGGAGGGCGGACTGGGTTACCCAGAATGCGGTTGCTTGTAGATGAACTGAGAAAGACTGACTGCCACTCAGATTTCCTGCGGTACTTGAATGGACTGTTGTGCAGATGAATCTCTTGCTCAGTTTGAAGCTCAAACGTTTCCTCCGGGAAAAGTGGATCCAAACCTCCAGTGTGATTCCTCAGCTCAGTTTGAAGCTCAGTTGATCCTTCCAGGGAGAGAAGGTCCAAAAAAATCCAGTTTGCAGGATGACTTCCTGCTGAGAGGCAAAGACAAAAAAAAACAATGTTAAGACTCAGGTTTACAAAAACTCAGTTTGACTCAGCAAAACTCAGCTTGGCTAGAGTACCCAAAACTGGCAAACACTCTGGCGTCGAGGTAGTGGCAGTCAGCAGCTTAAGAAACACTCCGTTAACGAGGAAACCATCAGCAGGTGTGTGAGGAGGCGGACCTGAACCAGGCGCCTCCTGGTGGAGGAAGGAAAACAAACACACAGACCACACAGACTGGAGTCCTAACAGGCAGTTTTACCTCGATAACGATAAATGCTCCTGCTGCTCTATCAGAAAAGAAAGCATGTGCAGGAAATGAAACTGATCTATTTATAATTTATTTATTGAATAAATCAAATAACATATTAGTATCAATTAAATGTTAAAGTCTTGTATCCATTCAGGTTTAAACATTCAAAAATGTCTCATTAAACAGGAGAAAAATGTTTCCTCTGTTGCAAACATTTCAGCTGAAATCAAAATGGAGCATTTTGCACATTTTTAAACTTAACAGCGTGGTTGTGCTGTGGTTGTAGGATGCGTTACTTCCCAACAGTCCCGACAGTTTTCAGGCAACACTTTGCATTTCGTCTTTTTTTGCTCAACATCTATGGAGCAATTTTAGTGCCACCAAACTGAACGTGCAGTGAGAACAATGTGCATCGTTTAAACTTTTTGAATTGAAAAAGCTTCCTGGATGGGAAGCGAAACGCCTTCAAACTTGGAAACAAAGTCAAGTGGATTGTTTTTAATTTTCTGTTTTGGAATCGTTTAAACGAGCCCACCCGCTCTCAAAACGGGTCTGCTGCACGCTCAACTCCGACATCGCACTTCTTCTCCACGCGCTTAGCTTCCTTTCTGCTCTCGCTCGGCTCTACAGGATTTACTGATTTAATTTCGTTTACAGCTTTGTTAGACGCTTCTTCACTGGGCTCTCCCGCCATTCCCAACCGAGGATCGGACACGGTCAGACGAGGAAGCTGTAGCAGCCAACACCATCTTTCTCTCACCTCTAACATTAAAGAAGGATCTTCAGTTTATTTTTCTGATCCAAGATCAAAAAAACAAAATCCTCATTGATTTATCTTCCCTTCTCCCATTCCTATTTAGGCCTGTGACATTTTTCCTCCGCCCTAGCTCCACGCATCAGGACGTCATCAGTCAGTTGGATCATTTTAAAAACCCTGACCCATCCTTGGTATTAGATCATAGCTTCCCTGATTTAGAGCTGTTTTTCTCAATATGTGGATAGATCTGGTCATATAGAGCTGCAGACCTGCGTGTTTTTGATTCCCCTCTGCTTTATTTAAGTTAACATTTCAACGTGCAGAATGTGGTGACAGGTTGAGGAGATTAGTGAGCTAATTAGTTAAGAGGTGCTGGTTGATTAAGTCTCACTTGACATCAGGTATAAAAGTTTTGTATAAAAGGTGATTAGTCATACTTCTAAAGCCTTGGAAATTAGCTTGGTAATTAAAGACTGAAGCATGCTGGGTAGATTATTCTTCAGTAAATGTTGTTGCTGAGCCACATTATTGACAGAAAGCACAAAGTGGAGTGCAGGTCCCTCTACTCTGTTACCATGGGCAACATCTACTCAAGGCAGATCAGAAACAAGCTCATTCTCATGCCTGCTGATAACCCTTGCTTAGTTTCGCCCGCTCAGAGTAAGCATGACCTAACAAAGCAAACCTGTTTTTTCCTGTCTGTCTCTCCATCCAGATCTCCGTGGGTGTGTGCGGGATGTTGTGTCAGGGCTAAAACCCATCCCTCTCCCATGAGCCTGTGTGCCCACGCACACACACACGGCGCCTTGACGCACGCACTCGGCGCCTACGCACCCACAGCCGGCACTGACGCTGTGAACTGGACCCTCGGAGCCCGGCAGAGCCCAGTCTAGCCCACTTGGAGCCTGAGGATGTCAACAGAGACGGAGCTTCAGCCAGCGGTCAGGCCCAGCAGCGTTAGACGGGACTCCAAGAGGAAAGGTAAGAAAGCCCTCAAAATGTACTCTTACTTTAAAGAAATACTGATTATTTTGAATGGTATCACATATATACCGTACTATCTATATATAGCAATCAGTAGGCTTATATATAGTAGTCACCACATATAGTTTAGATGACCTTGCAGAAGCATTCCTTACAATCACAATGAGAAACTGTCCCCTGGGTAGAAAATGGTGGCAGCATGATGCTGTGGGGATGGTTCAGCAGAGACAGGGTCGACTCTGAAGACATGAGGAACCTTTGAAGGAATCCAAACCAGGGTTCCCGCGGGTCCTTAAAAAGTCTTAAAAGGCATTGAATTCTTCAAAATAAAACTAAGGCCCTAATTGGTATTAAAATGTCTTAAATCAGTCTTTCGTAGGTCCGGTATTTCTCAGTTTAGTTCCACCCTTGTCTCTGCAACGCCTCCACTTATCACCAAATAAAACATAGAAAATGATATAAAGAAAAGATGGCATACTTGCAACAGGTGGAGGATGAACTGAAGAATGCATGCAGTACCATGCTATAGCTGCAAAAAAGACTTAGCACTGGTTATGTTGGGGCTTTAAAACTGATTTGTTTTGTTCCCTGCTAAAACAAAGTTTGTGAATTCAGTTAAATAATTGTTAAAATATATCTGTCATTTGTGTGTTTTTAGCTTTCTTCCTGTATGGGAAGCTTTTCAAAATTTGAAACATTAGTGCAGTGGTTTATGTTAAAATAAACCTTTGGGTTAAGTTGTTGCAAGCAGGTTTTTCTTGTGTTTCTTGTGAATTTGGTCTTAAATTTTTATTTCATTAAGTCTTAAAAAGTCTTGAATTTAACTTGCCTTATGCTGTAGGAACCCTGCAAACATGCAGCCTGAGCTACTTGGTTTAGATAAAAGCATATTAATGTTTACTAATTGCCCAGACCGAAAATCCAACAAGTATTAGTGAGTTTAAGCTGTTAGTGGCAGCGAAATGTAGTTTCTTCAAAGTATTAACGGATTTAATACTAGAGATTTTTCTTTGGAAAAAGTTTTGAAACAAATGGATTCTTTTAATTTCACTTTCCAATTTTCTGCTAGTTTGTGTTGCTTTGTCCTTTACACAAAATAATAATACGATATATTAAAAGTAGGGATGCACGATATTGGGATTTTGGCCGATATCCGATATGCTGATATTTTAAAACTCATGTAGCCGATAACCGATATCGATACCGATGTTAAAGCTGGACAAAAATTAGTAGTCATTGAAAATAGCAGTTTTGTTATCCATTTCTGACACTTTGAAAAATAATATACTGAAATATATTTTCATATGCTGATATCAAATTTATTCTTAAAAACGCGGTATCGATCTATTTTACTTTCAAAATCTCGTGAAATTTCATCATTCTGTTACAAACTCTTGTGATATTTTGCAAATTCTTGTGAGATTTTGTTAGTAAAATAGATCGATACCGCGTCAATATATCGACATATAAAAATATGGCAACATTTGGTGAATTTTCGGGGGATTTCGTAGCATAACGATGACATATAGCAATATTTCATTAGTAAAAGAGATTGATATGGTGTTTCTAAATGGCAATATATCAGCATATGAAGATATTGGGATATTTTAATGTATCAATATTTTTTCCCTCGTCTTTAGAAGTTTTTAAGTCTGTAAAAAAGAAGTTTTTGAGGAAGAAGAAGAAGTAGTATTTTTTTTTTTTTTAGACTTTAGAAACTCAGAAGCTGATCAAATATCGGGTTAAATATCGGTGGGGTGGCCGATGTCCGATATTCAGTTTTAAGGCCGATACAGATAGGGGGCCGATTATATCGTGCATCCCTAATTAAAAGTTATGTCAACAATGTGACAAATCTCAAAAGGTCTAATGAGTCGGGCTGAATGAGAGCTTTTTAATCTCGGGCCTTTGTTTCACAGCTCTGCGGAGACAAATGGGATGAAAAAAAACTATCGGACTTCTACGTGTCACACATTAATCACAGCGACACCGTGCACTCGGTCCATGCGTCAGGCTTCGGCGTGCTCATGTGTCGACGGGACATGTAATTATAATTCACCTGCAGACTGACTTCAGTTTCATGTGAAAGATTTAATGGCCTTCACATCATTCTTATAATCTTTGAACTCTGACATTTTCACAATCTGACCCGAAGAACTTCAGCTTTAGTTGCAATTAAAATGAGTCCACCATGCTGGTTAGATTTGAATGTTTCATTTTCATGTTTCTCGTTGATCCATAAAGAAGAATCATTCTCTCTATTCCTGCAGATATTTACGTCTCTTAAACCTTTAAAGACTTTCTACCTTAAAACTACAAACTTCAGTATCTTTTCTTTGCTTATATTGTGAGAAACACAAAGTGATAAATTAGGTGAAATACCTTTTTTTTTTTATTTAATTTAAATTTCAAATTAAAGTAGTGTGGCTTGGATGCTTCCCAATCCAAATATCCTGAAACCCCCAAAGAAAATCCAGTACCAGCAACTATATTCAGAAGTCACCTAAAAAGTAAAAGTTTACTTGCAAGTGGTTTCATTCAGTTTCATTATATTTATTTATATTGCGCCAATTCACAACACATGATCATCCAGTCAAAGTGATTCAAAGGAAAACCAGTTGATTGCATCGACTCATTGACTCAAAGGCAATCCCTCACACTAAGCATGCTTGTAGCGACAGTGGAGAGGAAAAACTCCCTTTTAAACTGGAAGAAACCTCCAGCAGACCCAGGTTACCAGAATAACTCCAGCTTTTCTGTGAAGGCGTTACCCAAAGTAGGAAAATGTTGACCATTGGTCTCCAAAGTCAGTATCTTATCTTTCTAAAGATTCTCAGTCATCCAAGTCATGTTCACATTTCACAAACTGAACTTTTCAAACCTTGTCAGTCAACCTCTACTTGCTTTACATCCACGGTTTTCACTGCCAATTAACAGGCTTTTGCTAAGCTGCAACCGTCTGTATCAGGTGTGTTTAAACATGGAAACCTCTAAACCCTGAAGGACACCTGTCCTTGAGGACAGACTTTGGACACTCCTGATGTAAACAAGTAATTCACCAGGCATGTCAGAATCAAGTTTGGTTTAATGTAGAGTAAGGCCATAAAACAATATCACAAGTGGAGTGGTGGTTTAGTAGCAAGAGAGCAGGGCATTTACTTCCTGGAGGCGTTATAATTTTTCTTTTTACAACTTCACCAACTTCCAAAACACATTAGAAGGGTCAATGATCTGGTGAAGTGAGCACTTCAGTAACACATGAAGTTCTTGAAGGCAAAAGTACTGACAGACCAATGTTTTTGTGGCCTTCATCACGGTCGTCCTGAAGAGGCTGCAGGATCATCTTTTTGGGTCTCTGAGTGTCAGGCTCAGAACAAGAGGGCCTAATATTCAAGGTAAAGAGAAAATAAGGATTAACAAAATGTGTTTTTAAGACTTAACAGTAGAAAACAGGGACAGCATCCAAGGCAGGAACCATAGAAGAAGGAGAACAAAGGTTAGTGACCACATCTGTCTGGTGGAGAATAATGAATGCGTGAGTCACTAACCTGGTCTTAAAGTTCAGTCCTTGCCAAGTGGACGAGGTTGGTTCCAGCCAGTCAGTCGCTAACAAGATGTAGGTGGGCGCTGCCGAAAGAGTCCCAGAAGCTGTAATCCCGGAGGTCGGAGGACATGCAGGAGATCAGAATCGAGCAGAAAAAGAAAGGCAGGATAATCCAGTGGGCGAAGCCAAAGTTGATATTGAGGACCTGCTCAGGAATCAAAACCAGGATATAAGAGATCCAAAGAGGTACTGGTGTCAGAAATTCAGGTTCACTAAACAGGCAAAATCGAGCAGAAGTCCAGGGTCAGGTCAGGCAAACAGATCAGAACATGGACAGGCAGGCTCAGAGGTCTAGAGGCAGAATGGGTCAGGATCAGGCAATCAGAACATAAAGGAACACTGGAGAACTCTCACCAAAGGCTCGAATAATCTGGCACTGATGACTGGGAGGAGGCAGGTTTAATAGAGGTTGAAGCAGGTGGATAAGATGAGAACTGGATGCAGCTAGGCAGGTGAATGAAATGAGTAATCAAGCCAGTTATCAGCACCAAGATCATGACGCTGAGCAAGATACTTAACCCTATAATGTTCTCCATGGGCTGCAAGCTGTTCACTGTGCTCAAAGGGCATATTTTGTTGTGTTATAGAAGTGCCGTGACAGATCAAGGTGATTATGAAATTAAAATGGCAGACTGAGAAAGAAGAACATTTATCAGAAAATAAGTCCAAGTAACTTTACAGAAGCTGCAGAAATCCACAGCTCAGGTTAGAGAATCTATTGATGGGAACAGAGTTCTTTGTACAATCCACAAATCTGGAAAAGAAGCTTGAAGAAAGCAGCTATGGACAGAAAGCTTTAGGACTTTCTGTTTGCCAGTTTCAGCAATGGATGGACTGTGGCACAGAGGCAGGCTGGTCTGAAATGGTGTCTGCCTAAACACAGGACTCGGGTCACTTTTCTGAATTTTATCCATGAAAATATTCCATATTCTTCTTCATTACAGTTTCATCTGAAACCAAAACTGTAGAAATATTTTCGGGTTATTGGCTACACACCAGCATATTAGGAAATGTACAGTGATGGAGATTCATTAAACTTTTTTTTAGAATTATGTGCTTTTACACAGCGCATTTAAAAATCTGGTCTTTACACTATGAGCTCATTTGGTCGATCTGTTTAAAAAAATCCCACTACAGTGAAGTTTTTGGTCCTAATCTGAAAGAAATGTGACCAAGCTTGAACCACTGGATGCTTCGGCAAGGCACTGTTTCTCTCTGAGCTGCCTCATTCTCCTGGATCTCCTCCTGCACTGCAAAAAATCTGAATCTAGATAAGTCATTTTTTATCAAAATAAGTGCATTTGTTCTTGGATTGAGGAGGTAAAAGAGACATTTTGCCAGTGGAACAAGACAATTTACACTTAAAATAAGAAAACACAATTGCATTGTCTTATTTCAAGTGCATTTTATCTAATTATCTTATTTTAAGAGTAAAATTACTCATTCCATTGGCAAACTGTCTCATTTACCTGCTCAAATTAAGGGTGAATACACTCAATTTAAGAAATTTTTTACTTATTTCAAGATCGTTTTTGCAGTGTGTGTTTATTTATTCTCTCTCTTGCCCTACAGTTGCGTTTTTAAATAATGAATCTTTTATCCATCCATCCATTTTTGGTGGTGAGGGGTACTGCTGCCTATCTCCAGCTTAAGTCGATTGTACCGACTCTAAAACATTCAACACAAAGCAGATATTAAGCCAAAACTGTATAAAACATAAAAACTTTTGACATCCATCCATTACAGTGTTGCCAACTCAGCGACTTTGTCGCTATATTTAGCGACTTTCCAGACCCCTCCAGCGACCATTTTTCAAAAAAGTGACTAGCGACAAATCTGGCGACTTTTTACGGTGTCACTGGCGGCTTTTGGAGACTCTTATGTGAAAGCATGTATCGTTCCTACTCTGCCGTGGGGCGCCTCCCCCATCCCAACCCCGTTCTCCCGCAGGAGTCCCTCTCAGCGCTGCAGTCAGAGCCGCAGGATGTTTACCCTCAGCAGCCAGACTGCAAATGATGGCGCAATTTGATCATGCAGTGCCGCTCCGCCCTGACTTACATTCAAGGCGGGAGGGAGCGGGATGTAAATGTAAAATGTTATTTGCTCTAAAAAAAATAACTGAATTTGAATTATTTTATCTTAAAGCTACAGTGTGTAACTTTTAGCGACATCTAGCGGTCAGACTGCAGACTGCAGCAACATGAACATCTCCCCCCCACCACTTCTCCCCCCCAACAGTACGGCGAGCGTTACGGGACGTCCACATCACCTACCTTCTCAAGTGATGAGGTTTGTTTACATAGATCATTTTATAGATAGTATTTCATTAGTCTGTGTAGGGTATAGATTTCATGTAGACTTTAGATAATAAATATACCCGTTATTTTTTCTACATTGTTGTGACGTTTTGGCGATCTCGCAATCGCTAGTTTGTTGGCTCTGCGCTGCCGTAGCGCAAAGATGTCTGCCTCCATGGCTGCGAGACCCGCTCCTATGTAATTATAAATAACGAATTCTAAGGCAACGCAAATATTAAGGTTAAGAGGCTGAGCTGGTAGATGATGATAAAATAATGTTGTTATGTATAATATATTACATTTCTGACTGTATATCCCTGTAATTATTACACACTGTAGCTTTAAATAAATAACAGCATTTGATTCAGTCAGTCACTTAATCACCTTGTCCATTGTGTTTGCACATCACTTCCTGTGGCAGATTATGCAAATTAGGCGATGACGTCATTTAGCGACTTCTAGCGACTTTTAGCACAGCCAGTAGCTACTTTCCTTACTGAGGAGTTGGCAACACTGCTCCATTATCCGCCTCGCTTATCGCAGCTGGGGTCACAATGTATGCTGGTGTCTATCTCCAGCAGTCTACGGGCGGGAGGCGGGGTCCACCCTGGACAGGTCTCCAGTCCATCGCAGGGCAACACAGAGACAAACAGGACAAACAATCATTCACACACACACCTAAGGAGAATTTAGAGAAGCCAATTAACCCAACAGTCATGTTTTTGGACTGGGAGGAAGCCGGAGTACCCAGAGAAAACCCACGCATGCTCAGGGAGAACATGCAAACTCCATGCAGACAGACCCTGGGCTGGGAATCAAACCCGGAACCTTTTTGCTGCAAGGCAGCAGTGCTACTCATAGAGCAGCCCATGAATCTGTTAGTTTGATCTGTTTATTATTAATTTAAAAAACACAGCAACCTGCCAGAGAAACGCTCTTATGTGAAAGTGGAACAAGAAACAAATGTGAGATTTATGAATTGTCCAGCAAATGCAAACTGCTTTTACTTTATTCCACTGCAGAGCTTTCCTTGTTAATGAAGTATGTTGAACCGCTTCAGCTTCTCTTGAATTCCCTTTTCACAATGCAGGAAAAAAATCTCCTGATGTTCCAGTGCAGCATTTCAGCAACGCTGCATTCACTCAGATGTGGTTTAATTAATATAATTGCATAATAGTCATTAACTGTTACTAAAAGGTTGATAAAATGATTTCTTCTTCACTTCTCCCTCCAGAGGAGCTGCAGTCGACTGTCAAAACAGGGCAGAGAGATTGGTTTGCTAACAAGTTGGCAGAGAATCAGCGCTGTTTTATCCACAGTGCTCTAATTCAGTGCAGTACAGTGACAGCTGAAAAATAAATGTCAACACTATTTATTTAGAGTTTATTCAGGTTGGAAGGCATGGCTGCAAATGAAAACTGTGTATCTTACCTTTGGCAATAGGCTTTTATTAATATGAGAATATTGGTCTAAAGATAGTAGTTTATTAATAATAATTAAAACCTGTTATGAAGGATATAAAATTCTCCTTAGGAGGGTTAATAGCACAAATGAATAGAAGCTGTAACAGAACGGTTGCTACCGGAGACTGCAACCATATTTCATGACTTTATTTATACAGAACAATTTTTATGAAAGACTGTTAAGGTCTGAGTAGAAAATGCTGCAGGCTGCAAACTTTCCAGATGATTTTTTTTTTTTACCTTTTCAAGGTTTCTAGTGTCATGATTTTATCTAAAGCTCTGACCCACATGCAGAAGACCAAACAGAGAGACCAGGGAAAAGTTGAACAGGTTTTATTGAGAGTAGGTTGAGATGAGTCCAGTGCTGCTGTCGAACCGGGACTGAAAAGTGAAAGGGGAAGATTCTGCGGTTAGTTCAGGCTCAGTGGGAAATTTGTGTCTTCGATTTCAAGAAGGGAATTAAGGCAACAGGACTCACGTTTCCGGAAAAAGGTGTCTCTTGTTGAATCCAGTCGGTGTGGGTTGTTCCAGTGAATGACTTGCTTGTTGGAGGGCGGACAGGGTTTACCCACCAGAAACATGGTGTTTCCTTGGTGAACGGAGGAGCTGACTGCCACTTAGTTTTCCTGCGGTACTTGAACGGTTCCTTGTGGAGATGAATCCCCTGCTCAGAGAGACGCCCAAACAATCCCTGGGGAAAAGTAGATCCAAACCACCAGCTTGAATCCTCAGCTCAGCTTGATGCTCAGAGAATCCTTCCAGGGGGGAGAAGGTCCAAAACATCCAGTTTGCAGGATGACTTCCTGCCAAGAGGCAAAGACAAAAACAGCAAGGTTAAAACTCAGGTTGACAAAAACTCAGTTTGACTCAGCAAAACTCAGCTTGGTTAGAGTACCCAAAACTGGCAAACACTCTGGCATCGAGGTAGTGGCAGTCAGCAGCTTAAGAGTCCTCCGTTAATGAGGCAACCATCCGCAGGTGTGTGAGGAGGCCAACCAGAACCAGGCGCCGCCTAGTGGTGGAGGGAAGACAAACAAAACCCCAACCCACACAAACTGGATTCCTAACATCTAGTCTACTTTGTGTTCTTCTTTTGTTAAGTTATAAAAACTAAACAAGCTCCTTTATGTCATATAATTGTAATCATTTTATCAGGTTATAACATAAATAAGAAATAATGTTTCTACTTTGGTGGCTTAGTCTGCGGTGTAAAACTGGGTCAAGCTCCTGTCACATCTGGCAAAAACGCTGGCATAGGTTGGATACGTTATGGTTACGTTTTGTATAAGTTATGAGCACGCCAAAGTACGCTGCAACGCGTCGACATACGGCGAGTACGGTGTATGCCAGCGTATGCCATACTGCATAAGTTACAGGTAAGTTTTCTGATCGTTGACATACATTAAGTATTAAGTTACTCATCGCTAAGTATCATCGGGGAGCAGCTTTAACTGATGCAGCGTAATGCCCATGAAATGATACTTGTGCATCATTTCATGGGCATTACGGTGCCGTGCGTTGTGCATAAGTTAGGCTGTCATTGGACATAAGTTCTGGACTCGTTATGAATACTCTATGTATACGCCCAGAATTGGAAAAAAAATACCTGGAAAGTTCAGCCTATGCCAGAGTTTAAGGAGATTCTTGGATGTCAGGCTGGATAAATCGACAAGGTGTGACAGCGCCCTCAGGAATAGAGCTGGATTTGCAGAGATGTCACCACGTTCTTTTCTCTCTTGTTGTCATGCCACAATCGACATTTTTAATACTTTTAAATAGTGTTGCACTGATACTGATACCTGTATACGGCGGGGCCCCAATCCAGCACTACAATGGTATCGGTATCAGCGAGTACCAACAAATAGGGCACTGATACCATTTTTAGAGCCAAAAGTTTAGTCAACTATTGTCACCCCTTCCATGTGGGCAATTAAAAGTTCTACTGGATTCACTTTGTCTTTTTCCTGCTTCACTAAGGTAGGCAGCAGCTTGACAAAGCCATGATGGCAATTATTTTACATCCAAACAGTATGCAGTTCTTCATAGATATATCAACATGTTCTCATTATCAGATCGTATGAAATCGTACGAAAAGTTATGCACAGTATTTTGTACGTTTTGGACGTTTTTCCTCGAAAAAACAGATCAGTGCGCATGCGCAGCCAGACAGACGAAAAAAGCAGATCCGCGAACGGACGTAAAACTGGGAAAAACAGTGCAATAATTACTTCTTGATGTCTCTCACTAGGTTGCTTGCTGTTTTGTACCTTAGGGTCAGGGTTACGGTTAATTGTATGTTAAATTCGATGTTATTGAATGGTACGTAAGATGCGCATGCGCAAGGATATCTTGTCTCGAGGCAATACGTAAAAATACGACGAAATATGACGAAAAAAACGTCTAAAATGTACGAAATTAATGTGCACAACTTTTCGTACGATTTCATACAAACTGTTAATGAGAATACACTGGATATATACACACAAATCAATTTAGAACAGATGGTGTCAGTATGGTATACTGCACAGCCAGGTATCGGTTAATCGGTATCTGAGCCAAAAAGAATGGCATCCCTGAGTCCCCAACTGGTCAAAGAATTTTCTCTGTTGAACTGGCCTGCCATTGGAAACGCTTGAAAAATTCACTGTGCACAAGCAGACAGAGGGTCTGCAAAACATAGCATGGGATTAAATTAGGTTTTTATTGGATGTCATGCTAATGAAGTCCTTCAGCATTGGTGCGTCTGTGATTGAGACACAATCTAAGGAATTCTTCACCAGTTTGCGAGTAAGCCATCAATATAGCACAGCAGGTTATACTGAAATAAGCAACTGAGACAACAAGTGAGCACTTCTCAGGTAACAACTTCTATCTTTTTTTTTATCTACAACAACTCAACTCAATTCCACGTCACTAGATGGGTAAATTTGTATAAAGTATATAATCAAACCACCAATACAGTCACATTCAAAACTGATTCACCTAGATTCCAGTTTATTCCCCATGTAGTTATGTGCCAAGTTGTGAATTATAGGCTATTTTGCCTTAGCCTGACGTAGTCCTACTCAATTCAAGTCAGAATGAGTCTGATGCTGCTCCATAGAGCTGTAATTATGGGGCGTATTTCGAACGAACCGGGAAAAAAAATGCCTCTGCACTCAATTGGATAGACCTACAACCAATAAGAGCAACGAGTGCGTGACGTATGTTAAGCAACGCATAGTTGTTGTCAACAAAAATCAAAGCGTGCAGTTGCACGCCTAGAATAAGAAGATGAGCCTTGATCGCGTTTCTCTGTTCCTCTTTTAAAATTAATTTGCTGTCGTTATCTTCTAGAACAGACCTAATATCAGAATCTACTCACCTCAACTCTCCAGCGGCAGCCATTGTTGTTGTCACCTAAGCGCGCTTTGGTCACATGGTTGATTATATTACTGTTGATCATCTGTCCATCATCGTATAAAGCCCGCCCTGACAATTTGATTGGATCGCCAGAGAGTGGGCGATCATACTCGCGTTACTATGGAGCAATGCCAGGCCGAACTTCCCGGCCTCAATCCTTGTGGGCGGGACTAAGTTCGGAATGGCACCCAGGCTAGTCCTACTGTACATGCTCGTCCCGTTAGCTATCATTTTGACTTTCAGGCTTGTATCTGTGGTGAGCTACAGTTTCAGGCACTGAAGCTAACCTTTCTCACCACAGTTCTAAGTTCGGAATGGCACCCAGGCTAATTTTGCCTATTTGTTCAATGAAAAACTAACCAAAAATGGTGGTAGTAGAGATGTTTTCCTGTAAAGACTTGATTCCCAAGAAAATGTAAATGAGTTTTGACCTAACCAGGCACAGCTGGAACTAAATCTGCATCTCTGGAAGGTGGAAGCTGGAAGAGAAATACCAGTCACTCCATTACCCAGTCATTGCCCAACTTTGTAATGTGAATCTACTAAATGCTAGAAAATAGTATTTTTTATTGTTCTACAAGTTACCCCAAAGCAGCTTCTTTGGCAGCTAATCAACGCTGCTTTAAATCACTGGAACGCCGCTACAGTCTCCTGGATTTATCACAGAAAATGTTCATCAGTTGAGGTATTTCCGCCTCGTTGTGTGTCGTACTGTATTTATAACGGCCATAAAAGTGTAAATAAAACTTTCAGTGATGCCTGTCTATCTTCCATGATGTGACAGTGAATGCAATTCCAAGTTCTAATAACTTCCACTGCTGTCATCACATGGAGCCAACTGTCATCGCCGCTCTGCACTGCAAAAAATATAAACCTCAATAAGTTATTTTTTCTTAAAATAAGTGTGTTTTTCCTTGATTTGAGGAGGTAAAACAGACACTTTGCCAATGGAACAAGACAATTTCCTTTTAAAATAAGAAAAAACTATTTTATCGTCTTATTTCAAGTAAATATTATCTAACTATCTTATTTTAAGAGTGAAAATACTCATTCCATTGGCAAATCATCTTATTTACCTGCTCAAATTAAGGCTAAATATACTTAATTTAAGCAATTTTTTACTTATTTCTGGATTGTTTTTGCAGTGTGGGAAAATATCAGCCGTCTCCCTCAGTGGGATTGAGGCGAGGATGTGTGGGAGGGTGTATCTGGAGTGTAGCTGGTCGTCAGCGGTATGAAAAGAGTGGTTAAAGGTTATGGCTGTGCAGCTGTTAGCCTTTGTGTTTGTGTGCGAGCGTCTCTTTGCTTGTCTCTGGTGTGCGATTAGCAAACACATTATCTGCTTTGTGTGGATATTATGCACACATCCAGTCTATCTGGCACAATCACCGCAGTCATTTACTCTGATATCTTTCCCCGGGGAATCTTAGAGCACAAACAACTGCATTTTGTGAGTGTGAGCGTTAGTGTGTGTGATGTGTGCTTTCTATGAGAGGTAATCAGATCCGCTCCCTCCAATCAGACAGTGATTGAATTCAATTGGTTGTGTGCTGTTATTATTGTTGTGAAGGTGGATGCTGGATGACGGAAGACAAAACCAACACTCTGCTGGAGATTGTGACACATGCAAAACATATTCCAGGACAACTTTTCTATGGTTTTTTTGTACTATATACACTCTTTATGCACCATTTGTTGTATTTTTTAATTTTTTTTTCATCTTGTTTTACCCCTTTGTACTCTATATAAGTTACTGGAACCAGATTTTTCCCTAAAGAAGTAATCCCAATGGATAAATAAAGCTGAGTCTAAGTTGAAGTCTTTCCAGAGGGGATTCTCCTAATTTTAAATTGATCTGCTCTCTCTGCTGACCTGCGTCGTTTTCTCTTTAAAAGTTTGAGATCTGTGCATTTATTTATTTATTTATTTATTTCTCCCTCCTGCTGTCCGATCATTTACCTAATCAAAGTTTTCTTTTCACATTTTTGGTGGAAAAACATGAAAAAAGAGGTTTAAGGGTTATCCTTTGGCTCAAAGGTGCTCAGAGCACCATATAAAATTCTATTTGTTTTTGTCTTTAGTGGTTCTTAAAAAGTTAGGCTTCATGAGAGCAAAACATTTAACATCAGGATGCTGTTTTATAACTCCAAGAATGAGAGAGGGGGAGGGACAAAGAAACAGACAGGAACCCGGGTCAGCCGCGTCAAGGACTAAAGGGCTCCACACATGGGTCGGGTGCGCTACCGCTGCTCCATGGAAGCACACCTGTGAGACGCTGTTTTACTTCATGTCTTTGTTTTTGTAACAGAGTTTTAGCTTTTCTTTTGTTTAAGTGGGATAATATCACAACACATGTTAAAAAAGACGTGGCTGTAATTACTTATTCTTCCCATTGCTTTAAAGGAAAAGTCGCTCATATTCAGAATTCAAACTCCTGAAAGTTCTTTAAATCTGAAATGATTCCATCCTGTTCAATAAATGATCAGTTTTTTTAATTCAGAGTAATTTTCATGTGAATGTGCTTTACTGGAGGCATCCATGTTTGTCAAAGAACACTACTGCCAACTACTGGTTAGTGACGTCACGGTGCGGTATCGGCTGTTGATCAAGTCCCAGTGCTGTATCTGGTGTTTGTCACAACGCGCTATTATCCAAGTCATCTTGAAAACATTCTTCTTCCAAATGTTGGCTACATATTACGGGTTTTTTCTCTGGCCAGAAGTTCGATGGCAAATCCTCCCTCTTCAAGTTGGCGATCCAACGACCAACCCGTCCGTGGAGGATCAGGAACCAGAAAGGTGGAATAACTCTTTTTTTCACTTTTACCCGATGTATTCCAGCATCCAGCTGCCATGCACGTGGGCATTGTCAGTTTCACTATAGCTCTGGTGAATTTCAATGGTGAAGTCCTCTGGAAATCTTCAATAATTGTTGTTGATTGCAGATGTGTCTAGTAGTTCCCATTGATTTAGCTTGTAAAGCGGGGAGAATGGCGCTAGGCTAACCGCACCGTGACGTCACTGCTGGAAGATGGCAGGAGGGAGGGGCTACTATATTTGGGCAAAGATGGACTCAGTGATCATAACGACATTTTTTTTTTTACTGATCTATGCTAAATTCATTAAATCACTGCGAACGTATTAGTTTTAGGAATCAATAATGACCCATTGGTTATTCGGACTTTTTCTTTAACACTTATTGTGTTTGATGTGTTTAGTTTCCAGGCAGATTTAAAGCAAATATTTGATGACTTTTCATGCAGCAGCTCAGATTGGACACTTTTTTACATCAATGCTTCGGCCTCATTCAGCTTTTGAAATGATCATTTTTTTAGTTAAACACACCTTGGATTTTACTTTTCCTCTCACATTTCTCGTAAGATGTAACAGCTATACGGTCATATTTAGATCAGGAGTTTGATTTTGTTACATTTAAAAAATGAATTAAAAGTATCAAATCAAACAGATAAAGATTAGATGAAGCTTTTGCATTTGTTTTGCAGCATCGGTCCGTGTGTGTGGCTGTACTCTGTCACACAATGTTCAGCTCAGTCCTCTCTGCACACTAGTTGGTGTGGCTTTGCCCACCACATCACTAACTACAGTCTCCATAGCAACACTTTGCGCCATGCTCATAATTTACACTAAAAGAAAAAGTCCCAATGTCACAAACACACACAGTGCTCTATTAGAGGCCGGGGCTGTCACCCTGCTGCTCTGGATGAAGGACTACGTATTGAAAGGCATTTATTATTTGTTTGAAGCAGACGTGATTCTGGTCTTTCACTTAATTCTCCTGCAACATTAAAGAATGCACAGCTTTGCTCTTTTAAAACATTTAAGACATCCAGTATGACGAGGTGAAGTCAAATAAGAAAGGATGGCTATCACTAGTTATACTGATTACAGCTCTAATTGTTGACTGTCTTAGGCCACTCAGGTCTAAATTATTTGCACCTGTGTATACTAGACCCCCTCCCCCTCTCTCTCATCGCTCTCTCAATCTATGTCTGCTTGGATGTACAATGCTGCAGCAATTAATGGCTCAACAGTTATTCATTGGTTATTGAAATAATTGTCAACTAATTTAGTGAACAATTACTTTTTAAGTTGAGTAAAGTGACTCTAAAACATCCCTTAGTTGAACAAACATCCAACACAAAGCCAATTAAGCCAAAACACTATAAAACATAAAAAATGTCCATCCATCCATTTTCCATCACGTTTATCCCTGCTGGGGTGGGGACGGGGTGCTGGTGTCTATCTCCAGCTGTCTACGGGCGAGAGGCGGGTCCACCCTGGACAGGTGTCCAGTCCATTGCAGGGCAACACAGAGACAAACAGGACAAACAACCATTCACACTTACACCTAAGGAGGATTTTGAGAAGCCAATTAATCTAACAGTCATGTTTTTGGACTGTGGGAGGAAGCCGGAGTACCAGGAGAGAACCCACGCATGCTGGGGGAGAACATGCAAACTCCATGCAGAAAGACCCTGGGCTGGGAATCAAACCCGGAACCTTCTTGGCACAAGACAGTAGCACTACCTTTGTTATTTAAGAAAAAAAACAAGCAATTAATTTAGCAAATTTGCTGTCTACAACTCCCGATTTTACGTAGTTTTAGCTTCTGCTGGTTTAAAGCTGTTTAGAAACATATATATATAGAGATATATATATATATATATATAGATATATATATATATCTATATATATATATATAAGAGAGTTAAGAGAGTTAGAGCCTCTGGCAGATGGCAGAGCCACGCCTTCACTTTCATGCTGTATGATGTTTAGCAGTCCACCTGTGCTTCATCCATTTCTCCCAGGAAACTCGTTGAGTAGATGAAGGTAGATGGAACATTACTCCACATGAATCACGCAGAGATTGAGAAGGAAAAGACAACAACTTCCAGTTACTTCCAGTTCTGCGTTCTGGCTGGGATGACAGACAGGAGAGCGTTCTTTGTTCTGACGTTCTCGGCTTGGCATGAAAGAACTGCTGAGGAGTTGCATGTGTTTGCTGAAGCTTTGAAACTTCAGTGTTTGACAGCCGTACACAGAAACACCCATTCACACAGATATGGGGATTAAAGAAGCAAATAGGTCTCATGCTTTTTAATTAGTTTCATTTTTAGACTAAAAGGTGTGTGTGTTTGTGTTTGGGGCAGGAAGATCATGAAAGGATGAGTGTGAGGAGCTTTTTCTGCCTCCTTTGATGATGGTTGGTTCTTTGGAGAGCTACAGGTTCCTCCTTTTGCTGTAAATGAACATTTAGACAAAGGAAAGCTGAGCTTGGCTGTGCTGCAGTCCCTATGGGGACAACTTTGTTAGCACAAGCCAGCGTGCCACCTGAACAATTAGATAATTGTTTGCAGGATAGGCGTAATTAGACTTAAATAAAAGTATGTCACATTTTAGTCTCAGTATATCTCTAATCTCTGCATCACAAACAGAAAATGTAGTTATTTAAGCAGTTGGCAGAGCAGAGATGATCTGCTTAACTTTGTTCAGTTAGCCCTCATAAATGCAGGGGCGATTTAGGAAATTTGGGGCCCTAGGCAAAGACAGGCAGGGGAGAAGACAACACATCAAACAGCCCCAGTCTACAGATAGAGAAATGTTAATAGAATAGTCATCCATTATCTGTTCTAGGTTGTGCCCCTCTCTTGTCCCTTTTCTTCTTGTTTTCCTCTCTATGTTTTGTACTCAGCTGACTTTTCATGCTGTCTCTAAAGGAATGAAAGATTTTTTCCAAGCACTAAGCTCACTTAGCTGATTGCTCCTTCCTGTGTTTCCAAAAAGGCCAAAGTAAATAACCCAGTCCTTCTTTTCACTGTAGACAAGCCATGATCTGCTTATCTGTTCTCCATTGTTCATTTGGATGAAATAATAGCTGCATGAATCATGACAGCAGACAAGATAGAGGAGAGCAGGAGGCGGGGTTACCAATCTACTCGCTCTGGAGAGCAGAGTTCGCTGCTTTTAGATGTTGTCTCCAAAGTCTCCAGTGGCATAAAAAAGTCTCTAGATTTGGCGCTAGGAGCTTTTCAGACGGGTCTGAAAAGTGGCCAAATATAGCGACTAAAGCGCTAAGTTGCTGTCTGTTTGGACTTTTCTGAACATGTGCAGCAAATGGACTGATCCAATATGGTGGACACTGAAGGAAAACACTTAATGTTATCAGCGTTCTGATGGCATTTTAGCAAAAGAATTTTTATTAAAAACATAAATAATGTGAACAAATGACGAATCGTATTAATCATACATGTAAACAGAGTTTTATGGGCGCCCCTGGAACTTGGCCCCCCCGCCCCCGCATAAATGATGTCTGATTTGCAAAACAAGTTGTTAGATATGTCTTTTTTCTTTTTAATCAGTTTAGGAGAACAGTAGAGAAAGAAAGAAGGAATATCTGTTGTTGACTTTAAGTTCTTCTGTGAGGGAAGCTGGTTGTTGAGCTTTTCTCTAAACCAGCCTTGATTTTTAAAAAGTATTTCAAACTAAATCTTTGATTCTATGATAGTTAAGCTATCCCTTGAGCTTCTCTTTTTGAATGATTTTGGCCGCATCAACTATTTCTCCTACAAACTCTGTAATTCAGTCTGTGTTCTAATAATCATAGCTGCATCTTTAGAGCAGTTTTTACTTTATATGAAATCACGGTGTGTAGGATTTTGGTCGAGGATCAATAAGGTGAACCAAAAACAAACAGCTTCAGCCACTGGTTCCAGTTTCTCTGTTGTCTTTTTTTCTATTTCACTCTGACAAAACATTTCTCTGAGCTTCCAAGAGCTCAGTGCTTATATAATCAAGTGGCAACACACCTGCACTTGAGTGGACCAAGCCTCAATTAAACAGGTAGAAAAAAACAAAGTCCTAACAGAGAAACAAGAATAAAATTTATCGAATTTACAAACTCATCTACATAAAGAAAGCGTCTGCAAAATAAACAGTGTGATACAAGATATCTCAAAAAGTTACTTTAAAGAATAACAATCAAAGCATAACTCCAAAGGAAACCCTCTAAATGGTAGAACCCAGCAAGCTAATGGATGACATCATTTAGTTAATTTAGTACGAAATACTTAAACAAACAATGGTGAGTAGAAAAGGAAAACAAAAAACCATGAATATATTTTGAAACAAAATAAACAATTTCAACCAATAATCCTGAAGTAATAGCTTTAACCTAAACATAAGTAGATGGAAACTGCAACATAATGCTAACACAAACAAACCCGTGATAGTAAGTAAAGCAAAGTTGCAAACTAATGTTTACATTTAAAGGAATAGTACACCCAAAACATGATTAGCCTTCATTTTCTACTCACCCCCATGCTGAGCAACACTCTGGAGTACTTTTTTGATATCTCAAATGCATCTGAAGATCTGGGAGGCTTCTTGCTGTCTGCTGACATTCAAATAATGGAGGTCTATGGCGCCCGAGGCAGAAAGGTCCATAAAAGTCCACAAAAAACGTGTCAATATTCCTCCATACTGCTCGTCCAATGTATTCCAAGTGTCCTGAGTGGGTAGCGTCCAGAATTTACTCGAAACGAAGTCATTTAGAATGTTTTTAGAGCATAAACAGTAGTGTATAGGATTTACTAAAAGCACGCTCACGACGCTACGGAAACCGCGGCTGACCAAACCAGATGAAAGTGCGCATTCAGCTCGGCAAAGAACTCATGCTCTTCCTCAACACTGAAGTCCTCAGACATTTTTCTTTCGTTGTTTCTTTCTTTGCACAGGTAAACAGCACATTTCTTCTTCTACGCTTGCATTATCGGCAGAGCAGACGCTGAATGCGCACTTTCATCTGGTTTGGTCTGCCGCGGTTTCCGTAGACTCGTGCACACGCTTTTAGGAAATCCTATACACTACTGTTTATGCTCTAAAAACATTCTAAATGACTTCGTTTCGAGTAAATTCTGGACGCTACCCACTCAGGACACTTGGAATACATTGGACGAGCAGTATGGAGGAATATTGACACGTTTTTTGTGGACTTTTATGGACCTTTCTGCCTCGGGCGCCATAGACCTCCATTATTTGAATGTCAGCAGACAGCAAGAAGCCTCCCAGATCTCCAGATGCATTTGAGATATTAAAAAAGTACTCCAGAGTGTTGTTCAGCATGGGGGTGAGTAGAAAATGAAGGCTAATCATGTTTTGGGTGTACTATTCCTTTAAGCTTTACAAATCAGAAGAATGAATAAGGGACAAGTGGTAAACACGAACTGAACCACTTTGTCACACATGGAGAAATAAACCTTCATATAAACTCATATCTCATTCATCTCTAAGTGTGTCACTAATACTCTGTTTTGTTTCACTGTTTGATTATTGTAGTTTAATACCTGCCAAAGCATGTGACTATCCATCTTTTTCACAACAATCTTACACGAAATCAACCAAACGCTGAACCTGAGTTTATGCCTTGATGATTTACTTTTTTATTTATTTATTTATCTATTTTTGAAGCTAATTTTAACAGCTTTAATTGTAACCAAGACTGATGTATTACCAGTGTTTATTATTTCTGTTAGCTTCAAAGTCGTAGGGAAGCGGCCGTTCCAATCGTTGCATTTCCGAATTCTCTTCTGGTGGTGCCCGACTTTACACGAGTAAATAAAGTGAATGTGATTGGCCGATTATCAAGAGGGCGGGATTGTTGTGGTGGAAGGTTCGCAAAAACTTTTGATTGTAGCCGGTTTGTTGGAAGCATCTTGCTAACCAGTTAGCAACTTAGTGCTAGCAGGTTCCCAATGGGAAATTCCATTGGGACCAAGTAGCACTAAATTGGTGACTTAGAAACGACGCTGTCAAGGAACGCTATGGACAGCGGAAACATGCAAGAGGAGGAGAGTTTAGTGTCGGAGGTCGTGGATGAGTCTCCTTCGTCATCCATTTTTTATTTAGAGGAGGAAAGCGGGGACGAAGATGTTGTGGAAGAGGACGCCAGGGCGGCAGAAGCTTGGTTTGGTGTAGAAGGCTTCCAGCCGTACATGTTTGAGCCCTTGCCTCGCAACGCTGCCAGTTCTGTTAGTTCTACGCCTGCCGAAGACACAGACGTCCATCCCCGTGAACACTGGGACGCAACTCAATGGGAAAGGAAAGGATTCTGATTTCAACCGCTGCGTATATTAGCTGCGACATATGAATCAAGATGCTATGAGCGAAACGATTGACAGATGACCGTTGATATATGATTGGCCGAATTTAGGTGACGTAGAACTAACTGGCCTGCAGAAGATAACGGAAAACAACACAGATTTTAAGACAGGATTTTTTTCTGATAAAGAGAACATTTATCTACATGTTTAAGCCAGAATGTTTTGACATTAAAATATGAATTCTCTACAGCTTTAAAGGTTTGCCTTAAAGCTAAAGAAACCCTGAAATTCTGTGTTTTAAAAAGGCTCCTTTAAAGAAATATTACAACCATGTTATGACATGAACAATCCCCGGGAAAACTGCCTTCAACAGACAGTCATTAACACGTGCACTGATGCTTTCCCTGGAATATAGGTCTTCATATACGCTGAAGCATCTGTTGTTAAAGAAATGCTCACATAAGGAAAATGCTCGGTGTTTGTCAAATACTGATCCATCTTTTCAACATGTTCGCCTTCATTACAGAATCCAATTACCTAATGCAACAGTGAGAGAGGGGATTTATCTCCAAGGGCCCTTGGAAGACAGAGGGGGGCTTGGATAATGGTTAAAAGATATGAGAAAAGTCAAGAGGGCTGTGGCTGCCCTCTTGCTAAAATAGCTTTTGTTGGTTTCATATTGAAATGAAGAGGAAACAGAAAAGGCTGAGATGAGATGAAAGGAAGAAGAGATGATTTAATCACCTTGTTCTCCTATAGAACGTGTGTGTATGTGTTTTAGATGACTTGCATTTTCCCAGATAAGTGTAGGGATTGGATTTCTCCTGCTTTCCATGTCAAATAATTCAGAATATATTCCTTATCATTAATGCCTAATCCTGGTTTATTTTGCACTTTCAACTTGAGACATTTGCTGTCAGGTCAGGTCTGACATTAATATAAGTTATCCTCTTGTTTTTCTTTTTATAGAACATTTCTAGCTGTAAATGTTAATTAAAGTCCTGCTTCCCTGTATATGAGATGAGAATAGTGTTTAGTAATTAGAAAAGAATCAGGATAAGCTGCTCGGAGTCTGAGGCCACAGGAAGTGCATCTTTCTCTCATTTTAAAAGGTCTGAGTGCAGCCAAACCTCTAAAAACAAATTTTACTTTGAAAATAACTTTATTTCTTGTATTTGAAATGTGTTTTACTTTAAAGAACTCAGTCCATCCCCCTAGCAAACCCTCCAAAGCATGCTCAGCAAAAGATGTAATATTCAATTTAATGCAGTATTTTATTTTATGATGCATTATTCCTAGAAAAATTTTTGATTAATAAAGGATCGAACAATAAAAAATGAGGAAAACAGAGCATCATGTGTAGCTTATTTATTTTTTAAACACCTGCTATGATAAATAACTTGTTAACTTTAAGAGGAACAAACAACTTCCAGTTAGGGCTGGGCGATAATTCAATAACGATATATATCGATCGATAGACGTGTGGCGCAATAGAAAAAAAGAGTCGATAAAAGTTCGATAAAAAAGAAATGCAGTTTTCCTTCCTTCTCATTGTAGCCTAGCATGTAGGTTTATGCTAGTCACTGCTTCCTCCCAACCAATCACGGACCCAGACATGCCGTCACCAAGCGCCGCCCTCTCAAACCACAACACAGAGCACATGAAGATGTGCAGCAAGGAGAGGCGGAGGAAATTGTTTCAAAGGGTTTTTGTAGTTCGGCAGTTTGGCAGTATTTCGGTCATGGCAAGTCGGACCAAAAACAAACCACAGTCATCTGTAAAATGTGTCGGGAACCAGTGAAAACCAAGTCTGACAACACAACCAACTTTTTTTTATCATCTCAGCCGCTCACACCCGCAGGAGTACGAGCTGTGTAGGCCCCGACGCGGCTCTCCTCCGAGTAATCTTCAGGAATTTCGGAAAAAAATATATATATATTTTCAGTTCTGGGCAGTTTCCCACGTAGTTCTAACAATTGAGATAAAAATGCTGAGGGGCCGGAAACTTCAAAGTAATAACTCAGGTTAAAGCAGCAAGGGGTTGGGGGGTCCATTTATTTATTTGTTATATTTATTTTGGTCACTTTTCTGGTCACTTTAGTTTATTCTTTGTCAGTATTTCATAACATAACTCAGGTCTCTTAAGTTATTCTTCTTTAAAACAATTCTGTTATGGTTAAAAAGTTGGTTAAATAAAGATTTAATCCGAAGTCTGTGTTTGTGTTTTTTATTAAAATTAAATCATTTAGCAATATTATAAAAAGTCCAAGAAGCTGCACATAAAATATGGTTTCAAATCTTTTCAATAATTATCTATATCGCTCAATATGCATTTTTTTTTATCGACAAGGTTTTTTTCTATATCGCCCAGCCCTAGTTCCAGTGAATCTTAAAGGTATAGAGGACGATCTTTTATTTCTGGGTGGATCATCTCAATCACTGGTCCTCCTAACTGTCAATCATTCTGGTGATATATTTATGTAAGGCCGTTCTACGCGCTCGTCCCGTTAGCTATCATTTTCTGCCCACTTTCAGGCGTGTTTCTGTGGTGAGCTACGGTTTCAGACACTAAAGCTCACCTTTCTCACTGTGGTTCTTTGAAAATGGCCGACGGTTAGAAGAGAAAAAGTGTCTATAAAGTGGATGAGAAGAAAAGAAAGGCCTCATAAGAGGCAGATATATCCCAGAATGCTTTGCGCAGAGATGTCTCAGTTCAAAGCATTATGGGATTTGCTGTCACAGCGTCCATCCTGCCTTGTATCAACGGTTCAGGCTGGTGGTGGTGGTGTCATGGTGTGGGGAATATTTTCTTGGCACTCTTTGGGCCCCTTGGTACCAATTGAGCATCGTTGCAACGCCACAGCCTACCTGAGTATTGTTGCTGACCATGTCCATCCCTTTATGACCACAATGTACCCAACTTCTGATGGCTACTTTCAGCAGGATAATGCGCCATGTCATAAAGCTGGAATCATCTCAGACTGGTTTCTTGAACATGACAATGAGTTCACTGTACTCAAATGGCCTCCACAGTCACCAGATCTCAATCCAATAGAGCATCTTTGGGATGTGGTGGAACGGGAGATTCGCATCATGGATGTGCAGCCGACAAATCTGCGGCAACTGTGTGATGCCATCATGTCAATATGGACCAAACTCCCTGAGGAATGCTTCCAGCACCTTGTTGAATCTATGCCACCAAGAATTGAGGAAGTTCTGAAGGCAAAAGGGGGTCCAACCCGTTACTAGCATGGCTAGTTTTCTTTCTGGTTTGTTTCCTTAATGACCTCAGATATGAAAAAAGATAATGGATTGACATCAAAGCAAATATAATGTACATATCCCATGATTTTAAAAGTGTAAATGTCATGATGTTACAAAGTTCAGACCCAAATGCAGAAAACCGAACAGAGAGACAAGGGAAAAGGTTTAACGGGTTTTATTGAAGAAGTTTAACAGAGGGAGAAGTGTTGCTCTAAACACTGCTCAACCGGAACTGTAAAGAGAGGGGAAGAAACAGCGGTTAGTTCAGGCTCAGTGGGGAATTTGACACGTGAACCTGGAGAAGAGGATTTGGTTGCCGGCTCACGTTTCCAGAGAAGTTGTTGAATCCTTGACTCCTGTCTGTGTGCCGTGGTTCCAGTGTTTGTCTGATTCTGTGGAGGGCGGAAAAGGGTTACCCAGAATGCGGTTGTTGGTGAACGAAGAAACTGACTGCCACTCAGATTTCCTGCGTTACTTGATCGGGTCGTAGTGGAGAATAATCCCTTTCTCAGTGTGAAGCTCAAACGATCTCTTGGGGAAAGTGGATCCAAACCTCCTGTTTGAACCCCAGCTTAGTTTGAAGCTCAGTTTATCCTTCCAGGGAGAGAAGGTCCGAGATATCCAGTTTGCATGATGACTTCCAGCCAAGAGGCAAAGACAAAAAAAAAAATTTTTAATTCAGGTTGACGAAAAACTCAGTTTGACTCAGCAAAACTCAGCTTAGCTAGAGTACCCTAAACTGGCAAACACTCTGACGTCGAGGTAGGGCCAGTCAGCAGCTTAAGAACACTCCGTTTAACGAGGAAACCATCAGCAGGTGTGTGAGGAGGCGGACCAGGACCAGGCGCCTCCTGGTGGAGGAAGGGAGACAAACACAGAAACACAGACACAAAGACAGGAGTCCTGACAGTAAAAGTGAAAAAAAAAAGAGTTATTCCACCTTTCTGATTCCTGATCCTCCACGGACGGGTTGGTCGTTGGATCGCCAACTTGAAGAGGGAGGATTTGCCATCGAACTTCTGGCCAGAGAAAAAATCCGTAATATGTAGCCAACATTTGGAAGAAGAATGTTTTCAAGATGACTTGGATAATAGCGCGTTGTGACAAACACCAGATACAGCACTGGGACTTGATCAACAGCCGATACCGCACCGTGACGTCACAAACCAGTAGGTGGCAGTAGTTTTCTTTATCAAAAATGGATGCCTCCAGTAAAGCACATTCACATGAAAATTACTCTGAATTAAAAACACTGATCATTTATTGAACAGGATGGAATCATTTCAGATTTAAAGAACTTTCTATAACCGGACTTTTCCTTTAAGAGAGCCACTTAGATGAATGGTTGCATGGCTGCATCCTAAATAATGATTCAAAGAAATGGTAAAAAGAGAAAAAGACTAATTTGTGACTTGCAATATTAAAATCTATATAGTTAAGCAAAATGGAAAACCAAAAGAGGAATTAAAAAAAGAGGAAACCAGAAGAGCTATGACAGACCAACTGGCATTCTCGTAGTTTGCAATTGAATTCTCAAAGTTGTTCCAACTAGAAAGTCTTTGAAATGACATGAAGGATGAAAACTTCTGTCTGAAATATAAATATAATCTTTAGAAGTGTCTTATCTGTGTTCCCAACACTGACTTTACAATCAACTGAAGAGTTTCCTCTGACTGCTTTTCAAAATGACCTTCAGAAGAGTGTGGGTGTTTCAGAGTGGGCGGGATGGAAATGTGCAGTGTTGTACGTCTGCCTCTGATGTGTTTTTTTTTTTTTTTTCCAGGTCTAATTCATCTTGTTTGTTCAGAAAGAGAAAATAGCTGCGACCCTCATCATAACCTAGATTCAGGGTTACTCAGGTTTGTTTCTCTCCTAGTCCAGGTCAGAGCAGCAGGGGATGAGAAGATGGACTAAAACCAAGAAAAATCCTTGGTTTTAAATAAGGATTACTAAATAACCTCATAATTGAAGATCACACTAAACCCTAGCTCTTCTGGTAACCATACAAATTCAATCACATTGATTCATCCTGTAGAGATCCCCTCCTGAGTTAAATGTTGTTTGGTATTTTGTGTTTTTCAGAAGACACAAACAAAGAGCCATTACTTATTCAGAGTAGCTATAAAACAATAACCTGATTGCACTTGGAGCCTGGAGGGAAGGTTTCTGGTATATCATTAGGTTTGACTCCGGTTCTGCAATCACATGGATACTTCCTACCATTAATACGAATAATATTGATCTGTAAGCACTTCCTTCCTGCTTTGGGAAAATTACTGATTATTTTCTTTGCAAATTTAATTCCTTTAGTCAAGGAAGCACCTTAAAAAAAATGTAAGCCTTACTTTTATACCTAAGGCATTCAAATTAGGCTAAATTTATTAAACAAATGCCTATTTAAATGCCAACTTAAAAGCCTATTTTAAGTTGGTTACATTTTACCTAATTTTTTTATTTTTTACTACTGTATTGGTCAGTGAATATTACAAGTAAAAACTTTCAAAATACTTTAATACAGTAAGATTAGGTCGAACAAAGTTCTTTTTATTTTAAGTATTTTTTTAAACATTTCAATCCTCCACATTAGTCTGACGAATGGAAGAGCTAAGCCAGTGTTAGGATGCTTTCTCTCTGCTTTGATAGAAGTCATTGAGAATTCCTCCTATTTACAGTTTTTTGTGCACTTCGGTTAAAGTGTAACCATGCTAAAAAAAATAATCCCCTGCTTCAGTAGCTCAGCTTTTGGTTTTAAACATCATAACATTTACAGTAGGTCAGCTGCTCTCTACTGGACAGCCTAGGATGTCTGAGCTAACAAGCTGGGTGGGTCACATAGAAATGTTCAGAAGTCAAAGCAGTTTCCTTGTCCGTGATATCTATATTGTAAATTGAAAAAAAAAATATATTTACTTTTGGAAAACCAGATTAATAGAATATTGTATGTGACCCAAAGTAAAACATATTTTTCCAAACTGCATGATTGTATAAAAACTCTCTGCAAAATATATTTCCATGAATGGGAGTGAAGATGTGACAAGCAATTAACAACAAGTATCAGAATTTAGATTCATTTACAGTGAGTAAAGATGTCCTGGTAGGAAATAAAATAGAATAAATAAAAAAGATTAAATTATTAATTTATCCATCGATCCAGTTCCTCCCACTTAGTCCTTGTCAGGGTCGCCTATTTCTGGCCATCGGGCAAGAGGCGGGGTCCACCCTGGATAGGTCTCCAGTCCATCGCAGGGCAACACAGAGACAAACAGGACAACCAATCATTCACACTCACACCTAAGGAGAATTTAGAGAAGCCAATTAACCTAACAGTCGTGTTTTTGGACGGTGGTAGAAGCCGGAGTACCCGGAGAGAACCCACGCATGCTCAGGGAGAACATGCAAACTCCATGTAGAAGGACCCTGGGGCTGGGAATCAAACCCAGATCCTTTTTGCTGCAAGGCAGCAGTGGTACCCGCTGCTCAACTTTGCAACCTGTGTTACATCTGCAAATATATATCTTGCGACTTCTTAATTTGTTGAACATGTGGCTCTTTCAGCTTATCTGCTCCAATGAACCCATTTATTGACTTCTGCTTCTATGACATGTTTATATTTGAGCAGAAAATGTTCTGGTCAAATTTTTCTTAAGAGACTGAGGTTGAACAGTAAGATTGACTATTTATTCATCATTACTGCAGCATCTTCTCTCTGATGCAGTACTTATGCCTGCTAGTCAGTCAAATTCAAAATATAACCAACCTAGCTGTTGGTACGCTCTTAATTTTACCTTCATCTAGGGGAAAAAATCCTTAACAGAAACTGTAGAGTATTTTGAGCCATGAAAACGCTAATGAGCTGTGACCTTTCTGCAGGTGAGAAGGATCAAAGGTTACAGAAGCTGTCTCTACAGCTTGAGGTGCATTCCTCAGGTGAGGAAGGAGTTAAAGAGATGACCCAGGATGGAGGGTAGCACTTATGGTTGGCAGGTCGGGCACTTCCCAATATTGCAGTGGATAATCAGAAAGATGCGACATTAGTAAAAGATTTAATGTAACCCTTAAAACCTTAACCCTTATAAAAAGTGAAAACAGTGATTAGTCTACAGTAGTAGTCATTCAAATATCCCCACTCTCCTTGCTGGTCCTTGGCTGGTCCCCTACAATTCCTTTTTAAACATCAATCTTTGTACTAAAATATTCTTTCTGTCATGATTTGTGGACTGGCTGGCATTTGACTGGGAAAGGCCCTTTTGAATGGCTGCTACTGTATAAAGAAATCCACATTTAAAATACCGGTTTAAATAATTAAACAACTTCATAATAATTAAAAGACATGCTGTGTTTTACCCGGGCCGCTGTCGTTATGCTTCTCTTACGCGTGTCTCTGTTTACTGCAAGAATGAAGCAGAAGCAGCAACATGTTTTCTTAACACATGCTGTTTTGTGGGTTCAGACGAGTCTGTGTGAGGGAAAGCAGAAGAGAGGGATTCATCTGAACAAGCCCCTGATAGGTGAAGAGAGGCACCAACACACACGCACACCCAGCAGTAGGGTTTAGAGGCAGGATTAATTGGAGAGTAACTGCCGGGATCCCTCATGTGCTGTTGAGTGTTTGTTGGGAACCATCCCAGCTGTAGTTAAAAAGCCTCTGGGAGCTTCTTCATCTGCAGCACAGTGAAACACACAATCATTGGAAATAACACTGAGATGCACCTCTGGTGATATTTGCAAGGGCAAATGTACAGTTGAAGATTTTTCTGAGGGCAATCAGACATCCTGCCTACAACTTCCTGACACATGCTGGAAGTTAAGATGCGACACAGGAGGGCAGTTTGGCACCCGGAGCCTCAGATGTCGGTATTCTAACACAATTTAGGAAATGTGCTTTTCTTAAACTCTTTAAACCTTACTTTTCTCTTAATCCAGAATTCTTTTTAATAGAAAAAAACTGCTCTGTTACAGTATTAAGTTAAATAACTTTAAATTTTTATTTTTACAATTATTACTTTTCACCAGATGTGCAATTTCTTTCTTTTTTTGACCCAGTTTGAGGGCATGTCACACTGCATTATTTAATATTATAATACAATTGGACTTTAAAATTTACTGAAATGTGACTATAACCATATTTTCTCAAAATGTAATAAACTCCATGGACACATTTTTAATGATTTCTTCCACATTATCTTATCTAATTACATTTTCTTCTGTTTTAAAAAACTTCATAGTCACCTTTTCTAAACAGGCGTAATGATTTCTGAGTGCATACTGAAAAGATTTTTCCATGACTGTCACTTAAGAGGACATTTCTCCACAAACATCAAGTTATTCTGATGCTGAATGTCTTCAAACATATTTTCTAAGTCCCTGGTGACATAAAGGCTTAACTCTCCACGCTACCTGATGCTGCAGGAGAAGAAATCCTGTGTGAAGAGGGATTTCTAACACTACAGGTGAATATTTAAGTCTAGGGAATTTCCTTAATGCTTTTTAATTTGAATTAAAAAGTTATTTCATATGCTTTTGAGGAATATTTTGTTTTTATTGCTTTTAAAACACAGGTTGCTCAGGTGAATAAATATGTTTATGTTCCTACCCAGGAAATGAAGCTAACACACATTTTATTTTACATATTTTCATTTAGATGAACACCAAAACTGTTATTTTTTTCTTATTCTATACTACATTAAATGATTGTTTAAAAAAAACAAAAAAAAACAGTATTTTGTAAAAAAAAAAACTACTATAAATTGTAATTATTTTATTATATAAAGCAGCATGAAACAATTAAAAACACATCCATGTATTTTAATTACATTTTGAACTAATTATTACAAAATGCAGATTTCTTTTAATAATTTTCTGAAGTCATTTAGTCTTCCTATTCTTACCTTCTTGAGTTTCTGCTTTAGATATCCTGCCTTTCTTCTACATATTAGATGTGGAATTAATTGGAAATACATGACAGCCAGACGTCGACTGCAAAACCTACATATAAAATAATGTAAATATCCAGGAAATGTAATTGGAATGTCAGGCTGCTTGAGTGAAGTAGATGGATGTGAAAAGGGAGAATCAGTGGGGAACGAGTGATGGAGGAGCATACAGAAGGCAGAAGGCTACAGTTGCCAGGGGCGATGCTGGAGGCTCTCCTTAAGGGCTCGGTGCACGGTACCAGCAGTCACCTGCCATCTATCACCTGTGGAAGAGTTTGCATGTGTGCTTTCCTCGTGCACGCTACAGGGAGCGGGTCGGGTTCTGCTTGTCATAACGCTTTAATCCTGAGTGACGCTTATCCAACAGAGGCTTGGCTCATTGGACCATCCATCACCTTCTATCCCTCCTTCTCATCCTCGCTTTAGGCTTTATGTCCTTCCCTCCCTCTTTGCTTGTTGCAACAGAAATACAGGTAGGAAGTAACTCTGCATACAAAGTGTAATCATACATTGAGACCCACGCTTACACACTCTGAGGAGACACTTGAAGTTAAACAGCTGAGGACCACATAAGCTGGATGGATATTGGCAAAGGTTCAAAGCGGCAGAGAAATTCAGTCTGCTTTCCTCAGATATATGCAGCACAGAGTAATGCTGCATCACTCCTTCCTCACATTTAGCTGCTGACTGAATGTCAGCTGGCTGAACAAGACCTCTTTTTACTAGACTGAAAGAGACATTTTGTAATTTTATCAATAATATCTTTAAAATAGCCTTTTTGTTTGACCCTTTATGACTGAAAGATCATTTGATGAGCAGAATGAAATCTCAGTATTTCAGTGCCGATGTGCTAAGAACAAGCAGAAGAGTGCAGCAGAAAAATCTATAATGCCTCTTAAAAATAAGAAAGAGTTTCTGGACAATGAGTGCATCCCAGGGTATCAGAATAACTTCATCAAAAAATACCCATGTATTAATTTTAATATTTCAGTTCATTTTGATGGCAATGGATCAGAGCTCCATCTCGCCAGGTACCTTGGTCAGCTCCTCCGGCGGGAATCCCAAGGCATGAGAAAACAAATCTCACATTTTCAAAAAACCTAAATAATACATGAATATTGATAAGATTTTTAAAACTTAAAAAAATTATGAATATTAACCTGCTGTTCAGGTTAGCTTGCAGGTTAACCTGCTGATCCGGTTCCATGTCCTCCTCTTGTCAAAACTGCATTTAGTCTTATTCATTAATATCAGGGTCTGTTGAGCAGGTATTGTCTTTTCTGGCTGTATGTACAGGTACCAAGCAGAGTATTTTCATAAAGTCTGTCAGAGAAGGGAATTGTATCTCCTGTTAGATGGCTGTGCTAACTTTGGACTTGATAAAACACAGTGCACCATCTCCAGATAGTTTAGTCTAAAGTATTTACATTCTTTTGCATGGCATAGAAACTAAAGTATTCATGTTGTCTTTAAAGCAAAACCCTGGACATATTCAGAATTCAAACTTCTGAAGCTACTCTAAATATGAAATGATTCCATCCTGTTCAATAAATGATCAGTGTTTTTAATTCAGAGTAATTTTCATGTGAATGTGCTTTACTGGAGGCATCCATGTTTGTCAAAGAACACTACTGTAATACTACGAGTACGTACTCGCTTCCTTATGAACTGAGAAACGACCAGTGACTTCAGACTCTCCTCTCCTCCTGTAGATTCGACCGATGCACCAACCATAACCAACCAATGAGCAGAAGGTGACCCTCTAAGACACGCCAACCCCCCCCCCCCCTCATTTTCATAATACAGAAATACAGTAAGAAATGTAAAAACTACAGGCAGAAATAAATAGCATGGAAGAACTAAATAGGGGGAAAAAAATACAAAAAATATTATAACATGGAAATAAAGAAATACTTAAAAAAATAAGTAATTAATAAATAAAGATTATAACGGACAATAAATAAATATGATAATTACTACAAAGGTGAATAAATAAAGAAGCTAATTAAAAGAGATATATACATTTATGTCTCACTGTATAATTTAATTTCTACGTATATTTACTAGTTTATTGTATTTTTGGTGGCAATTAATTGTATGCTTATTTATTTATTTCTGTATTTATTTGTAAATATGGTAGAGCTGCTCCTCCATATCCTTTAGGTGCCCCCTGTGAATATATTTTATTGTTTTTGCAGCATTAAAATTAATTGTTTGATTCTATTTTTTAAAAGAAAATAAATCATTATACACTTTATTAAAGCTATGCTGCCTGATTGTGACTCTGAGGTGTGAGCATGTGTTGGTATGTTTACTGCTGTCTGTTCACCAGTGGAGCGCCGCCATTGTTCCTGGATGAGATGCTCTTATATTTAGCTCCGGTCGGTACAAACAGGGCTTGGTTTCAGACTGTGAGCGTGATAGTAAAAGACGTGGGTGTGTGTTTGTGTGTGTTTGTGTGGGGGGGGGGGGGGTCAGCACGACAGACGAAACGAAAGATTCTTTCATTAGTTGTGTTTGAAGCTCAGTGGGGTCACAGCAATAGCAGACATTTAATTACAGCAGACTGAGCGTTTCGCCGGCTGAAACGCACGCAGACCCGCTCCTCTGCAGACACGCCCACACAGACCGACACACAGAGACGTCTCTCAACCAAGAGGCTTCATAAAGGTAATAACATAAACCACTCAGCAGGAGAAATAACCCTGGACTCTCATCACCTCAACCCCCCCCTCCCCTCTCGGCCTTTTCCAACCTCTCTGCCTCTCTTTGACTCTCCACCCTCTGTGCTAAGTATAGCAGCAGTAATGGTGATGGATGCAGATGGAGCAAGCAGGCCTTAAATGTCAGACTCAAATGAAAACCGCTGTTTCATTGAGACAAAAGCAGCTGGACACATCAAGTGTTATTTAACACTCACGCTGATACATGTACCTGACCTGACAGGTAAACTCTGCTCAGCCAACCCCAGCGGATAATAAAAACATGAAACGCTGTCCTTTTCATTTCTCATCATTTGAAATTTTAATATTTATACCTTTATGCTTATTTTTCATTATAAAGGTTTCACTTGAAAAACCTTCAATATCCTTTGAACTTTTTTTAAATTTAGATCAAAAAGTAACATTTTAAAGATGGTTATCTTCTCCATTCTTCCTCAGTTTGTTATTATTTTGCTCCAGATTTACGACTGAATAGATAAGTCCATCAAACCCTGCAGACTTAAGACGTTCCCTCCTGCTTTTTTGTATTTTTTCTTTTGTTTGTTTTTGTCACATTTACCTGATTGCATTTAGGGGTGAGCAATGTGGCTTAAAAATCTAATCTTTTTTTAATCTATGTTTCTTCCTTCCCCAAATCCGATCGCTTTTTGTTTGATTTTGTTTTTTTTTCTAATTTAAGTTTCATACTGAAAACGACAAATGACATATTGCTTTAAAAAACAGCTTTGTTTTTAGTATTCCCTCTTGGAGGTGACTTTAATTTAAATAGCAAAAAAAAAAAAAAAAAACTCAAGCTTTAAAACATGCGGAAAAAACAACAATAAAAAATGAAAATAGAAAAAGCTAAATGTTTATCAGTTATAAGTACTCAATTAAGAAAAAAAAGTGGTGAAATGTTAATACTCTGAACTATGCACTGCAAAAAAATTGAAATCTAAATAAGTCATTTTTTCTTGCAATAAGTGCATTTTTCTTGAATTGAGGAGGTAATTGAGAAAATTTGCCAATGGAACAAGTCAATTTACATTTAAAATAAGAAAACACAATTGCATTGTCTTATTTCAAGTGCATTTTATCTAATTATCTTATTTCAAGGTGAAGATTACTCATTCCATTGGCAAATTATTGCATTTATCTACTCAAATTAATGGTAAATACACTTAATTTCAGAAATTTTTTCTAATTTTTAGATGGTTTTTGCAGTGTGGAAACTGGATTAGAAAAAAGATTTTCCAAAAATGTAATCTTCATTCACAAAAAAAAACAACTGATTAATTTATTTTAGCAGTTGAACACCCATCCCTAATAGCATCTTAATATTTGATCATACAGTAATAGTGATATCTGGTGTCCTGTGCACTTTAACACGCCATATCCACGACCAGCTCAGACCTTAACCTGAGTTTTTATAAAATCATTTAGAAGTCAACAGTTCAGTAAAATACTTTTTCATCCACCAGTGTTTGTAAATGTCACCCACAGGGCAATGAAAATAATGCAATCTGCCTTCGATATAATTTAAATAGTCATAAGTGGAATTTTGTTCTTAATGTACAAAGTATTTAATTTAGGTTTAAGCGTGCTTTTTTAATGCAGAGAGAAACCCTTAGTTCTGTACAGCTGTTTCAGAAGCAGATGTGCCTCAGTGAATTACTTGAGACGTCCACAAATAGTTAACATTCTACTGTTGATGCACTAAACTATATGTTAACCGTGATAAAAAGTCGATGTATTTCAGTTAATCTCAATAGGAACTAGTGTTGGGCAAGTTACTTTAAAAAAGTAATTATTTATAGTTACTAGTTACTTCTCCCCAAAATTAACTGAGTTACTAACTGAGTTACCCCACAATAAAAGTAACTAGTTACTAGTAAAAGTAACTATTGCGTTACTTTTGCGTTTCTCGCCCCCGTAACCCTCCCCACCCGGCCCCCACCTTCTCGCCGTGTGTTTCCAAAGCCAGCTGAATAGAGCGGACGACAAAGACAAGAACCTGCAGAGAGTTTTGCGTTTATTGCAACTCAACGTAAATGACATCAGGGGGGAACGCCATGTGAAGTTTTTTAACAGGGCGTTCAGATCTGGTGAGTGAATGAAATTAATAACTGGGGATGTCTAATTCTGAAATCCTGTGTGTTTGGGTTGTTATAGATACTGCAACATCTATCTATCCATCTATCTATCTATCCATCTATATAGCTAGATCTATACTGTACTCTGTGTGTGACATAAAATATGGATCTCCACCCCTGCCACAAAGGCCATCAAATAATGTTTAAAATAAAAATACAGTAGGTTGAGAAGGCAGAGTATCCATCCATCCATCCATCCATCATCCATCCATCCATCCAGATTTCTCTCTTTCTCCATCCAGGCTATCATTTGATCATTCTCGCTCTCCATAGTTCTCCTGTGGCGCGAGCACAGGGCGGCTGTTGCGCGCCTTTAGCGAGCATGCGCGTTTCCTGTCGCTTGCGCGGTGAATCGTGCCGCCTGCGCTGTGCGGAGATGCAGGGGAAACCGTATCTGATGGGGAAACGCAGCTCGACATAACACTGGTATTTCCATCTGGAAAACGCTGTTTTACTGCTGGAGTCCTCCTGACTCTCCATCTCTCTGTGTGTGCTGTACGTTAACACCCGCCAGCAGAAACACCCACCTACCCAACTGACAGATGGAATCTCACTATACATCAGCCATTCTCATCCTCCCCTCTCTCATGACAAGGCGCGCACAAGTCCTAGCATGAAAAAACGTTCATTGTGCGACCTGAGTAACGCGCAGTAACGGGGTGTCTGCAATGGTAACTGCGTTATAGTTACAGTCAAAGTAATTAGTTAGATTACTCATTACTAAAACAAGGTAACGGCGTTAGTAAGAGTAACTCTCTGTTAAAAGCAATTATTTTTATTATCCTAATAGAAAATACAAAGGTGCTAGTATGGAGCTGGAAATCCTTCTGACATTAAGAATAACTGGTTTTAGTAACTCTGGACATAATTATAATACAGCATTTAAAAAATAGTTGCTGTATTTGCTGTTTTTAGAAGGCTCAAAAACCTTCTGACACAATTTCAGTTACTAGAAGAGCGTAAAGTCCCGCTGAAGCTATGACTTCCACAGAGCTTGAAATACAGAGAACACCTTATTGGCTGACCGACTCATGTTGGGTGTTGGCCTTCATCAGGGTCATCAGGGTCATCCCAACATGCTTTCATCATCTCGGGTTGTTTCCCTGTTCTTCAAGTGCTGCTGCTGTAAATGTTTTAGTTGTCTTTAAGTATTACCATTATAGCAGCATTAAACATGAAATTCATACAGGTGGTTTACATTTTTGTTTCCCTGCACATAGACAGGGGGGGGGGGTGATTTACCATTAGTCTATTCTAGGCAGTTGCCTAGGGACCCAAGTTCCTGGGGGCCCCATAAAACTCTGTTTACCTGTATGTTTAATAAAACTCTTACTTATTTGTGCAGATTAAATATGTTTTTGATAAAAATCCTTTTGCTAAAATGCCATCAGAACACTTTTAATATTAAGTGTGTCTCAGCCCCCCCCCCTTCAGTGTCCACCATATTGGATCAGTCCATTTGCTGCACATGTGCAGAAAGGTCCAAACAGACAGCAGCAAACCATTTGAAAACAAACCATGCAAAGAGCAGTGTTGCCAACTTAGCGCTTTAGTCGCTATATTTAGCCACTTTTCAGACCCCTCTATGGCTTTTATTACAAAAAGTGCCTAGCTCCACATCTAGCATATTTTTTCTGCTACTGGAGACTTTGGAGACAACATCTAAAAGCAGCGAACTCTGCTCTCCAGAGCGAGTAGGTTGGTAACCCCGCCTCCTGCTCTCCTCTATCTTGTCTGCTGTCATGATTCAGGCAGCTATTATTTCATCCAAATGAAAAATGGAGAACAGATAAGCAGATCATGGCTTGTCTACAGTGAAAAGAAGGACTGGGTTATTTACTTTGGCCTTTTTGGAAACACAGGAAGGAAAACCTTTCATTCCTTTTGAGACAGCATGAAAAGTCAGCTGAGTACATGGCTGATATAAAAAGAAAAAGGAACAAAAAAAACATAGAGATAAAAAAGCAAGAAAAGGGATAGGAAGAGAGAGAACAAAAGTGGAACAAATAATGTATGTCTATTTAATAAAAATCTCAGTATCTGTATAATGGGCCTGTCTTTGCCTAGGGCCCCATATTTCCTAAATCAGCCCCTGCACATAGAACCAGGGCATCCATCTTCTCAGAAGTAATTCATGTTTTTATGCAAAGGAATTATAAATTTGCATCTTTCACTTTGTGGCAGAGACACATTTTATGTTGTTGGTTAAAGATGAGTTTGGACCGGTTGTCATAGCAACTTTGCATTAAAATTCAGAGTTGTTTTTGAGTTTATTTAACTTGTCAGTTCATAGGACAAGTTAAATTGAATGAAAGCGTCTCCTTGCAGAACAGAACAACCTTGTGATTAAAGTGCTTCCATTCATCTGAATCCTACTGATGTGACACATCTGAAGGAGACGTTCTCTACATACAGGCAGAAAGTCCTCCGCTGTGTTGACTCAGGATTTGAGGCGGTGATGAGTTACTTAGAGTAAGATTCAGGCTGAGTCTGTTACCTTAGTGAGTCAACATGTGTTCACACACAGTGTCTATGTGTAGGAATATCTTTTCTATCAATGGGGGAAAACCTTTATTTTACACCTTATAGGAGACTTTTTGACAGAAATCTACCAATTATGTCAAATCTTATATCTGTGATTTCTGGAAAAGATTGGTCTCAGCCAACTCTTATTTTTCTTCTTAGTATTATTAGTATAAACTGGGTCTATATGCTGCTATTTTATTGTTACTGTGCATTTTCTTTTGCATTTTATGTGAGAACCTTTTTACAAAGGTAACTATTGCAGTTACCGTGCATACAGGGACATGCCTACATCACAGGTACGGCATTCATACCCATAGTCCCCAAGTTGGGTTTAAAAGTGACTCACTCAGACGTACCCCTCCATAATGTCGTCCTGTCAACCAGTGATAACTGTCTGCAGGCATCGTTTGAGCTGCCTGAAGCAAGCGGCTCAATCTAATAAGGCTCCAGACCACTTTTCTTCACAAAGGCTGCCATCAGCCTCCAGTGACAATAGGAATTACAAATATTCCACCTTAACAGATCAATCTGTCAGTGTGACCATTCGGCATCCATCAACTAACTTTTTAAGCTTTAATATGGCTAGGCTAGCTGCTACCTCCTGACCACACCTCGCTAAGCCTTCAACACTCAGCCCCACAGTCACGCCGTTTACTCGTCTCACTACCCGATCCATGCCGGAAGCACGATCCGTCCTGCGCATCCTCAAACAGAATAATAAGATCCGGATCGCTGAAAAACTGCGTAATAACGCTACTAAAAATACTTATATACTTAAAACATTAAAAATTGCTAAACTACATTGTATAGTAATGCTCCAAGGGCTATTTAAGGGTATTGAATTTTTGTTAGTTTTTAGAATGCGCAATCTTTACGCAAATACAAAAATATTCAAAAGGAAACCCCCCCGCCTGAATAAGACAAAAGAATAAAAACCTTTAAAAAAAAGTTGTCACACTAAGCATGCTTGTAGCGACAGTGGAGAGGAAAAACTCCCTTTGAACAGGAAGAAACCTCCAGCAGAACCAGGCTCAGTGTGAGCGGCCATCTGCTGAGGCCCACTGGGGTTCAAAGAGACAGAAGCAGACATAGAAAAAGAAGCACGTTAGAGATTGAACTAATAGATTCTGCAGAGTGGGAGAATAGAGATAGAATGAAGCAGAATGATGAAAAAGGGGTCCCTATGTCCTCCAGCAGTCTAAGCCTATAGCAGCAGAACTATAGAGATAGCTCAGGATAACCTGAGACACTCTAACTAGAAGCTTTAATAGCAAAATGGGCGGGACCAAGTAAAATCCAGTTATCAGTCATAATAAAATGAATAAACAGCTAAAATGGCCTTTAAATTACTTCTCATTGGATTGGACCATTAATACAATAAACATAGCTATTCTAGAGTCCAGAAACAACCTCCATACCTAAAGGAGCTATTAGCATTGTGCGCTTACAGCAGTTATTTAAGGTGTATTTAAAGACGTGAAAAACATTGGCAGTATGAGTCTAGGATCAGCCAATCTGCAAGCAAAGGCTCCTCAAGCCAAAATAAGCTAGTGCTTTTAACCAGCTAATTTATCAGCCATTCTTCAAGCTTGAAGAAACTGATAAAAAGTTATATCCACACTCCAAAAATTGCTTTAAATATGATTAGCAGCATGCGATGTTGATGCAGATTCAAAAATGCATAAGTGAGCAGGTAATGCAGACAGAAGAGATTAGCGTCGGGTAACTATGATTAAGTAGTGCTGCGAAACATGACGCCTTCCCCCCCTTGGATAAAAGGAGTCATTTCTCCTACACTGCGGTGCTTTTGGGACTTTGCGTGAATGGAAACAGTGTATAGGAGTGAGAAAAGGAGGAGTGGGATCTCTCCATCACTCTGAGTCTGACCTTCCATGAGTCACACTGATACTGAGTATAGAACTAATGCCTCAATATATTATCTGAATTTGCTGCATTATCATTATGCCTCTCGCTGCCGTCCTCTCACTCTTGTACCTGCACATGAACTCAGGGCTAGGAGTCAAACCGACACTCGCTTGTGCTCCCCTGCACGCAAGAAGCAGTGATGAACTGTTCACCCGCGGACGCTTGGAGGCAGAAAAACGGTCAGAAGAAGAATAGTGACAGCGTGACACAAAGAAAGAGAGTTTAGCCTTATGAGTAGCTGCTCTTCCCATGTCTTATATTGTGTATGTGCAAAAAGAACATGAGAGATAACACAGAGACTTCCAGGACAAGAGCAAGGTCAACACATTCACGCCACAGCTGACACGCACTAATGCATTCTTACTGTGTCGACAATCTAGAGCACAATGGAAGGAGAGGAGAGAGGAGGGACTGTGGAAGACAGGAGAGATAAGAAGAAAATGTCACACCATTATTTTGAGTTTCAGCTCCTCTTCTGAATATTACTGGCTCCTTTGCTTTCAGTATTTCCAGATTTTTCAACACAATCCAACAAGTTACTCTTTGCATGAAAGTTACTCATGAAACAAAAAATTATAATATCCTTTACTTTGGATTTTAATTAGGGATGCACGATATAATCGGCCCCTATCGGTATCGGCCTTAAAACTAAATATCCGACATCGGCCACCCCACCGATATTTAACCCGATATTTGATCAGCTTCTGAGTTTCTAAAGTCTCAAAATAAAAAAATACTACTTCTTCTTCCTCAAAAACTTCTTTTTTACAGACTTAAAAACTTCTAAAGACGAGGGGAAAAATATTGATACATTAAAATATCCCAATATCTTCATATGCTGATATATTGCCATTTAAAAACACCATATCAATCTCTTTTACTAATGAAATATTGCTATATGTCATCGTTATGCTACGAAATGCCCCGAAAATTCACGAAATTTTGCCATATTTTTATATGTTGATATATTGACGCGGCATTGATCTATTTTACTAACAAAATCTGACAAGAATTTGCAAAATATCACGAGAGTTTGTAACAGAACGATGAAAAATTTTAAGAGATTTTGAAAGTAAAATAGATCGATACCGCGTTTTTAAAAATCTATTTGATATCAGCATATGAAAATATATTTGAGTATATTATTTTTCAAAGTGTCAGAAATGGATAACAAAACTGCTATTTTCAATGACTACTTATTTTTGTCCAGCTTTAACATCGGTATCGATATCGGTTATCGGCTACATGAGTTTTAAAATATCGGCATATCAGATATCGGCCAAAATCCCAATATCGTGCATCCCTACTTTTAATGCTGTTGTTTCTTTCCCAAAGAGTTACAATTTTCATCCCTTAAATCCAGATTGTCTAAGGAGCCAATTCCACCTTAAATTAAATATGTGAATTAAAGCAAGTTCAGCTCCCAAACTATAAATTGGAAATACAACTGTTTGTATTTGTGTGACAGAAAGGCATTGAGGAATATTTTTCAGGTGGAAGCATTTTTTAGATGTCACCTGATTTATAGGTGATTAAACAAAGAAAAAAAAGAAAAAAAAATTTAGCTTGCCAAATTTTTTTCCAACATAAACACCATAAAACTAGCCTCGTGTTCCCCTGTTTTGCATTTTTATTAAAACTTACAGTAATACTTGCACCTTTAACTGTTTACGGTTTTACTGCTCACAGTGCAATTTCAGATTGCTATTCGTAATTTTGTCCAGTTTGTGTTTATCTCTTAATAAACAGGTAAGTTTGTTGTTACCAAGCATTGTGTTTTATTCAATCTCACCTAATTTAGCTGGCTAGATGTTATCAAGAGTACTAAAACCCTTTTCAACCTGAGTCTTACAACTAAGGCTAAATACTTTAACTTAAACTTAAATACATGCTCAGATAGGCTGGTATCGGCCAGTATCGGTATCGGATCGGAAGTCCAAAAACAATATCGGTATCGGATCGGAAGTGCAAAAACCTGGATCGGGACATCTCTACTTTGAGGCGGGTTGAGGTGTGACGCAACGAGAAGCGCGACAGTTCAGTCTAAAGAACATGGCGGCTTCAGCCGATGAAACTAGCGTTAGCGTGGCTATCGAGCAAGTTTTATCGGAATTACAGAGTATTTCTTCACTGAAAGAAGAGCAAAACACTGCTCTGGAGGCTTTTCTCAGAGGAAAAGATGTTTTTGCTCTTCTCCCGACTGGTTTCGGCAAGAGTTTGATCTATCAATTGGCTCCTCTTCGTCGTCGCTCTGTTAGTACGTCATATGCTTCGTTGATCTGATTGGTTTATTTGGCCCGTCTATCACCAACATAGCAGTGTTAATTTTGACAGCAAATTCTGATTTAGTCTTAGTCTTTTGAATAACACACCATTTTACTTTTAGTCATATTTTAGTCATCTGAAATCTTTTAGTTTTTGTCGACTAAATGTCAAAAGAGTTTTAGTCTTAGTCTAGTTTTAAGTCTTTTAGTCTTAGTTTAGTCTCAGTCTAGATTTGAATTAGACTTGAATTTCCCCTTGGGAATCAATAAAGTATCTATCTAGATTTAGACACAGATTGAACAGATACAAAACATGTATTTTATTTTGAATTTCAAAAAGATTAACTGTGGCTTTGCTCCCTAAAAAAGTGCATTCTCCACTCAAAAAACGTCTATCTCATTCTAAGTTTAGCGCAAACACGGCGGTTAATCAAATAAAAAATAACCTTGTATGCTTAGCGTGTATGCTTACCTTCGCATGTATCTCTGGATGAGTCGTCTGCAAATGCCGTTTCAAGCTGGTGGTGTTTTTTCCGGATATTTTGGCTCCACACGGTTTGCAGGCTGTCTTGTTGTCCTTAGTGTCATATGTGAAGTGTGCCCAGATATCAAGTCTTCTTTTTCACCCTAGCTGTTGTAACATGTCTATTATTCATTTGATTTTTGAAAGGCTACTACTGCTACGAAAATGCTGCTTCTATGTTTCAACCATACGCGTTCTCTTCTTCTTCTCCTTCTTCGCACAGCTTTATGGCGCATTACCGCCACCTGGATTTCTTTCTATGGCGGTTGGCAACTAACTTTTGATTGGATTTCTTCCCAACTTGTCCCACAAAAAAAGTAATTCTGATAGGATCACCGTTCGTCCCTCCCTAATAGTTTAGTCTCGTTTTTATTCGTTGACTAAAGTGTCAGTTATTTTCGTAATAGTCTTAGTCATCATATCTCACCTTTTATTTAGTTTTTATTCAGTTTAAGTCCGTGAAAAAGGTTCGTTGACGAGCATTTTTCGTCATAGTCTTCGTCAACAAAATTAACACTGCAACATAGGCCAATCAGCTAACCAGTATTTTCGCCGCCTCCCAAAGTTACTTCAACGGAAGGTTTCCAGATGGATATACGGAGCAAATCCATCTGGCGGAGTCAGGTTACCGTAAAACACCATGAAAGCCCATTTGAAACTCTGGATGAATCCTCAGACTTTATAGATCCACATCTTGACTATAACTCAAGCAAATTTGGACTGAATAAGTTGAAGCATGTTTGTTCCACAAAGGTTTTAGTGGGCAGTGAGCTAGGTAGAAATCTGATTCTGGCACAGTGCCAAAAGCGGCCAAATATGCTGACTTACATTAATGGAGACCTTCTGCATGAGACAAAGCCTTTGTTCCTAAGATGTAGCCGTTATATCATTGAAATTTACCAATAATATCACCAAACTGAATAGAAAATAAGAATAACAGAGCAGCTTATGTAACGCATGGCGGTTACATCACCTGAAATGGTCACACAATGACCTCTGACCCCTCCTTGGAAAGGTCTGAGCCTCTAGTTTCCACTGATGGCAGCCATTAGGGGGTGGGGCTAAAAATTAATACCTGTTGTTGCATTGCTCCCGCAGTCACACATGTCAGGTGGAATTTTAAATCTCATTTTATTTGTTTACACAGCTATAAAACAAAAAGTATAAAAAAAAAAAAGTTTGGTTTCATGTTTCAGAAATTTTAAAGCCCCATTTGAAAGGCGTGTGGATGAAACACCATGTGACCACGTGTTTGGCCATTTCTATAAATAGATAAACATCAGCTGGGCCTGGTACCGGGCCCATCGGGCTCAAGGGGTTAAGCCTTGTGTAGTCCATTTGATTGGTGTTCCTGAGGCAATAGTGCCGGTCAGAGGTAGATTGAGGTCCTTGACTGGAAGCTGCACTGTTGACTGCAGCGTGTGTGTGTTTGTGGTTTGTGTCTGCAGGGCAGGATCGCAGCGAGGCAGCTCTCATCAGGCGTTTTAAGGGCGATGGCGTCCGCTACAAGGCCAAACTCATCGGCCTGGACGAGGTCACTGCCGCCCGTGGAGACAAGCTCTGCCAGGACTCAATGATGAAGCTCAAGGTAAGAACGGGAGTTTGTTTTCCCTTCATCAACGCAAATATTGAATTCACACAGAAGCAATCATGTAACTTCAGATTTGCATGATAAATACAAAAAGAGGAGAAATCTGGAGAAAGAAAGCCGCACAATTCGCCCAGAGCCAAATGAAGTTCCTGCACTCCCAAAACCTACAAGCATCAATGCCTTTTCAATTTTTCTGGTCCATAAAGAGTTCACCCTCATGCATATTCTAGTTCTCAACATTTAAATATGCATGCTTAATACATCACAGCCTAAATGTGCCTTAGTATAGATATTCATGCATATAGTTTGCCTGCTGTTTTTCAGTATGCAAATTGCCTGGGGAGAAAAGTTCAAGTACAAAGATGGCGGAGGGAAAGTGTGCGCTTTAATTTATAGGCATGATGATGATGATATGTGCAAGAGGAAGTGAGGAGGTTAGCCATATGGATGAGAAGGGGATAAGGGTGAATGTCTCATTTGGCAGGACAGGAACAATTAGAGAGGGAGAGGGAGACAGATGGGGCAGTTAACAAAGAAAAGAAGTCATAGAGGGGGGGTGATCGTTTGGATGATGGACAGAAGACAAGCGAAGGAGGAAAAAGATCACAGAAGGTCGGTCCTTTCAATGCAATCCATAAATAAACATTTTTTTAAATTAATTTAATTACCTGAATTTGAAATGCATTTAAAAAAAAACAGTGAAAAATTTAAGGAAATCCTTGAATTCATTTTATTTCACTTGTGAATTTATATTAAAGGCATAAGGCGAGAATCCCTTCATTCATTATTAACTCCTGCTGCCGCTGAAAATTAAATAGAGAAAATTACATTTGTGTTTAGTTTGCGTGAGGAAAAAATCCACCCAGTGGAGAGCTATAAGGATGAGAGGCAGACAGACGACCCATTGATCAAACAGCATCCATCCTTATCACTTATTCCGACAGGAAATCCATCATCTCTCATGTCTTCACCTATTTCACATCACTCCTCCTGCCTCTTGCCCAACTCCTCTAATTCTTCTTCTTCTTCTCTTTTCTTCTCCTCTTTTTGTAATTAGCAAATGCAAATCAACATGAAAGTAATGTCCAATCTAATATTGGACCCTTCAGCAGTTATGCTGAATATATTCACCGTCCTACTGACTGACTGTTTTGGAAGATGTGGGTTGTCTATAGATTAAGGCTTCCAGTAATTACTTTTTAATTTCATCTTCTGAGGGACGCTTTGAACAATTGGTTAATCCCAGCTTTTTTTTTCTTCAGAAATCTAAATCTATGATAATGCAGTTTATGTGGCATCTGTGGCACATCAGAAAATGTTAATACTGAGGATAAATATTAACATTAAAGTAGGAAACATACGTTTTATGTATTTAAAAATAAAAATCCTGAAGCATGAAAAAGTATGCCTGTTTCCTTTCTGAGCAGAAACCCAAATGATTAAGGTTGTTGCTCTTAAACAAATAGTGTGAAAATGTCATTTCTATCTAGCCTTCATGTCCACCATGTGTATTACCTGTAAGTATAATAAAATCTAAAACCTCTTAAAGTGTTGTAATCTTAGAGAAACATTTTTCGACTTAATATGTTTGTTCCAAAGTCACAAACTGTTCACAATCAGAGATCTCTTGAAGTCAGACCCTCATTATATGATTGTTCAACTGCAGAAAATGTTGCATCCAAAATTCCCCTTCAGTAGGTTAAAGGTTACTAAACAGACAGAACTTGAAACATCTTAAGTTTTAAAGTTTTTCTTTTTTTTCCCTTCTTTTTGATTGATTGACTTTATTGATCTCACAGCGGAGAAATGTACTTGTTACATCAGCTCAAATACAGGGTTTCTGCAGGTCATTAAAAGTCATTTCATTTGTATTTTTTATTTAAGGCCTTATATGGCATTAAAATTCATTAAATGTGATTTAGAATGCTTTTTGAAAAAAAAAAAGTGTTTGTAAAAACAATTTTGTCAGATATATTAGATTTTAAATGTTCTGTGTGTTTACCATATATATGTATATAGGGTCATGGGTAATTGTGGCATTAAAAATATTACATAGGATATATACAGTATATACAGTAGGGGTGGAACGGTTCACAAAATCCACGGTTCGGTTCACGGTTTTCGATTCGGTTCGGTATGTTTTTTATTGTTACCCCGAAAAATAACAAAATTTATAAAAATTATAAAAATTTATGAATTTTTTTTTTTTTATGAAATTAATGAAAAAATCAAAACAAATTAATGAATTGTAATTATTTTTAATGATCCGTGGAAACCCTGGATCATCTACCATCTCCAAGGAACTCAGAGCGGAGCGGACGGGAGCCACAGTGGAGGCTGTAGGCTTTGCTTTGAGCAGCCGGTCTGGAGCGCAGCGGGGCGGAGCGCTGACGGAGTATGAGGGATTTCGGGGTTAGCATGACATGTTGGTGATGTTGCTGTTAGCATAAACAAAACGTGCTGCACAATGCTTGCACACTGTTGCACTTTTATCCACAGCTTTCTTTCCGCCGTCATCGTAGGTCACTCTAAATGCAAAGTGGTCCCATACAGCAGACCTATAAAGTGCTGCTGGCGCGTCTTCCAACTCCTGTTCTTTCCCACTCGCCATACCCACACAATTCTCCACAACAACTGATTTTTTTCTGCTACACCCGGCTACGCTGCTTTGCTTCTTCTTCTTCTTGTTTACTACCGGTGGTTGGCTTTGGTCGCAGTACCGCCACCTTCTGCTCTGGAGTGTAAACGCTTCGCCTATGAGAAAAAGGAGCAGCGCATGAACCGAACGCAACACACGCGAACCGAACCGAGACAGTCGAACCGAACGGTTCGGACGGTTTTCATAAACCGTTCCATCCCTAGTCCATATATGACAACTTTTTATTTTCATAGTAGGATCATTATACAGGGTTATTGCACAGGGTGTTTACATGGGTATTTCTATAGATGGATGTATATATTTGTATATAATTATTGCATAGGCTAATAAATAGTAACTGCACATTCTCCATTGTAGCCATTATTGCTGTTGTAGCGTCTCATTGTAGAGTCTGGTTGCAGCAGGATAAATGACCTGCAGTAGCGCTGCTTTTTACTAACAGGGTGTAAAAGTCTTTGACTAAAGGAGCTGCTCAGCTCCTCTCCAGTCTGCTGCAGAGGGTGGAAGGTGTTAAAGATGGATGTTTTTTTTTTTATTTAGAAATTAGTGAATGAAATAGGCCTGCCACTTTATGACAATACTGAAATCAGAGACAGAAACTGTCTTTACCATCTGGGTAACTGTAGTTTAGGTGGTTAGGGTCTCATCCTTTAAGAGGCTGCTGGTTTGAAGCCTCGCTCTGTCCGTCTCACTCATTATGTCCTTGGGCAAAACACTTCACCATCCTGGCGTGCTGTTGGTGGTCAGACGGCGCTGACTGCATGGCAGCCTCCCTTCTGCCTCTGGGCAGCAGTGGCCTCCATGTAGGTTACCTCCATCAGTGTAAAATATGCAGTGAATTGGTGAATGACTGAATGCAGTGTAAAGGGCTTTGGGGTCCTCATAGTTAATAAAGCTCTAAGTACGGTACAGTCATTTACCATTTTACCATTTACAGGCAATACATACGGTGCTGTGTGAAAGTATTTGGCCCCCTTCAACTTTTCAACCTTTTTCCACATTTCAGACTTCAAGTATTAAGAAACAGTAGCATCCATTCAAAACTGCCCTTCCCAGTCAAACACCAGCTGAATGGCAGCACACTTCCCTGCAACTCCCAGCGTATTCCCCTCCAACTTCCGGCCACCGGAGCAACATATTCTCATTATCAGTTCATATGAAATCGTATGAAAAGTTATGCACACTATTTCGTACGTTTTGGACGTTTTTCCTCAAAAAACCAGATCAGTGGGCATGCGCTGGCAGACAGAAAAAAAAAGCAGATCCTCGGACGGACGTAAAACTGGGAAAAACAGTGCAATAATCACTTATTCATGTCTCTAACTACGTTGCTTGCTGTTTTATATCTTAGGGTTAGGGTCAGGGCTAATTGTAATTTATATTCACATGCTCATACGACGAAAAAAACGTCCAAAACGTACGAAATTACAGTGTTTTTACTCTGATTCCACCCTTTCACTGAATTACAGGCTCTGACAGGAGATGATGCTTCTCTTTAGATCTTATTGTTCACAAATCATGACAGGAAGAATATTTTAGTACAAAGATGATGTTTAAAAAGGAATTATAGGGAACCAGCCAATAACCAGCCAAGGACCAGACAAGGGCACATCAAGGAAAGTGGGGAAATTTTAATTGCTACCACTGTATAAAATGATCACTGTGAGACACAATCATGAAGTGGAACAAAATTTTAATCTTCTTTAACAAATAAAAAACGGAAGAGTGGGGCGTGCAAATAATTCAGACCCTTTACTTTCAGTGCAGGAAACTCAGGTAGAATGTCTGAATGATCTAATGTTGATGTAAATGACTGATAATGATAAATAGAATCCATTTTGTGTAATCAACGCTCCTGCTCTAAGAGAGCATCATGAAGAACAATGAACACACCAGGCAGGTCTGAGATAAACGGTTGTAGGGAAAGTTTAAAGTCAGATTTGGCTTAATCAGTCCTTCTTACGCAACTGCATGGTTATGACATCTTACACTTGTCATAGACCCACAAATAACTCACTTAAAATTGGTTTCTTCAGGACATCAGTTACTTAAAGATGATGAGTTTCATCACTGAAAATATCTCGTAGAAGTCACATTTAATCAAATTCTTCCAATTTTCCGATGTCCCAACAGAAAGAAGACAAAGAATGAAATGAAAATTTCTGACAATTCACCAAAGTTCTTGATCATCATTGATTCTAATTTATCATTAAGACAATGATTCAAGATTTGTATCACTACTAAAAACACAATAACAATAAATGACACAATAAATGCCCTCCACTATTTAGGCCTTTGCAATATGGCTGAGATATAAACACAATGTCTTTCATATCAGGCAGTATCAATAATTATTTATTAGTGTTTTTTGTTCTATTATGTATAATAAAGGCTAATGGAAAATAGACCACATTTAAACTATAACCAATCCACTGAACTCTGATCCAGAACCAGCCAGTAACCTGGAGCATAAAGGCAGAGGAAAGGATTCAGCCTCTAATGGACAAACTAAGCAATAGCGAGGCTTTAAACGGGTTAGGATTACATTTTTTAATTCAAAATAGATAAAAAACACTAATCAATATTTATCAACATCGACTGATATTAAAGGTTTATAAGGTGATACATCTTTCAAGCATATCGCCATGGTATCTGTGTATACAGCAACAAACTTCCCTCCCAAATGGTGAGATGATCATTAAGAAAGAGAGAAAAAAATATGACTTAAAAATTATAACTTACTAAAAAAATAACTTCTTTTTCCTCAAACAGCAGCAGACTTTGCTTTGCTTTCCATCTATTTTATACACACTCACAAAATAGAAACCCATCCCAACCAACACACTGCGCGACGATTGGATGTGACTCTAATGTTTTGGAGAATGTGCTTCATTTCTTCATATGTAGACCTCTGTGAAATGCTTTTCAGATACGCCAACATATATGGCTAGATAAGAAATAGTCTGACAGCAGCTTGACACTACCTGCTGGGTGGAAAAGGTACGGAATGTGCAAAAATGACACATCTTTCATCATTTCCAGACGTTACATAATCTTCTGCTACACATGAAAAGAAAATGTCTGTTATAGATTGTCTTATGCTGAAGTGATGCCACCATGTGTGGTTCTGTTGCTAAAACTGAGGGGTAATCCACCATGAGAGCAATATTCTACTTATGGGCATTCCCTTTACTCTCTTCATGTATTTCATTTCTGTTCCTAATGCGATTGTTTTGGACTGTGTGTGTCTCTGATCTGCAGGGGACAGCTGCTGCAGCACGGTCTAAAGGAGAACACAAGCAGAAGGTGTTTCTGACTGTTTCCTTTGGAGGGATCAAGATCTTTGATGAGAAGACGGGGGTAAGCTCTGAGGGGTCTGTTTATGAGCTAGAGCACTACTGCATGCAGCCCTGCTGAGTGTGCATGCATTTGTGTTTCTTCTGTTAATGAGGCCTCTCCATGAAAGGGAGCGGCCCCGAGGGAAATCAGGAGGCCCTAATTGAAACCCTGAGAACAAGCCTGTAGTAGATGAGAGAACATGGCTGTCCTATTGTATGCCTTTTTGCAAACACCAAGCGCGCTGATTTTATATTGTCCTGCAGGATTATGCATTTTCAGTTCAACATGGCCGTTTCCTTATCTGACCAATGAGATCTTTACTGACTTTTCAAAGTTATATTCTATTCAGTTTATTTCTATAGCTCCAATTCACAACACATCATCTCAGGTCACTTTCCAGTTCACCAGATCATCCAGTCAGATTGATTCAAAGTTTTCTATGTAAGGAAAACCAGCTGATTGCATCGACTCATTGACTCTTCAGCAATCCCTCACACTAAGCATGCTTGTAGCGACAGTGGAGAGGAAAAACTCCCTTTGAACAGGAGGAAACCTCCAGCAGAACCAGGCTCAGTGTGAGCGGCCATCTGCTGAGGCCCACTGGGGTTCAAGGTAGGGCTGCAACTAACGATTATTTTAAAAATCAATGAATCAGCCGATTATTTTTTCGATTAATCGATGAATGGCACAAAAAATATTTTTTATATTAACCTCTTTATTCCAAAATAAACATTTTAGACAGAACAAACAAGCACACAAGTACAGGTTGCTCATTAACTGTCCTGGTGCAATATGAAAAATAAATGTTTGTGTTAAAACTACGCAAACTTACATGAGAAATGTAGCTGTACATCCACAAAATATAGGCTACTTTGTTTCATAAAGCGCAAAAAAAGAGATTTTTGTGTTCAAAGCCCCTAAGGGGTTCAAACAATAGGCCCCCCCATTTCAACAAATGAGGTTTTTTAGACTAGAAGAGTTCTGCCTTTTAAGACAGGAAAGTATAGCAGTTAAAGTTGCTACTTGAGAAAATACTGAACCATAGAGATAAAAATAGCCCTGTGATTCAAATTATAAATTGTATTTGGAATAAAAATGAGAGAACTAGGGGTGCTAAAAAACACATCCTCCAAAGACAGATATTTACATGGGAATGTGGCAGATAATTAATTGACATATTACTGATCTTGCTGGATTTTATTCTGCTTTACTTCCATAAATTGCAGGATCTTCTTTACTTTATCTTTGCCGGAAGATTTAAACTTTAAAAGCCTTGCCCTCATAATTTGCAAGTTAATTTATTAATAAAGAAAATATAAACGCTGCTTAAGCTAATTCAAATGAAATGAAAAGTAAAATAAGTAGCCAACCTTATCACTGTCTGTAACCTACTAACACGGTAAGGAAAGCATCAGATGAGCTACCTGAGAAACTAACGTTACGTTTCCCCACTTTAAAACCAAACAAACATGGCCGCTCACCCTGCTGATCAGCTCTCTTCACTGCCATCGAAGGCTCCAACCTGTTTCCTTTTCAGGTGCTGCATCATAACAGTGGTGCTTCCGCGCCATGTTCATTTGTTTTTACAAAAGTTGCACGTTACGAGTTTTTTCCCTTTACAAAGCGCAGGCTGTCTGCGAATTGAGACGCAGCTTGCGTTTGCGGTATCGGTCAATAGAGCGGTGGCTCGCTCTGCCGTATTTTTTCTTCTTCCCGCGTTTCAGTCAAGTGGCAGTGATGACGACGGCGGCGGATGACGCATTAATCGCGCGACACAACTAATCGATGATGAAATTCGTTGCCAACACTTTTAAAAGTTGATTTTTATCGATTCGGTGTTGCAGCCCTAGTTCAAAGAGAGTTAGTCACAGTCAGAGAAACAGGACTACACTGGAAAACAGGCCAAGCTCCAACATCTAGAAACAAAGGTGTTGATGGCAGCAGCACAGCTGATATTTCTCTCCAGGATGGAGTCACAGCCAAACAGGAACAGACCAGATGAAGCTACTATGAAAGCATACGTAAATAAATATTCAATTCAATTAAACAATGCTGAATAAACCTCGTGGGCGGGTTCAGAAGCCCCTTCATCCCCAGCTTGGGTCCTCTACCAGAGGCCTGGGAGCTTCATGGTTCCTCTCATTATCTTCTCTGTCCTTAGAACTGCGCTTTTCTGTGCTGAGATCTCTGATGTTTCTCCAGGTATCTGCTGGAGCGACTGTTCATTTTTTCCTGATGTTTTTATCATTTGGGACGACCACTACAGCCATCCTCTGCCTCTTCTCAACGATCACAATGTCCGGTTGTTTGGCCACAACCATTTAGTCTGTTTGTATCTTGAAGTCCCACAGGATCATAGCTCTGTCAAACTCCGCCACCTTGGGAGGTGGCTCCCATTTTGACCTGGAGTTCTCCAGTTTGTATTCTGCACAGATGCTTCTGTACACTATACCACCTTGGTTATGACACTCCATGTATTGTTTTCTCCTGCCAGTATCCTGGCAGGTTGTTTCTGGGGCCTCTTTGACTTACCTGCTCCTGGGATCTTGCTTGCTGATGTAGATCTGGGCTTCTATTGCTCCGGTGCTCAAGGCCTGCTCCTGTGCTGCCCTTCAGTCGACCCTCTCTAGGCATTAGCAGGATTTCTTAATATCATGCTTTCAGCTATCTCTTGGTGGTACATCCCATACGAGGTTTTTTCCTCAGATGATCGTTTTCTCCAGTTCCTTCATTTCTAGCTTCTACTATCTGAAACATTCACAAAGTGTTTCATCCCTTAGGACATATAATTGTGATTTAATGGACAATTAGGGGCTGGGGTATAGGAGCTATTACATGTTCAGTTAAATGTTTTAATTTAGATTATTTAGTTTGTTATTTAGAATAGGTTTTTGGTTCTTATTCACCTTAATTAGGTAATTAAATTTAGCTTGGGATGCGGGTGTTTCACAGTATAAATAGGCAGGTTTTAGTTGGCTCATTATGTGCGTGGGGGGTCATGTGGTTTTTACCAGTTTCCAGTCTCAGTTTCAGCCTCAGTCAGTCAGTCAGTCAAAGAAGAGGTGCAGAAAGTGAGATCAGTAACAGAAACCTGTGACGCCTGTAACCTGTTTTTATCTGAACTGAGAATAAAGCAAGAAAATAACAGAATTTTGATCTTTTTTTTATCTTTTTGGACGGCGTAAGCCAGAATCCACGCTGCATCAGGTGACTCTTTGAGTTAAATTCACCTTTTGCTTTGATCACCTTTAAGTCTTAAGTTTTTTAATTGTTGAATTTTAGTTTTGTACAAATAGTCACTACATTCCCTGATGTAGGTTTCAATGTTTAATATTTATTTTGTCAATCTGCTGGCTGAAGGTGGTTTGTTAGCAGATTCAAAAAAACAGAGTGAAACTATTTCCTTTTTAAGCGCTTCCAGTGTTTCCAGTTGCTTTAAGAGGCATTCAAATTTTCAGGTCAAGCGCCCCTAGTGGCTAAAAAACAGCATCACACAGTGTTGCTTTAACATGTGTTTATCCCAGTAATGGAAACATACCTACTGATGCCCTCACCCCCACCCTACAGCCTTTTTTCTCTGTTTATAGAGATAATATATTTACCTCTCATTGGCTACCTGTTTCCCACAGCCTAATGCAGGCTAAAATACCTTAAATTCAGGCAACAGCACAATAAAAGGGAGATTTTCTTGGTTTCAGTTCGACATCTTGACAACTTAGAGATTTACAGCAGCAGTGGCAGTCATAAATAGAGGGCAGTCCATGGAGAGAGCTCAGAAGTCAGTTATTAAATGCTGTTGCAGATTGAGTGTGCTTGAAAGTGGCCAGAAGTGCCGGGTGATTTCTTTTTAAATTTTCCTACCCAAGGATCCGCTGACAGCTTTTATTGAGGCTCGGTACCCTACCCGGCAATACCTGTTAATGTATCCTTGAGCAAGAAATATAATGCGCCCCTGATCCCCCGCAGCAGCAGCTTTCCTGTCACTAAACAGGCCAGTTTCTTTCTTTTAGTGCAGGTGATTGATAGTACTGCCAAGTACATGTGAGAGAAATTAAATTTTTAAGGTGTTTGGCACGGTTTGCTCTTTAAGTCCGTTAAGACCTTCAGTGTTTGCTTATTGTTATGTTTTTTTGTGGCACCTGGAGGAAAACAGCCATATTTTTTAACCATAACACCACATCTGCTGCTGCTGGTGTTGTAAAGCTGAGCAGCGTGTGCGGCGCGGTCGGTGTGAATGGGAACGTAGCCCGCGGCTCAACACCTGGTGTTTAGCTTCCAGATTTACACCTCAGGAACGGGCTGGGCGTCGCTTCTGCTGCTCACGTTTGCTTCTTTGCCGTCTTTCACCTTCAAACCTGGTTTTACTGCCTCCCTCACCTCTCCTTGACGCATCGACGTTTCTTTGATGAAAGAGAGATTGATAAAGAAAAGAAAATAATGGATGAAAAACATTTAAAAGCCAAGTGCGTATTGCTGGAGACTGAAAAAAAGTGGGGAACGCGATTGGGGAGCTGGAAAGAGGAAATGATGATTTGGAAAAGATTGAGAGAGGAGGGGAAGATGCAATGGAGGGAAAAGACGGGCTGAGGCAGAGTTAGAGAGATAGGTCGGGAATCAGGGAGCATATGTCAGAGTAAAGCTCTCTTCAGGGAGACCTTGTCCTCTGTCTTCACACATCAATATTAGCTATAAAGATATGCAGTCGTCACTATCGGTCCTTCAACCTCTCCTTATGCCGAGTGAAGAGAGGGAGATGGAGAGAATGGCCCTGCTTAGGTTCATGGATCTTGGCAATCCCCCCCCATGCATTCGTCATCCAGATGGGAGGATGGATGGAAGTACAGGTGAACGAATAGATGAATTGCCCCCTTCGCTGAAGGAGGGAAGGTCATGCAAAGGGTGGAGGGGGGTGTTGTTGGAGATGTTGAGGAGGAAGAGGGGGAAACATTAATCTAAGAGCAGGTCGGCATGTCTTTCTTTCCGGCTGGCCTCTATCTCGATAAACACACACACCTCACGTTCAGCCTCTGGTGCCAAGCACAGAGAAGACATTCATTCATGTCAGGAGTCGTGGGCTGAACTGGTTAAACCGCAGAATGTTTTCTAAATCAATGATTCAGTTCATGCAGCAATGGGTAATGATAGTTTGCTTGTTTTTTTAACATTTGTGTCACTACCTGATCCATCCCGGAAGCACGACCCGTCCTGAGCAAGCGCGAACAGAATGATCGCCAAATAACTACGTAATAACAGTACAGATAATACTTATTTATATACTTAAAACATTAAAGAATGCTAAATTACATTGTATAGAAAATATTGAAGACTTTTCTGGAAGAAATGGATATGTTTTACATTCTCTCCATTGTATTGCGTGACGTCTTCATCAGATATGCTCAGAGCAGTCACAGTAACGTTTGAAAGGCTATTTAATGATATTGCTGTTTTATCGTTTGTAGAATATGCAATATTTACGCAACTACAAAAGTATTCAAAAGGAACCCCCTGCTGAATGTTACAGGTCTGATTGGGGTTTTCCCTGTTAATACAAATTTAATCCTTCATGACACAGACTTATGGTTGCTGTTTTCAAAAGGGAAAGAAAACTGAAGCAGAGTTAATTTTTCCAATCTTTATTGTATATAAATAAAATGCAACTATCTAAACTTTAATGGGAATATTAACATACAGGAAGTGAAAAGAAAATAACAAAATTAATGGAAAGTTGTTAGTCCGCCCTCACAGGTACTCAAAAGAAACAATTCAACCTGAGTGGACTAACAAAAATAACCAAAAGAAAAAAAATCTAACTTTAAAGGACAGCAGGAAGCAGGGACAACCCTGTCAAAACAAAAATATAAAATTACTAAGTGCTCCTTAAAACACTTTATTCAAAAAAGTACAACAATGTTAAAACACTGCTTACCTGCATCGTTTAAAACAGTAAATGTAAAAGCTAAAAGCCTACCTGTGGCGTTGAACAACCACACGCCCAGGTAAAATTACTGCCGGAACACCAACAATGTAGACTTGTGGAAGAAACACCAAATCACCAACAACTTATTGCAAAGGATCAACTCAAAACACAATTATCCTGCGAGCATACCGCAGCCAGCCAACAGCATGGATCCACCTGGTCCCAGACACAGGAAGTGAACTCCTGGCTACTACCCTTCCTGCTTCACCTTTTATAGAAGCTTAGAAGAGTGCAACACCTACTGGTGCCCATGAAAAAAAGACAAAAGAATAAAAATCATACATCTACACCCAGTGTTGGGAAAGTTCTCTTTCTACGTGAACTAGTTCAAAGTTCAGTTCACACATTTTAAAATGAACTAGTTCAGTTCATAGTTCATAATTCACAATTTTGAACTAAGTTCACAGTTCCAAAAAATGAACTAGTTCAAAGTTCTTTTTTTCATATATTGCTCAATTACACCATAGCCTACTGTAGAACCACAGACAACAATTATTTTATCAGTTGTAACTCTGAAACTGTGCGTCAGATTTCATCTTCATATCCAGTTTTGAATCCTTATCCAACCAGGGTTTACATTAGCATTGAGGGGACAGCATTTCCCCATTGTTGCCTTAACGCTTTGTTGCTGTCCATTCACTTCACACTAGTAGCAGCTGCAGCTTTCACCCCTACAGTATATTCTCAAAAACATCAGGAAAAATGTGCTGCTTGAATGGTCTTTTTTATGAGGAATTATTGAAAGAAAAACAGGAAAGTAGTCTTTAAGATGCAAATGTTTTTTTTATTTTAATATTTTTTTCCATTTGAAATTTCATTTCAGTACATACTAAAAAGGAATCCTGGAATCCTGGAAAATTCCAGTATTCAGATTTCAGCTTTCAAAAACCTAAAATGCAGCGATAGAGTTGATTCCTTCCCACTATCATCGCAGCCCCCACCCCATTACAGGGGAACAGACGACCTCGCCTATTCAGCCAGGCCAGCTATTCCCTTTAACAACGCCCTTTCAGAGACATAGACAGGTATGGGGAATTGCAAGAAACAAAGAAATGACCCCCATTCCAAAGGGGGGGACCCGCTCTTCAGATTGAATTTGCATGTTTTCTAAGCTAAAACGAGGCTTTGCTTTGGTCCGCTCTATAAAGCCTGGAACTCAACGCTATTTCTGACATTTTTAATAGAAAAAGCTTCCTGGATGGGAAGAGAAACGTCTTCAAACTTGGAAACTAAGTCCAGAGGATTGTTGTTTTTTATATATTTTTTTAAAGAATAAAAAAGCAAGAAAAACCTCCTACCCAGAAGTTATTCTGTTCGGGACGGCTCAGGTAGTGACAATCTGTAACATTTTTGCAACTAGAAAAGCACCATCAGTCTCGTCGTCGATTTCTGGTATTAATAAAAAAAACAACAACTTTGATCTGCAGATTCTGAATCACCCAGTTCCAAATGTAATTTAAAAAAAAATGATAAAAACAACTTTCATATACATCTTTTCTCTTCCAGTGGAGATAGTAACCAGCCCATAACCCTGCAAGGACAAGCTGGTATAAACGATGGAGGGAAGTCTGACAGCAGGCTCCATCAATATAACCGTACTGTTATTGTAAAATAATTCCAAAGTGACTTGATATCTTAAAGTGTCTCCAGCATTTTATATTAGCACAGCGAGGATTACCGAATCCACGGCATTGCTTGGAGAATGAAGATCCTTATCTTTCCAAATTCAGCATGTTTCATAACAGGCAGAGGCTGAATCTTCCAAAGGATTAAACAGAGCAATTCTGCAGGAATAAATTGTTCTGAAAGTCTTTTTTAACGTGGCAGAAAATAACACTTCATTTTTAAATACACACCAATGTGCTTTTGCTGACATTAAATACAGCTAACTGTTTTCTACACAGAAACCACAGTAAAGGATGTTGTTGTTTCTACATGACCTGGTATTGTTTGTATATGTTGCTTTCACTCAAAAAAAAGTTAATGTTTTTAAATAAGCAGATAACAACAAACCTGTTAGGTTTATTATTTATACATCATGTGCATTGTTATTCTGTTAGCCAGATAGAGAGAGTAGATGGCTTTCCTTCACATTGTGGATGTCACTGTGTGTATGGAGGTCATCTAATCAGGACAGCCTTCGTGTCTTTAAAAGAATAGTACACCCAAAACATGATTAGCCTTCATTTTCTACTCACCCCCAGGCTGAACAACACTCTGGAGTACTTTTTTGATATCTCAAATGCATCTGGAGATCTGGGAGGCTTCTTGCTGTCTGCTGACACTCAAATAATGGAGGTCTATGGTGCCCGAGGCAGAAAGGTCCATAAAAGTCCACAAAAAACGTGTCAATATTCCTCCATACTGCTCGTCCAATGTATTCCAAGTGTCCTGAGTGGGTAGCGTCCAGAATTTACTCGAAACGAAGTCATTTAGAATGTTTTTAGAGCATAAACAGTAGTGTCACGAGCCTACGGAAACCGCGGCAGACCAAACCAGATGAAAGTGCGCATTCAGCGTCTGCTCTGCCGATAATGCAAGCGTAGAAGAAGAAATGTGCTGTTTACCTGTGCAAAGAAAGAAACAACGAAAGAAAAATGTCTGAGGACTTCAGTGTTGAGGAAGAGCATGAGTTCTTTGCTGAGCTGAATGCGCACTTTCATCTGGTTTGGTCTGCCGCGGTTTCCGTAGACTCGTGAACGCGCTTTTAGGAAATCCTATACACTACTGTTTATGCTCTAAAAACATTCTAAATGACTTCGTTTTGAGTAAATTCTGGATGCTACCCACTCAGGACACTTGGAATACATTGGACGAGCAGTATGGAGGAATATTGACACGTTTTTTGTGGACTTTTATGGACCTTTCTGCCTCGGGCGCCATAGACCTCCATTATTTGAATGTCAGCAGACAGCAAGAAGCCTCCCAGATCTCCAGATGCATTTGAGATATCAAAAAAGTACTCCAGAGTGTTGTTCAGCATGGGGATGATTAGAAAATGAAGGCTAATCATGTTTTGGGTGTACTATTCCTTTAAGAATAGACAGCATATGGGCACATCTTGGAGCCGGTCTGATAGAGGAGAGCTATCTGTAACCCTGAAGCATAGAAGCAAGCTGCATGGAGTTCAAGACATGGATGGCGTGTCAGTTTCTGATACGGACAGCTAAACATCAACATGATGCAACACATAGACTCATGAGCTATAAGAAGCAGGAGATGACCTTGTTCGGGGCTCAATCTTTGCCAGACACTCGCTGACGTGATTTTTTGAGCCCACAGCTGTGCAAGCTCCAAGCATTTTTCTCTGTCCTTTAATGACCTGATCTGGAATAAACTCTGTTATTTTTTACTCCTGTTTTTATAGTCCTTTTTATATGGTTTTACCCAGTTTGAGTTAAGAGTAGTAAATAACTTGCTCCCAGGAAAAGGACCGTGAGGAGGCCCCCCGAGGCGCAACGGCTTTTTTAGGGGACATAACTTCATCATTTTAACAAACCTGTGCATTCTATTGGGCTGTACATTTGGTTCAAAGTGTGACTGACCTTTAGGAATTAAACTGCCATTGTTCTGAAAACAGTTTTTTAATAAAGTGAGCAAAAAAGAATAGAACATAAAAGAGCAAAGCTAAAAATAAGCAAATGATGTAATTATGCGATTTGCTTCTTACCTCTGCACACATGAACAACCCATGTCTCCCACATGCAGGTCAGCTGTAGGCCTTTGTCCATTTTTTATTTATTTATTTATAAGAATAAAGTGTGTTCTTCCCTTTCAAATACTTTGGGTTAAACGCATCTCAATTGCATGTCTACAGCTGAAGGCATTTAGCCTTTTTTTCTGTTTTTATAATGAAGTCCCTGTTTCTGTCATCCGTTCATAATGTTAGTTTTAGGCCAAGGGAACATCTGAAATGATTTCATTTGATCTGAAGGTAAAGTTTTCCGCTCTGATGGTTGAAACATTGGTGTTCAAACAGGACAGTGATCTATAATAGGTATTGAAACTATATTTGTAAGGTTCCTGTTTAATGTTCTGAGTGAGCCTCCTAAAGACCGCACCTCTGCCATGTTGACACTATTGCTGAGTTCGGATTCAGCAGCTGCGCTGTCCAGAGATCAGATTCATCAGCTGATTACTTCATAGAGCGGCGCCGGGGCCTGTTCGGATTGGACGACTCCTCGTTATTCTGCAGACAATTGAAGCCCTCTTTTGAAGGACGGGTTCGGTGTATCCTACGTAGCCTTGGGTATCCCATGATTCATTGCGAGTAAAAGCAAGCCGGCTGCTCCAAGCTAAGAGGAAAAAGGTACTTGGCGCCGAACAGTGGTGAATATTGGAAGTGCAGTTTAATATAATACAAGTATGTGATTAATTTCATCTGAAATTAATGAAAATAGTTATTCAGTGGTTATTGACTCAGATATGTGGCGGGTAATGTTTGCTTTATTGAAAGGTTTTATTTATTGGGTTAGGCTGACAATTAAGCTCAGATTCCAATATCTCTGCAGGGTGTAAATCTGATATTTGTGACGATTTTACTGCTGCTGAAACTCTGAAAAATTAGCACCCACAACAGTAGTAAGAAGTCCAGCATCAATTCTTTGCCTGCTTTGTGTGTCAACTGTCACGGTTGCTAGGCAACGGAGCGTACAGGCGGTGAATTCAATTCAGTTTATTTCTATAGCACCAATTCACAACACATGTCATTTCAAAGTGCTTTTCAGTTCACCAGGTCATCCAGTCAGATTGATTCAAAATGGAAAAATTAAGGATGCTCGAGCGACAGTGGAGAGGAAAAACTCCCTGTTAACAGGAAGAAACCTCCAGCAGAACCAGGTTCAGTGTGAGCGGCCATCTGCTGAGGCCCACTGGGGTTCAAGGAGACAGAAGCAGACATAGAAGAAGAAGCATAGATACAAAAGGCAACTGTCAACCAGCTCCACAGGCGGCCCCGTCCAGGAAACACACAGCCAGGCAGACGAGCTCCGAGCCAGCTCCCATGTCAGAGGATGAAGAGAGCACATCCAGTTAGTCACAGTCAGAGAAACAGGACTACACTGGAAAACAGGCCAAGCTCCAACATCTAGAAACAAAGGTGTTGATGGCAGCAGCACAGCTGATATTTCTCTCCAGGATGGAGTCACAGCCAAACAGGAACAGACCAGATGAAGCTACTATGAGAAAAAGCAGAGAGAGCAGAACGTTAGAGATTGAACTAATAGATTCTGCAGAGTGGGAGAATAGAGATAGAATGAAGCAGAATGATGAAAAAGGGGTCCCTATGTCCTCCAGCAGTCTAAGCCTATAGCAGCATAACTATAGAGATAGCTCAGGATAACCTGAGCCACTCTAACTAGAAGCTTTATCAAAAAGGAAAGTTTTAAGCCTAGCCTTAAAAGTAGACAGGGTGTCTGCCTCACGGACTAAAACTGGTAGTTGGTTCCACAGGAGAGGAGCCTGATAACTAAAAGATGAAACACGGGGAAGGTTGGACCAAACTCTTACGACTTCCTTATTTTCACGGAGCTCGAAGGACCAAGTCCAGGTAGAGCGTGTCGTTGGAGGTGGCAGCGTCTGAAATCGAAGACAGCATATGGACTCTGTGATCCTTTAAAAAGAGAAAAGTGTCGATGGAGCTTGCTATTGATAGATTTTATGGTTTTTTAGCTTCTAAAGATATATTTTACATTATGTATTTTTCTGATGAGCAGATTAGAGAAAATCTAAAACAAATCACAAATGTTACTTTCTATTCTTTCACCCTTGAAATAAAACATTTTTATAAACCTGTAAGGTAAAATATCCTCTGAGTATAAATGCAAAATTTTTTTTTTACCCTCATTTGAGCCAATTCATTGCAGAGATTCTTCATAACGGTGACTAATTAAAGCTCAAAGCTAAGAGCTCTGACATGCTGGTTGGTGGCTGGGCAGCCTCAGTGGGCTCCTATCCAGGGAGGAGATGTGAAGGTTAGGGAAGTTAGGCCAACAGTACCCCGCTGCTTCTTTCCTCGCGCCTCACCCCCGGCATCAGAGCAGAAACTCTTGGGTCAGCGACCAGCAGCTGTTCAAGGACGTGTTTCCCAGAATCCCCCCAGAGAACCTGATGCTCGCTGGGACTGGTGTGCAGACCATCATATCCGGACAGACGGGAGAACCAGAGAGCACCGAGTCATCAATGAATTAATACAGATACAGACACAGACTCTGTTAGCAGTCACATCATCTGGTATGACTGCTAACACTACGATATGTTCAACTTCTCATATCTAAAGTCTATTTTCCAACCAAGAAATTGCTTTTCACTGTTTTGTCCTGATTCTATTATGAATAAAGCAAATAGGATATTTGGAGACTTACTGTTTCAGCATTCTGGAACCGAGAGGCAAACAAGTAGAGCAGCACAACCTGTAGGTGTATAAAATCTGACAGGAAACAAGGATTCAAACTGTTTTTATCATTAAAAAAACTAAAACATTTTTTTTTTTTCACTAGTGGAAGAAAGAAGATCCATAACATTTATTTTTATTTCTGCTCTGCTGCCTTTCTTAGCTATTTATTCTCATGCTTGTTATGGTGAACAATGTTGTCAAAAACACACATAAGCCTGATCTAAATCTGTGCACCTATATACGTCTTTAATTTGCAGTTTATTTATTTTCAGCAGCCATAAGTAGCCACATTGTGCGCGCCCACTTTGGTTGCATCCATCAGCAGCTTATATGCAACTTGGAGGATTCCTTTAAAATCTTTTTATTCTCTGTCTGTCTGAAACTTTCTTGCTTCTTATAACAACTTTCAAAAACTGTAAAAATCAAGTCAGCAGCTTTGATTCAAACTTTTTTTTTTCATTTTACATATAATTTAAATTCTTTTCAAGTATTTTTTTCTTTATCCAACATTCTCATGTTTTGTTTAATGTCAAGAAGTTGACCTAAATTGTAATTTTATTCTTTTTTGACTTTTTATTAACTTTTTTTATTAGGGGCGGATTTACGAAATATGGGGTTCTAGGGCAGAGACAGGTAGGGGGCCCTCTGAATTAGGGGTGTGCAAAATAATCGTCATGACGATGCATCGTGATTCTAATTTTCGTGATCTACTGCATCGATTCTTGACGCCAAGTATCGATTATTAATTTAAAAAAATGAATAAATAAAATTGCATGAATGGTTGGCGAACAACAGCCAAAAACAAGTGTAATACAACTTCCAGTCCAGTAGATGTCGCTGCAAATGTGTCGACGCACACTGCCTTGTGTCACAAGCATTTCCGGCCGCGGGATACTGTGCCGAGTCATTCAAAAACAAAACATGGAGGAGAAAATATTGCAATGCATCGCAATAATTCAAGTATCATGATGCATCGTGATAGAATCGCATCGTGACTTCTTTGGCAATACCCACCCCTACTCTGAATTGAGAAGAAAACACATAAAACAGACCCATTACTAGACATGTTACTAGAATAGACGTATATTATTTGTTTGCTGAGACACACTTAATGTAAAGCGTTCTGATAACATTTTAGCAAAAGGATTTTTATCAAAAACATAATTAATAGTTGTATTAACTATACATGTAAACTAGGGCTGCAACACCGAATCGATAAAATCGATAAAAATGGACTTTTAAAAGCGTTGGCAACGAATTTCATCATCGATTAGTTGTGTCGCGCAATTAATGCGTCATCCGCCGCCGTCGTCATCACTGCCACTTGACTGAAACGGGGGAAGAAAAAAAAATACGGCAGAGCGAGCCAGCGCCGCAGGTGAGCAAAAGGCTGTTTTCAAAAGGCAGAAACGTCAACTGTTCTAATGACCGATATCCCAAACGCAAGCTGCGTCTCAATTCGCAGACAGCCTGCGCTTTGTAAAGCGAAAAAAGTCGTAACATGCAACTTTTGTAAAAACAAATGAACATGGCGCGGAAGCACCACTGTTATGATGCAGCACCTGAAAAGGAAACAGGTTGGAGCCTTCGATGGCAGTGAAGAGAGCTGATCAGGAGGGTGAGCGGCCATGTTTGTTTGGTTTTAAAGTGGGGAAACGTAACGTTAGTTTCTCAGGTAGCTCATCTGATGCTTTCCTTACCTTGTTAGTAGGTTACAGACAGTGATAAGGTTGGCTACTTATTTTACTTTTCATTTCATTTGAATTAGCTTAAGCAGCGTTTATATTTTCTTTATAAATAAATTAACTTGCAAATTATGAGGGCAAGGCTTTTAAAGTTTAAATCTTCTGGCAAAGATAAAGTAAAGAAGATCCTGCAATTTATGGAAGTAAAGCAGAATAAAATCCAGCAAGATCAGTAATATGTCAATTAATTATCTGCCACATTCCCCTGTAAATATCTGTCTTTGGAGGATGTGTTTTTTAGCACCCCTAGTTCTCTCATTTTTATTCCAAATACAATTTATAATTTGAATCACAGGGCTATTTTTATCTCTATGGTTCAGTATTTTCTCAAGTAGCAACTTTAACTGCTATACTTTCCTGTCTTAAAAGGCAGAACTCTTCTAGTCTAAAAAACCTCATTTGTTGAAATGGGGGGGCCTATTGTTTGAACCGCTTAGGGGCTTTAAAAACAAAAATGTCTTTTTTTGCACCTTATGAAACAAAGTAGCCTATATTTTGTGGATGTACAGCTACATTTCTCATGTAAGTTTGCGTAGTTTTAACACAAACATTTATTTTTCATATTGCACCAGGACAGTTAATGAGCAACCTGTACTTGTGTGCTTGTTTGTTCTGTCTAAAATGTTTATTTTGGAATAAAGAGGTTAATATAAAAAATATTTTTTGTCCGATTCATCGATTAATCGAAAAAATAATCGGCAGATTCATCGATTTTTAAAATAATCGTTTTTCTGATTGCAGCCCTAATGTAAACAGTTTTATGGGGCCCCCAGGAACTTGGGGCCCTAGGCAGCTGCCTAGTATTGCCTGATGGTAAACCCCCCCTGCTTGTTATTAACTGTTGTATATTGCTGTTATGGCCACACTCCCGCTGCTTGAAAACCGTCCAGAATAACAACCCTTTACTTTTAAAAGCTGGTAATCTGATTGGACGACTCTACATACCAACTGATTCTTCTGTAGAAGTTTTACTTGCTGCCAAGAAGAAGATAAGTAATTGAATTTATGCAGTGATTTCATAGTGCACGCTCTTTGAATGGAAGTCTCTCTTTGTCACCTCACTGCCCACCCAGATAATTCAATAACCTCTGTAAATGAGCTGCGTGTGCATGTTTGTGTGTGTGTGCGCGCTTGCATCCCAACGCCTTAGCTGTCATTTCCAGGTCAATCAGAGGTGATAATAATAATCATTACTCTAATTATTAAATTTAGAAGACATGACTCTTACAGCGATTATCTGTCTCTGCTGGGGTTTACAGTGTGTGTGATTGTTCATGGCCCCATGTTAAACTGCTGTCACTCCTCCCCGCCATGTCTCACCTCTGGATTGAGAACAGATGTGTGTGTTTAGTGTGTGAAGTGCAGAGCTCCAACCCCTATGATGAACTGAAGGACCACTGGATCGTTATGTCGACTGCATGCCTCTCCTCGCAGCGTGCAGCTGGCACAGACGACAATAACAAAGCAGACATTTAGTGGGACTTAACAGAGGGCCTTTGCATATTAAGCTGTGAATCTGTGCGAGTGTGTGTGTGTGTGGAGAGCGAGGGCACAGATGAAGTGATCAAGTCCGACAGCTTGCAGAGCTGTGATTGTCACTGATCCCCCCCTTCTATCCTGGGGACAAACAGTGCCATCTGCCATGGGCGATGCCGGCTTGGCAGTCCCATCCAGGAGCTAGAAGAGCTACAAATAATTCACTAAAGGATACAAGGTCTATCTGAGCGCCTGTGTTTAACCCTGTAATGCCAAATGTATCATATTTGATACGTACGGTTTCTGAAATGTTTTGCGTCTGACACCTTTTGCATAATTTAATGGTAAAAACTTTGCTCAAAATCCTATTGTACACAATCAGATATACCTGATAACAGCCAGTAGAAGACGACAAAAAAAATAATCCTGACTTATCGCATAGTAATAAATTATTAATATCAAAAATGTATTTCTGTTTTTTCTAAAAGGTCAAATAAGGACTTCAAACCAAAAAAAAGTAATTTTCTGTTTTGTTTTATTCTTGGATCGGGCTTTAAAGGGTTAAGTGCACTCTTAAGGGAGTTTGGGGAACTTTTTCCTTTCCCTAAAGATTTTTCAGTATTTTATCAAACATGGGAACTACAGAGCACCAACACTGACGTAATTGAAAATAAATACAAAAATAAATGAAAGCTCTATAAATACTTTGGAATAAAATTAATTCGGTTAAAAATACATCAAATAAATACATTTGAATGAGAAAGAAATGTGAAAATATATTTATTTAGGTGTACACTTTGTGTCAGTTATTTAACTGTGTTCATTTCTACCACCTTTCATATCTGTGCCTGTCTGTTTTCCATTTCTCTATGCATTTTGCCCTCATTGTGTAAATGTCGTGGTTTTGGTTCTGTATCATTTTTCTTTTTGAGGTTTTATTTCGTGGTGTTTTGTGGTTGTATTTGAGTGATATGTATTTCTTGTGTCAGTCTCCTTCTCGTAGCTCCCTTCTAGTTTCTTCTGTCCACACCTGTTCCCGATTAGTTGATTAGCCAAGTCTTTGTTATGTTTGACATATATACTCCTCCTCTTCGGTTCCTCGTCGTTTCTTGGCTCCTCCTGTTTGCTTTCTCTGACTTCTCCTGGTTTTTGATTTTTCTGTATTTTGTTTTCGGACTTTTGCTCTGTTGCCCTTTGGATAATTAAATCTGCAAGAAACCACCTCAGCTTCCGTCTCTGCATTCGGGTCCTCTTCAAACCTGCTCTCAACCTGATAGTAAATAAGAGGGGTTGATGGGAAGATGGATGGGGTTAAATACTGGGCTATCCTGGAAAAAGACTCATGAAGTTTGTCTTTCAAATGGACACCAACCATAACAAATCATTTACATCAAATTATGTTTTTCTCTGTGAATGGCTTAAAGTCCACATCTAACTGCAAAACAAAAAAAATGTATAAAGACCTAAACTTTGAGGTTTAAAGATGCTCTTTGTCCAATATATGTGCATAAAAGGCTTTTACCTTTCCATTCTGGTGTTCATTGGATCTCAGTAAAATAAATTTCGGGTTGTTAATTTTTATCATCTTATTTTTTATGTTATTACATGTTTATTTTTCTTTTATTTATTTATATTTTTGTCTCCTATACACCTCAAACATATTGCCCCCGATGGGATTAATAAAGTGATCTAAGTCTAAAAGAAATTTCACTTTCTTAGTTTATGCTTTTAGAGGTTTGGTGCCGAGTATAAAAAGGTCGATTTTTTTTTCTTTCTATTTGTCTGCAAGAAAAACAAGCATAGAAGTGCTTCTTTTTTTCCTTCTGCAGATCCTCCAACACCACCATGCTGTCCATGAGATCTCCTACATCGCCAAGGACATCACGGACCATAGAGCCTTCGGTTATGTCTGTGGGAAGGAGGGAAACCACCGCTTTGTGGCGATCAAGACTGCCCAGTCGGTCAGTGCTTGTGTGTTAAGACATTGCTTGTGAATTTTAAATGTTGGTGAAAAATACTCTCACCATGGGAGGCGAGGATGTTTTACTGACTGATTATAGGCCTGAACAATATATTTGCACGGTGATGTCATAGCGGAAATCATTATATAAAATCATTTATATATAACAAACATTCCATAGAAACAGAATGTTGTGTATTTTTATTTCATCAACAAACTTTCAGCATAAAATTAGCTGAATTTGTTTTATGGATCTTATTAGAAGTAAGTGACCTGTTTTTCCTGCTGCAGACCTTTCAAGTCTGTTTTATCGATCGTGTAGAGCTCCTTTTCATGTGTGTTTGGGACCGATTTTTATTTGACCCAGATTTTCATCCTAAGTGGACAAAGATTTGTCCTAAGGGGAGTGGCGGCCTAGTGGTCAGGGCACAGAGCTTAGAATCCTGAGGTTCTGAGTTCAACTCCCACTCTGAGCAAAACCCACTGATCCCCAAGGGGATGGGTTAAATGCAGAGGTAAATTACTCCAATGTGAGATCAATAAAGTTCAATTATATATTTTTATATTATTTTAAGAACAACTCACCAGCGTAAAAGCTCGTCATAAACGGGAGGATGTCCGTGTGACAGCTGACACTGAAGTCCAACGTCAGCATGGACTGAGGTGTTGGGCAAGAATGAAAAGTCTGCTTTAAAATTAACGTTTGCAGCTTCCAACACCAGCAGGCCAAATTCCTTCTGCAGAGAAATGCTGAGCTCTTTGGCCTCAAGGACAAGAAGAATGTTTGGAGAATCAAGTTAAAGCTGTTAAACATACCGAACTCTTTCCACAGCATCATCAGAAAAAAAGAGCAATCCAGGGGATGGTTGGAGTCCCAAATGAATAAGACCTTAAAGGGGTCATAGAATGCAAAACAGAGTTTCCATCGTCATAGATGAATAATGATAGTTCAGTGGGTGAAATGGACGTAAAGAAAAGGTCAAACCCCATCAACACCTCCTTTCTCTGCAAATCTCACTATTCTAAACTTCCACCATAAAACCGGCGAATCCAAACGAAGCGCCGAGTTGACATAAACTTGGTGATGTTGCCGTATTTGGGTCTGACTGGACTTGGGCCGGTAAGGCAGGCAAGGGAAAGCACGGGATCACCTTCACCAGGTCAAGTTCGGTCGCTCCGTCCAGTGCTGGCACCCTGCCCCTGTCCGCCGGGTTTCCCGGACCAGCCCTAGAACTCACGGCTCGGTTCGTTGCCCGGTGTGTTTCGACTGCAAGCTGCACCATAGTCGACCAAAATCCCAGACGATTTTGAAATTCTCCCCAGACATTTTTTTAGGTCTGGAAAGTAGGACATGTCCAGGAAAAAGAGGACGTCTGGTCCCCCTACCATATCAACTATTTGATGTTTCAGTGAGTGAGTGCTTGTTGCTATGAGGCGTCTTTGCTCAGCAGCTTGGCTCGTTGTAAACCAACCAATCAGACCACAGCTCATCTAAATATTCCTGATCATACCATAAAAAGAAGAAAACCTGTCGTTTCATTCTAGAGCTTTTAACCAGGCTGCATTAGGGCTCATAGAACAGCTAATATGTCATTTTCAGCCCAACCAATGTTATACACCCTATTCAGAGACCTGAAGGACCAGATACCCTATAGAATCATTCTATGACTCCTTTAAGTTTAATGATAAATATTTATGACATTTTTCACAAGTACATCTGCGTGCAGTTAAATATTTGATTGTTTCAGATCCTTTCTCAGTGCAACAAACCCTTTTCTGTTTAGCTCATGCATATTTTGCGTTTTAAACGCAGTTTACTGTTGATAGCTGCAGTTTTAGGGAGAAGGTCTGGATCAGTCCTGCAGCAGCATCCTCTACATCATATCCAGCAGCTCTCTGTGCTCTGATATGATTGTTGTTGCTGCTGTTGTATCTGTGTGCCTGGCTTGTTTTATCTGGATGCAGCTGCCTTGCTCTGTAGCCATATTGATTTCCCATACTGAGTCAATGAGGGTTTGAGTGTGTGTCACCTGCTCTAATGGCATATCCATCCTCCCAGGGCCATGAACCGTGGCTCTTTGACTTAGACTGATTCCCCCACACACACCTCAGCCTGTATTCACAATTGCACGGCGTGATTGAAAAACGGTTGCTTTCCCAATGCCGCCCTGCCTAACGGTGTATCACAGAGCTGTGTTTTCCTCGCTCAGCTAAGCTGCCATTTACCTGGTACCTGTGCCCGAGGAAAGGTCATAATTATATTTTACTCCGTCTCTCTTGGAGTTGAACCCGCCATCACCGGCACTCAGGCTGTTAGTGGTGGAGGAAACAATGAGAGGGATGAAAGAGCAGAGCTTATTGCGGTGGCTGTAATTGGAAAGTAACCACTTTGATGTGAATTAACAAAGTGTCTCTGTCGTCAGGAAGTCTAAGACTTAAAGTTGCTCAGAAAAAGGCCAATTTGGGGTTACATTCAAAAGTAATTGGCTTACTGCTCAAAGTCCCAGAACAAGAAAGACAGGTCTTATTTGGTCTGTTCTTTGTGCCGATGGAGGAGCCCTAATTGTGTCAGAAAGGATTGCCTCAGAGTTCAGTCTTTGTTATAACTTGATGTAAAACTTACCCAAGTTAATATTAGGAATAAAAAGCAGCTTTTCAGGTTTATACAAAGCGTAGAATTCTACAAAAAGACTCCCACTAATGAAAACACCAGATTGAGCACTGCTGTAAAAAGGATTTTTTATGTGATTATTATTTAATTTTTTATTTTATTTTTTATTTATTCTCCTTTAGGAGAGCAGTATTCATGTTGGCAATACTTATTGCAAGATGACCTTATTATGAAGCAACAAAATCAACCCCCAACCATCACACTGCCACCACCATGTTTGACCATTAGAATGGTTTCACTTTCTGAAATGCAGATGTTCTTTATGCCTCATGCAACAGTATCAGGCCAAGCAACAAACGGAAATATTTTATAGACCTTCAAACAGAATACATCTTGTTTTTGAAGGATCTTTGTTTTCATATAGACGTCCAGTTGCTGATATAAAGTACTTCTGTCATTATTACTGCCTCTCAGCCACACACTTCATCTGTTGCTTTGACACTTTTAGACTGACGAAAATTCTCGCATCTCTGGGACTTAAAAAAAAAAATATATATATATATACATATATATATATATATATATATATATATATATATATATATATATATATATATATATATATATGTGTGTGTGTGTGTTTATATAAATAAAGCAATATTCGATAATGTTGTACTAATAGTTTTTACTTCATCATTTTTTTTACCTAATAAGAATTCTTACACAGATATAAGCAGACACACACATTGTTGTATGCCGTCACCATCCCCTGGCGTTACTCACACATCCATCTATTGGCAGCTGTCACAGATTTGTCTCTTTTTCACCAATGTTCATTATTTTTCTGCTGTAGAAATGCTGACTTTTGGCTTCATTAATTTGTTTTCTCATTTCCTGCACACACATTTAGTATTATATGGCCTTAGGAATCTCTCATGTTTACTTGCAAATGGTGAAAAACAAAGAGTAAAACACAGAAATGAAATGTAATAAGCCAACAGGATGCTGTAATTTAATTTGGAAACATTTGTATGCAACTAGAGTGAGCTACAGGCGTAGAAATTTGTAGTCATAGTGTGTCAGTGAACGGCTTTAAGATGCGCTGTTGAGAATGAAAAAACTCCCGACGCAGCTGTAGTCTGATAAATGAAACAACTTGGAAATTAGTTAATTAGACCAAGTAGGTCTTTCTGGAGGCTGCATACATCAGGCAGTCTGTAAGTATGTGTGCAGTTTTGTTTTAAAGAATTAAGGATGCAATGTCTTCTAAATGACTTCCATATATAAACACCTACTGTTGCAAATAAAGCAAAGTTTAAGACTATTTTAAAGATCAAATATTGTCTATTTTCACCATTTTCTAGGCAACAGCATCCTCAGTGTCTTCTCCATAGACTGAAATGCTGAAATTAAAACACAAAATATATTTTTTTAAAGCTCTTTTTACCATCCAGATCAGGTTCAGAGGTTTCTTACCAATCGCTTTAGTTGTTAATCTTTAAAAAGATGAAGCTCATAGAGTTAATATCATAAAGTAAAACACACAACCTTTTACAGCCTATTTTTAAGGTTTAGAAATGATGTAACTTATGAACTGTGGCCTTTGGTAATCCTTATCGAAGAACCTTTGCGCCTTCCAACTTTATCTTTAAAGTTCTGTTGTTGGAATCTTCCAATGAGAGCAGCGTTCATTAACCTGCTTCATTTTTCCCAATGGCTTCTGTGGCTTCTAATGCACACAAGCAGTTTCTGTAAATGGTTTTAAATAAACTGAAATATGTTCTGTGCGACAGTAAAATAAGGCGCGACTGAAACGTTTTGTAGTAAGACTACTGAGACGGATCCATCTATTAATTTCTTATCTATATTTCTTTATTTCTTCGGGTATCTTTGGGGGTGATAGTTTGGATTTCTGCCAAAATAAATAAAGGTGAAAGCTATCAAACCACCCCAATGCATTGTGTCTGTTCTGTCTGCTCTCATGAATCAAAAACGTCGCCTGTCTAAGCCGCTACTCGTAGACTTTGGTCATGGTTGGCAGCTCTGTATTTTATTCTTCTACTACTGACGTGGCGTGCATTGTGGAATGTAAAGCGGATTTGAATTTGAAAGAGTGACAGTATCTTTCACTATTGGCTCGGTCGGGGAGAAAGATTACCGCAGCGTGTCTGTCTGTCACCAGAAGTGGAATAGCTGAGAATATCTCACAGGGAGACAACATTAAAGTAGAGCCACTTTATGCAAAACACTGTTCAGTCTATGAACTCTGAGTGCACTTTGCAAATCTGCAGTCAATAATTGATTAGGTCTCTAACACGGCTGTACTATGAGACACTGTGCGGTCGCTCTGCTGTGACTGTGGCTGTATGTTTATTGAAAGGCTGTTTGTTGCCATTGCTTTCTAAAAGCTTCATAAGGAAGACAGGAGGATGGTAGCTGCCCATGTAACTGTCCAACGCTGATGGAGAGGAGGAACACAGCTTGTATTTATTGTGGAGATAAATGTCCTGTCTCTTTGCGCTGCAGGGCTTTAACCTGCTTTTCATTTCGCAAGGACCGGACAGCAAAAATGTATTAAACTCAATCGCTAAGTTTCATTTCCGAAGCGGTGTCACAGTCGCTCTGAAAGCAATCAGTTCAAGAGCTGCATTACCTGTAATGAAATTTTTTAAACCCACTGATTGCATTGTTTGTTTTCCTGATGCTAATGCATTCAGTCAAGTCGTGCAAAGAACTCTGTTTTTTCCTTTTTTCAGGGGGAAATAATCCATTTTGTTTCTTTTCTGTCTGATTTTAAGGCTGCTAAGGCGGCGGCCATCTTTAGGAAGAACAGACGCAACCTTCATGCTTCTTCTACATCCTGCGTACCCTTTGAACCTTTAAATCTGAAAGTGCTTTTATTACCAGCCCACCTATGATTGAGTCCGTAACTTTATTTCAATAAAAGCAGCAGGTCTTTTATCGTAAGTCTGTAACAGATATTGCATATTCTTTGCAAATTGCTTCGTTTTAAATTGAGATTGGATGTTAGGGCTAAATTAGCATTAATTAGAAGGACTCATGTCTTATTCTGGACACTGACACATAATTCTGCTTTGATATAAATCCTTTCATGATATCTCTTGCTGAAACACAAACATTTCAAATGTTTAATTTCACTTTATGATGCTGCCATCACATTATTTCATTGGGGGAATTTTTATCCCTACCTAACATTCTTTTCTGGCCCTGAACATCGAGTTTCAGACTCGGTTTGCTGTGTTTTCTACACGGCTCGACAAAAGGTGCATTTGGGACTCCTTATAGCTTTCTTTTAAATATATATTTTTTTCTTACTCTTCTGTAACAGCCACATTTGCAGAGAACAACAATAGTTATCACATTGACGCACTCCCAGCTCAGCGGTGCAGCTCCTCCAGAGTTACCATGGGCCTCTCACCTGCTTCCCTAATCTATTGTCTCCTCGCCTTGCATGTCTATTAACGTAGGGTCTATGCATTAGTTTGCAGTTATTCCTTTCTAAATTCCATTTCTAGGTGATGTTTTTTAAAACTTATTATCTATTATTTACCTGAATTCCTTTGTCTTCATTGACTTGATTTTTTAGGGATTGATGTAAAGAGTGCTTGGAATAAGCTAATGCAGCACTTTTTTGTATTTTATTTTCCTTCCATTCATAAGTATATATAAATTACTTTTCATTTGGTGTTTATCATCTAAATAAATGTAAATGTCATTAAATTGTGAGCAGAATGTAATCAGCTTTGAGTTGAAGGACAATCAGGTCTTAGTCACCTCAGGTTAGTCAATGATTATGGGAACCAGGAGCCAGGAGCAGCGATGTGTGAGTTTTAGATGGGTGTGATTGGTTAACGTGTGTTCTTGTGGTTTTAGGCTGAGCCTGTGATTCTGGACCTGCGGGACCTGTTCCAGCTCATTTATGATATAAAGCAGAGAGAGGAGAAGGAGAAGAAGGCCCAGAAAGACAAGCAGTGTGAGCAGGCGGTCTACCAGGTACTCGAGAAGCTTTTCTTGGGTTTTTTTTCTTGTTTAAACCATCTGTCAAGCATTCCCAGCGTTACACCACAGTCTTTTGACAGATGAGACAGGTGAGAACTGAATTTAGATAGAAGAAAGCCGTGTGAACCCTTTTAGGTTCCGGTAATGGTACCATTGTGCTTGTTTCCCCTCTTTACATCTGCTGCTTAATTTCTTTTTATCTCCCTGTAATTTTCTCTTTAATGATTACCCGACGATTATCTGAATGCCGGGAAGTCTTTCTGCTTACGGCTTAACTCTTTGCTTCACTCCTCTCCGGTTTTTCTTTTCTCTGCCTCCTTCGTTCCCTCCGGTGCTCCGCTTCAGACGATACTGGAGGAGGACCTGGAAGACCCGGTCTACCAGGTAACTCCCTGACCAATCGCATCGCCTCACTGTCACCTGCTGCCTCGTAGTTTGCTCCTCTCTGTGTGCACTGTGGGGAGACAGCTCTTGTTTGGGGACATTATGGAAGTAGTGGACCGAATAACGGGAAGAGGTTCTGCTTATATTAGCGACACCTCGTTTGAGTTTGTGTGCCAATGCAACCTCAGAAATAAGTGCATGTGTAGCTGAAGTGTGTGTTAATGTTGTTTTTTTCTTCTGCTTAAAGTCTCCTCCATGTATCGCAGAGATCTGCTCTTCAACTGCTTTTTAATGACGATGCTCTTTACTAATCACCTCTGCAGTTTCCCCACTTTTCTCTCAATTTTCTTTATCTCCCAATTTTCCTCCTGCTTCTTCTTCTTTTTCTCTCCCCTCTATCCCCCCCTTTGCTGCTGACGTTGTAGTACATTGTGTTTGAGGCCGGACACGAACCCATCCGTGACCAATCAGAGGAAAGCATTTATCAGGTACTCAGAAGCTCATATCCTCTTCTTGTGTCTTGCTTAGCTTTAAACTACAGTAACTGTCAGTAAACTGCTGACGAGCTGCTGAAGGCATTTAAAGTTCTGGAGATTTAATCTCTTCCATTTTCCGGACACTCTTTATAGGCTGTGTTGCTCTTTAATGGGGTAGATGTGTTGTGGCCTGTGCATAAAATTAATAGCTTCTGTTTTTAAAGCATAAAATGCGCAGTCTGGGAGTAAAAGGCTGTAAATATGGGCTGAAATGTAGCAGCCAAGATTTTCCCGAGGGCCAATCCGGCTAAAGCCTGCAAGTCTGGGGAGATGAGTCGTTCCCGCTGCTCCTCAGAGACTGGGGCAGACCTGCGAGGGATGATTGGGTGGGTGGGTGGGTGGAAGAGGAGGGGGGCGGGGTGTTAACCCTGCTTCCGTTCCCCACGTTCACCAACAGATGAAAGAAAGTGGAGGGGGAAGAGAGATTAATCACCAGCCCCTCGTTTGATCTTTAAATAAAACGGATTGAAAGTGGAGGGGTGGACGGTGGGGTGCGCTGGCACGTGCACAATCATACAAAAACAAACACACATACAAGCAAATCCCGACGCATACATCAGGGCGTGCTGTAAGTAACGAGTGGCTCATCCAGCCTGCAGCCACAGAGGAGCTGCAGAATGAATAAAGATGGCAGCTTCTCCAAATATGCATCTGAAAGATGTAAACAAGGCATTGAAAGGAGGTGATTGGATGAGGGAAGCTGTGCTATATTTACGTCCAGATTTTTTTTTTTTTTGGGTCATTTTTCATTTACCAGTCGCTCTAATTAGAGCACAGCTACAGTGCCCTGCAAAAGGAACCACACACCCTCATGTTTTAATTTCAGATTTTATAACGCAAGGAGACATGGCTCTCACAGCCTTTGACTAATTCAAATCCAAACACCAGGGTTTGCAGCTGTAATCAACCACCTTTATTCTTTCCCTAAATAAAATCCAGTGCAAAGAATTTCCCTCAGATGTTATCTGATTATCAGAGTGCAAATTTTATCTCCCTCTACATTCTGCTGGTCTGTACAGGATTAAATTTAGGTAAAGAACTTCAATTAGCATGAAAGAAATAGAGATTAAATGGAGAAGTTTAAAGTATGGTTAGGTTATAAAACCATATCCTGAGCTTTAAATATCAGATCCTTGAATGAAAGGCCATGGAAGAAGATCATTAATCAGAGCTGACGGGTGTCTTTGGGGGAGCTACAGAGTATCTATTAGCAATGCATGCTACAAATCTGTTCTTTTTTCCGGGTGGATCATCTGACCTATGAGGAGGAGCTGTTAGAAGGTAAATGGAAAATTGTTGAACCTTTAGGAGTTGATGATAGCGTCTTGCCGTCACCTTCCAGATGAAACACTAAACATCCCATGTGGGATGGTCGAGATCAAAGCTTATTCAAGCCGTTGAAAGATCAAGCCAAGAAGAGTCACAAAGTCCATTTGAAAACGGGTGGCTTGGTTTGAAATATTTCCAGAGATACTTTTCCTCCAGTCAGACTCTATAGAGAAATAAAAAGTATTTTTGGCAAAAAGTAATAGCAAGTACATGTCAAAACATTTTTGTGAAGAAAAACAAGTAAAAAAAACCACGTAATCCTTCTATTTTACTACTTTGCATCGATTTGCATTGGTTTATCAAAGATATCTTGTTGAAATAAAGTCTCAGGTTGCAGAGTGGCGGCGTAGTAGCCTCGTGAGACCATCCTGATCTCGCGAGCTTTCGAGGTTTCACTCGCAGATCAGTCTGGAGACTCTCCGTTGAAGAAAATTTGGAGCCGTTCACCAAACGAACGTCCAATCAGCGTTGGCTTTGAGGCGGGTTAAGGTGTGACGCAACGAGAAGCGCGACAGTTCAGTCTAAAGAACATGGCGGCTTCAGCCGATGAAACTAGCGTTAGCGTGGCTATCGAGCAAGTTTTATCGCAATTACAGAGTATTTCTTCACTGAAAGAAGAGCAAAACACTGCTCTGGAGGCTTTTCTCAGAGGAAAAGATGTTTTTGCTCTTCTCCCGACTGGTTTCAGCAAGAGTTTGATCTATCAATTGGCTCCTCTTGGTCGTCGCTCTGTTAGTACGTCATATGCTTCGTTGATCTGATTGGTTTATTTGGCCCGTCTATCACCAACATAGGCCAATCAGCTAACCAGTATTTTCGCCCCTTCCCAAAATTACTTCTATGGAAGGTTACCAGATGGATATGCGGAGCAAATCCATCTGGCGGAGTCAGGTTAGCGGCGTAGTGGTTAGGCCTTTACGCTTGGAATCCATAGTTTCTCAGTTCGAACCCCACTCCCACAGACTGCCACTCTGGGTCTCTGAGGAACCCCGCACAACGGCAGCCCACTGCTCCCCAAGGGGACGAGTTAAATGCAGAGAGTAAATGGCAATAAAAAAATTAATTTAAAAGTTCAGGGAGTGTGAATACTTTTGAAAGGCACTGTAGCTGCATGAGTGCAGAGAGGAAACAAAAGAAGCTGTTTGGTTCATGCATGCATTGTGGCATCGCATCTTCTACTCGCAGACATACAAAGCAGTCTGTCTGACACTGAGATATTACATGTCTCTGTGTGTGACAATGTGAGTTATTACATGTCTGAGGGTGTGATCAGCAGCCTGGATAAGGCCTTTATTAACCTAGTCAATCAGCTTTCATTCCACTGATTTTAATCCCCATCACCCCAGCACCACACACATGCACAATTGTTGCACCAGCAACAGTAAACCAGTTGCAGGGTTTGGTTTTGGCTACCCTTACTGTATGTGGCTGTACTGGAACATGGATGTGTATTGTCTTATTGCTCATTGATCTGGAGGTAACCGGCTCTCTCGGGTGTTCTCCCAATACACTGATTGATTGTGTAGGTTCCCACCAGTCAGCAGAAGGAAGGGGTCTATGACGTCCCAAAGCGACACCCAGTGAGTGACCGAGTGTCATCGCCCGTGTCCCGGACATCCACCTTAGCCTGCCTCCCCAATCCCACACAAACCTCTCAGCCCTTTTCACTTTTCCTCTAGTGGAATAAAATCTCCTGTTGTACAGCATTAAAAACCTTTAAACCTGTTTCTGTATTCCCATCCATCTGATCAGGTTTATCTGATTGTTAGCCCTGAGAGGTTTGCTGGGATTCAGTGCCTTGTTCGGTGTCTTGTGCTGATGGTTCTGCTTGTGATGGCCCGTTCCCGCTCCCTGTGCTCCATGGTGCCTGCATCTGATGGTTTCTCGGAATAACGCCTTTTTTAATGTCTGTGGCATGTCAGTCTGCTCAGCGAAGCCTGCCTGGCAGTGCTTAGACGGGTGAAACTCTGCATGGCCATGTGTCAGACTGCACGGAACTCATGTTTTGTGTTTTATGTTTATCTTATTTTTTTTTTTATCTGCATGGAGTTACAGTAAAATATATTCTGTATTTGGGGTGTTTGAGCAGATCGTTATCCTGTTAATGCTTATCAGAACTTGTATATGAAGGTTATAGATGCAGAGAACTTGACTACCCTCCTGCCCCTCACCCTAAAGATTTTAAAAGCCTTAAAAACATTAATGTTTTATTATTATTCCATAATCTCACTGTTTAAAATCTGTGATAAACAAACATCTCACCAAATGAAAACCTCACTTTTAGAGAACTGTAACAAAGAGTGCCATCTTAAGGACAGCGGGCTAGAAACAAAAAACTAGATCCAGGGGTTGACGTTAAGGATTCGGGCAAGTGACTTTCACATTTCATTTGCCCAGAAACAATTTTTACTTGCCCAGTATAATGTTTGATAAATATAGTTCCTAATATTCATTTTTGTATATATATCATTGAAACATGTTTGTTTTTTAAATGTTTTTTGTAATTCAGTATTTTCTAAGTTTCCAGGTTCCTGGTGTGTATCTGCATGCGTCAGATAATGAACTCAAGCCTACATTACCGTGTTAACATGCTTTTCAATCCTTCCTGCACATTCTTTTCAAACTAAACTTTGCTTTAAACTGTTGTGTGCTTGGAAAAATATAAATTGTAATGTTAAAAATCTAAAAAAAAACTTGACAGGTTAAAAACTTAAGATAAACCACAAGACAGAAGTCAATGTCACAAATGAATAACTTTTATTTTATGTTTAAACAAGATAATACTATTAATATAATGTGACTTTTCTAGAGAATCATTAAACATAGTTATTTTATTCAGGGTTTCCACAGTCTGACATCATTTCAGAATTCCCTGACTTTAAACAGACTCAGGATTAGTTTTCCCTGATAAAAGACAATAATAATAACATAACAGGTCACCAATCTAACATGTTTAGCTCTATAACATTTAAATGCACCTCTCCAATGTCTGAGAGAAAAAAATTAATGAACATTTTTTAATATATGACCTGCATCACTGTACAGAAGACTGCCATATGATAGCGCTTTCTAGCTCGTTTTTCGTTTTGGTAACGACATCAAAATTACCGCTAGGTGAACAAAAATCACTAGCCCTGGGTGCCATTCCGAACTTAGTCCCGCCCACAACGTTTGAGGTCGGGAAGTTCGGTCTGGCATTGCTCAATAGTAGCGCGAGTATGCTAGCACAATATCTGGCGGGACAATCAAATTGTCAGGGTGGGCTTTATCCCATGATGGACAGATGATCAACAGTAACGTAATTAACCACGTCACCAAAGCGCGCTTGGGTGACAACAACAATGGCTGCCGCCGGAGAGTTGAGGTGAGTAGATTCTGCCATTAGGTCTGTTCTAGAAGATATCGACAGCAAATTAATTTTAAAAGAGGAACAGAGAAACGCGATCAAGTCTCATCTTCTTATTCTAGGCGTGCAACTGCACGCTTTGATTTTTGTTGACAACAACTATGCGTCGCTTAACATACGTCACGCACTCCGTTGCTCTTATTGGTTGTAGGTCTATCCAATTGAGTGCAGAGGCATTTTTTTTCCTGGTTCGTTCGAAACACGCCCCATAATCACAGCTCTATGGAGCAGCATCAGACTCATTCTGACTAGAATTGAGTAGGACTACGTCAGGCTAAAAAATCATGGCATCTGGCGGAAAATCACCCACCTTTTTCAAATCACGCGGCAATGTGTACAAAACACGAAAATGGCGCCGGCAACGCTTCTGGGTCGTTTTCATCGAATGTCTGTGATTTTAAAGTAATTTTGAGCGATAAAAAAACTTTTTTTTGCGATGATTGCACTTGCCCGGCGGGCAAATGCAATGAAATTTGTACTCTCCCGACAATAAAAACTACTGTGATTCTTAATATCGAGCTCTTTCCTGTCATTACCACCGTTAGCATGTAGAGTTTGACTTATTCCACTAGGACCCGAGCTTTTTGATTTGGCCCAATAAGACTTCTTCGTTTTTTCATCCTCCTTTGACCTCTTGCGCATTGGAAGACACTGTCACTACCCGATCCGTCCCGGAAGTACCATCCGTACGATCCGCCCATTTGCGCAACAAAATATACATCCGGGTCACCCTTGATTCTACTTAGTAAAACACAACTAAATTATGTTTTTCCAAACCCCAAAAATAGTAAGTTAACTAAACTACAATGTGTTAAAGGTTAATAATGTATTACTTAAGCAAATAAATGCCCTAAAATCCTTTCTGTTTTATCAGTCATCTTTGCCCAATCTAAGCTAACTTTTTCGGTGCTGGATTTAAACATAAATCTAGTCTTTTTGAGTTTTGTTTTCATTGTTTTAGTGTTAACATTATTGTATATAGTGCATAACGTAAAGAAAGAAACAACTAAAATGCAAATAAACACAGTTTAATCTTATTTTGCCAGACTGCTCTGAGCGTGTCCCATGATGACATCAGAGAAGCAGTTTAACAGAAAAAATTTAAAAAGCATTAAAATTGTCTCAGAAAAGTCAGAAAATGTTTTATAAAGATGTGTTTTAAAATTCTTTAATGAGTTAAGTATAGAAATAAGCAATTTTAGTACCATAATTACACTATTTATGGAATCTAAATGAGTTGATGGTTCTGACCGTGCTTCTGGGACGGTTCTGGTAGTGAGAGACACCGTGCAACTGGAAAATGAAACTCTGGCATCGCCTTCCTATGCATTTAGCATTGAAGCACACACAGTCTGATCACCAGATATCCCACAATGCAAAGAGGTTTTGGAGGATTAAAAAATTCACCCAACTACAGCTTAAAATGTATTTTCTTACCTCAGGATGCTTGAAACTATGTAGGAACTTGAAAACATTGTTTATATTGAATCGAACAAGTCAGTAAGTATTAAAATCTTCACGTGGTCAAACAAAAGGAAATATTGTAATGGCAGCTTCAGATTGAACAGTGCAGCAGCTTTTGTGTCAGATTTAGAACAAAGGCACGTTGAACAGAGGTTGTTCTGTTTTAAAGACAATTGAAACCTTGTTTGAGTGCATTACATTATGAGCTTATTCAAATAGCTCAACTATTTCTACACAAACTGGTTGGGCGTAATACGTAAACTGATATAAAGGGGTCTTTGACAGGAAAATGATCCTAAAGGTATAACCAAATCAACACAGGAAAATGCTGGTGGAGATTCCCAGTCATTGTTAAAGGAAGAAAATATTCTAAAATAGTTAACTTTGGAAAAAGGTTGGCTTTTCATTCTTCCTTTCCCAGGTCCACTCGGCGAGCTGCGTGTGGTAATAAAAACCAGCATTGCGTGTTGACGTCACAGAATTACAGAGTTTAATCCAAAATTAAGACAATGCATAAACCTAAAAATAAGACAATGCACAAACCTACACCAGAAACTGCAGAACAACGGAGACATACATTCTATTACCTGACATAGGAGGAAAGCAAGCAAAGACGTACAAAGACATCTTTGGAGAGTTGCAAGAGCAAATCTGATTTGTTACTTCTATGTAGAAAGTTTTATCCTCTTGTATTTAATTTATTCAAATAAGGCTGGCTTTTGCTCCTCCAACCAGGAGCCATCTCTGACACTGCCTAGAGCTTCACCTAATTTACTGCAAACATCTGGGGTCATTTGCTTCTTTGTTTTAGCGAGAAAAAGCGGAAAGCTTGTCCTGGCATCTAGAATTCTTAAAGTCATAAAACACAAGATAAGCTTTCACAGACAGCTTGTGGAATGCGGGGGCCTCACCATAAATCTCAAGAACAAACTTAAATTCAGTATTTTGGTTCAAGGAAAGGTTATCTTCACAAACTTGTTCAAAATTAAGAAATGTGTTCACAAGGAGAGTATACAACATACCTTTTACACATGCCATAAGATTAACCGTATTAAAGACTAAAAATTATCATTTTTCTTTAACATCATCCAGGTCATAGTCATTCCATAAAGTTCAAGTTGGAAAAACAAACCACTGGACTTCAAAATGTCTGGATTAACATTGAATTCCAGGAAAATTGAAAACCAGTTCCACCCCTTAACAATGGGAGGCCTTTTTCAGAGGAATGGGCCAGTATCGGGTATAGCAGGCCTGATACTGGCATTATTAAGGGGTGGAGCCAGTGGCGGCCGGCCCTCCCTGATAAGAAGAGAGAAACGTAAAATATATTTTTAGAAATTAACTCGTAAATGTTAGTTTTACTCTCTAGACTGTGTACCTATAAGCAAAACAAATTATATAAACTACATTTCCCTACCTACTGTCATTCATTTGTGGATTTCCACAGACAGACTCCTACCGTCTCTGTTCTGGGGGCGCTGATCAGACTGCCCCACATTTGCAGAGAATCTGCCAATCATGTACTATTGCTAGGTCAATTTAATAATTTAATAGCAAATCAGCGTCTCAGAATTTTATGGTCTTGGGGCTCTGAAAATACTGCCCTTTAACAGGCTTCTGCACCCAAGCGCAGGTGCAGACAATTAGAGGGACGATGGCGAACATAACGAGCGAGATGCAGCTTCCACCAAATTCGGTGAGATCCTTATTTATCTACCCGTTTGCCAGAAGAACATCCCTGTTGTAGGATATGAAAATTTCATGTCATGGTTATTGTGACCAAAGTCATCACTGTTACTGTTATTATATAGTAAATTAAATCATTACTGTTAAATTCTATTTATTGTCCAATTGTTTATTTGAATTCTTATTCTGGATTATTTGGAGACATACACTAGGCTATATCAGCCCCACCAAAAATATTTTTCACCAGCCGCCACTGGGTGGGGCTGCATGTTTTCTAAGCCAATACAAGGCTTTTGTTGGGCTACTCTAAAAAAACCTGCAACTCAACGCTAATCCAGACATTATGAATTAAAAAAACTTCCTGGATGGGAAGCGAAACGTCTTCAGACTTGGAAAATAAAGTCCAGTGGTTTATTTACTTTAACTTTTTTGAACACAGGAATAGTTAACCTGACATAAAATAAATCATCCTTTGCTGTGATTGTCTCCAGCCTCAAGATTAGATGCAGAGTGATGATGAGACAGAAAAACTGCAAAGAAAATGTATTTTAGAACCATGTTTCTGTGTTTTATCCTCGTGAGATGGTATATAAGAAGACTCAGTATGCTCCGACTGAATTAATGAAACTTTGTGCGCTTCAACACATCCCACTACAAAAATACAGATTCTTAGATTAAAGGGTTGATTTTTTCTTTAAGGTGTTATTTCCTGATGATTGTTCCACATCATAAAAATAACCTATTTTGAAATCTTTTGCACATCTTTACCAGAGGTGACAATAAATATGTTTCTATCTGTAAATCTGTAAAAGCTTGTTACTGTGCCTATAATCAAAGATGACCTTCACCGGTCTGCCTTATATCTCATCTGCTCTCTGCCTATAAAGATGATCATTTTATTGGTGCCTTATTCAATCTTCTATAATCCACACGCTCACAATAATCAGGCTGCCGTCCTGTGGATGCGTGGGAGTGGATGTCTGCTTAGATGTGACACCTCCTCCCTTCTAGCTATTGTATTCCACATTGGTGTGCGCCCTCATTACATTGCAGATCCCTCCGTGTTTGCTTGTGTTCCTCTGCAGTTGGTCTTTTTCTCCCTTTAAACTGCTCCCCTTGTACTCCGCTGGCAGCCGCATTTCCAATCCCATACATTTAGGTAGCATCAGTCTCACAGTTTTCTGGATGCTTATTATCTCCACATTTGGTAAGAAGCTTACCGGCACCGTAGCTTTTTTTGTTCTCTCCTCATGCTGCTTTTTGGATTGCCTTTGTGCTGGTAGGTGTCTTAATGTGACCAAATCCAACATGTCTCTCTTGTTGTGGAACCAATTGGACTTTGCAGCTTTCAGAAGACACTTTAATACGATTGGAAGATAGATCCAGTATCAGGGAGAGGACGGCTCCTGCTGTACTCTTCAGTCTTCTCAGCACTTGACACATCAGTCTGTGATGCAATAAAGCGAGAAGCTTATTGTATTTTCAACAGCAACATTTTCCTTCTGTTCCAGAAATCCAAAACATAATTCAGAGAGATTTATGAATACACGCTGACAGCAGAGCATCACCTGTTGGAAATGTTGAAATATCTAAAGCTTGAAGTCAGGAAGGTATCGTCTTTCCCTCCAGTCTGGAAAGTAACAAGAAGTAGTACAGGCTTGTGTGTTGGCCCAACTTATAACCAATTAAATATTGTATTTAAATCTTACAAAATATAGATCACAGATCTTGTGTTGTTGTTTTTTGTCATTATATTTATTAGGAATGGTTAATTTTTTTTCTCATGCAATCAGTTGTGTTTTTAACCATACTGTATGTACTGAAAGATTAAAACAACATCTCCCACTTCCACTCATATGGAAGCAAATCGTTACCATATTTCAAATGAAAAAGCGTTTCCAGAAATGCTTTTTCATTTTAGGAATGTGGCTGCATTGTTTGACTCATAAATGAAATTTGTAATCAATCATCCTGTTTGCATTTTAATTTTCTTCTTTAACACCACTCATCATTTAAATTAATTAAAATTAAAAAGAAAAAGACATTGAGATTTATTTTTCAAAATTTACCCCGGCAAATACATACCAAAATTCTATTTGAAATTTAAAATTATAGCTGATTATAGCAGGCCACCTGCTATAATCAGCGCCCCCTACCGAACAACATGGGTAGCCCGGTCAGCAAGGACCGGAGGAAGAGCGGCTGCTGATGTCACTCTGCTGCGCCCGCCGCTCAGAATGCTTTTTTGTTTTCGAGTTATGGACAGAACTTTGCAGGCAGACTATGGAAATGAAAAAGCAATGTCCGCTGTGTTTTCTCTTTGATTATGGCATAAAATGTGCAGTCTTAAAGAAGAAAATACAAATGCAAATCGGATGATTTGCTAACTAATTTCATTTATGAGTCAGATAATGCAGCCACATTCCTAAAATGAAAAAGCATTTCTGGAAATGCTTTTTCATTTTCAAATTTTACATTTCGAATTGAATTTTGGTATGAATTTGCTGGCGTACATTTTGACTAGGGATGCACGATATTGGGATTTTGGCCGATATCCGATATGCCGATATTTTAAAAGTCATGTAGCCGATAACCGATATCGATACCGATGTTAAAGCTGGACAAAAATAAGTAGTCATTGAAAATAGCAGTTTTGTTATCCATTTCTGACACTTTGAAAAATAATATACTCAAATATATTTTCATATGCTGATATCAAATTGATTTTTAAAAACGCGGTATCGATCTATTTTACTTTCAAAATCTGGTGAAATTTCATCGTTCTGTTACAAACTCTCGTGATATTTTGCAAATTCTTGTGAGATTTTGTTAGTAAAATAGATCGATACCGCGTCAATATATCAACATATAAAAATTTGGTGAATTTTCGGGGGATTTCGTAGCATAACGATGACATATAGCAATATTTCATTAGTAAAAGAGATTGATATGGTGTTTTTAAATGGCAATATATCAGCATATGAAGATATTGGGATATTTTAATGGATCAATATTTTTTCCCTCGTCTTTAGAAGTTTTTAAGTCTGTAAAAAAGAAGTCTTTGAGGAAGAAGAAGAAGTAGTATTTATTTTTATTTTTTTTTAGACTTTAGAAACTCAGAAGCTGATCAAATATCGGGTTAAATATCGGTGGGGTGGCCGATGTCCGATATTCAGTTTTAAGGCCGATACCAATAGGGGGCCGATTATATCGTGCATCCCTAATTTTGACAAATAAATCTCAAATATCTTTTTTAATTTTAATTAAGTAAAAGGATGAGTGGTGTTGAAGAAGAAAATGAAAATGCAACCATGATTATTGATTAGTAATTTCATTTATGAGTCAAACAATGCAGCCACATTCCTAAAATGAAAAAGCATTTCTGGAAATACTTTTTCATTTTAAATATGGTAACGATTCGCTTCCATAGACTCAATGTTTCTTAAATAGCTTTGGCATGAGCCGGCTGTCTGTAACAAGGTTATTAAAACTTAAAAAAACATAAAAATGTTCATCTATATTTTAAATCCATTTAATGAAAAAACAGATTGATATTCAACATATTGATTAGTTTTGTGTCTGTGAGAAAAAAGGTTTTAGTCTATAAGGTTGTGTTTCTCAAAGTGGAGGATCTCACAAATCTTTTAAAAGACCCGCCCTCTCCACTTGCACATGCACAACCCTGTAGCCGTACCCGAGAGGGAACGCGTATTAAACGTGTGCAAGAGCGTGCATGAGCCCGTATTTTCTCCTCATATTACCAAATATGATTTCTCCAAATAGCCAAACTTTACCTGTCGAGTAGAAACTTTGCATCCGAGGCATCATTGGGAAGCCAGACCTTTGCTTTCAGTGAACACCATCATGTAAAAGAATCTGTCAAAAACGTTCTGGTCTGGTTTCTCTCTTCTGAGGCCTTTCTTTTCTTCTCAAACTTCGTAGACACTTTTTCTCTTACAACGCTCGGCCATTTTCAAAGTGAAAGGTGAGCTTCAATGACTTTCTGAAACCGTAGCTCACCACAGATATACGCCTGAAAGTGCGCATGTGCAGAAAAAGATAACAGGACGAGAAAAGTTAACAGGACGAGCAAGTAGGATGGCCTTATGATGATCCACCAGGAAAAAAAGAACATCCTCCACCACCTTAAGTTTTTGTGTAAATATTTGGGCTGGGCAGTAAATTGTAATAAAATCGCAATTAAACAAAAATGCAAATTTCTAATCCCAGAGACCCTTAGTTTTGTTTATGTTAATTTTACAGGAGTAAGATGCAAGTGTTTTTACTCCAGCCTTCAGGTGGTGGAAATAGGCTTAAAGTGGGTCTGCTGCTACACACAGGGGAAGAGAGAGTTGTTGTTAGTACACAGATTCATGCACGCAAGTGGAATAACTGCATGCAAGGTTACAGCAAAGCCCTGCAACAATGGACTTTGAAAAAGCAAACTTTTAAGGTGATTTACATGCAAAGGAAATCAAAATAAATTGAAATATTGGCAGAAAATAATCACAATCGTGATATTTTTGCTAAATCGTTCTGGCTGAGTAAATACTGTGGAGGTTTCTTTCTAATTTAGCTGATCTGCTGCTGCTCCATGTTTATTAGAATATAGTTTATTCTACTGCTACCGTAGTTTAGTATTTTCCGTTGTGTTTTAGATGTTAATGCTCTCTCTAAGTAAATGGAAAATAGGCTGAAAGTATATAGTTTTGTTTTTAGGTGTAGCCTCGACTAAAAACACTTTTCATAAAAATAAACACATCTAATTATGCTCTCAAACGAGCATACAACCCTACATCCAGATGCAGTAGGACATTTTGGGTCAGGTGCCTACCTAAAAACACATTTATACATCACTAGTTGCATTTCCATTAAATGTTAAATCCTGAGAATTGTGAACAGGAAAATAAATTTGCCAAAAAAAAAAAAAAATCACATTTCCTGATAGAAAATTTTTTTTATGCTTCAATGGGATGTTTTTCTGTTGTATTTCACAAAACCGCGATAGAAATGCTGTTTTCGGATCGCATTAGTCACGTAATCAGCAGCCGGACTTTACTGCCTTAGAAATAGATGAAGAAGAAAACCAGAAGTAGTTGGAGGAGGATGGCGCCCTCTAGAGCTGTGGCTGAAATATGGATATATCTCATGTGTTGAGATCCGCTGCTGTCATGTTTTCTTGTAAATAAAATAATTGCGAAACTTTGTATTTTCGAATTTAGCAGAATATTGGCGTATTTTTGCACACATTTCTAACAGAATAGAACGTTGCAGGTAAATCTAATTAAGCTTGATTCATAGTTACACACTGAAGATGGCTGCAAAGACATGGAAGTAAGAAAATCTTAATTTATTTACACCTTATATGGTAAAAAAAAAATGTGTTTATTATTCTAACTGATATCTATTTATTAATTGTTACAAACTGATTGAAACAGCTCCCATAGTAAGTTTTAAGCTGTGGTTTACAAAGTTTTCTTATTTGCGCTAATCTAATTTACCAGAAAAAAATAAAAATAAAGGTTTTTTTACAGCAGTCCCTCCAATTAGCCCCCTTTACTACCCCCATACTCAAACCTATTCTCATTATGGGTGCGTATGAAATCGTACGAAAAGTTATGCACCATAATTTTGTACGTTTTGGACGTTTTTTTCATGCGTATGCGCATCTTACGCACCATTCATGAATGTAGAATATAAATTACAATTAGCCCTAACCCTAAGATATAAAACAGCAAGCAACGTAGTTAGTTTTATGTCCGTCCGCGAATCTGCTTTTTTTTCTGTCTGCCAGCGCATGTGCACTGATCTGGTTTTTTGAGGAAAAACGTCCAAAACGTACGAAATAGTGTGCATAACTTTTCGTACGATTTCATACGCACTGATAATAAAAATATGTTGCCATACTGCAGTGATTTATCTGTCGTTATTTAACATTAGTGTATATGTACCGCAGGAATCCCCAAAGTCGGTCCTTGAGGGACAAAAAATACTAGTTTATTGAAATGATTTTACTAACGCGCCCCCACCCCCTCCCACACACAAATACACTTTGGCAACCTCAGATTTAAGCAATAATTGTTTGTTCCCTCAAAGTAAATATCCTACAATACAATTTTTAAACACTTGGAGGTCAGCCGAACCTTAGGCCAGCCCTGCCTATGATCACAGCTTTCACTAGTGATCCACGCTGTTCTCAACTGGCTGACGGTGGTCAATGGCATCAAATGACATCCCTGCATGCGTGCCCCCCTCCTCCCACCTCAGATAAAATGATTCCATCAGTACAGACGTGACATCCCGTCTGCAGTGATCCCTGCTGGTGTTTACTCTATCACCTCCTTAAACGATGGAAAATCAATAAAACACACACACATAAACCCAAAAGGGAATTCCAATCTACTGAGCTCTTGATCTCGTAAGACCTGTAATAGAGTTGAATCAACAGAAGCCTCAGCGCCCACATGCAGAGGTCAGCATATTACATTTCTGGTGGACTGAGGAAACATCTCCACTCAAACACTGGATTACTGCTACATGATCCGATACCATCATTGCTATGAGAGTAAAGGTTATGCAGTGCATGCATGTGCAGAGCTGTAGAGGTTCCATCCTGTTTGTCTATATTAGTGTAGGTCTGGACCTACTCAATCATTCCACTCTGCCCAGTAAAGATGTCCATAGAGTACCAAATGACGTTTTGGGGTTTTATCACGTTTCAATCAGAAAGGTTGAGATATTTTGCTGGGGTAAGGGGCTTGTATGGGATAGATTTGGTAGTGTAATCATTCCTGTCAGTGAGCCCCCAGCAGCTATGGCTATAATGTAGCTCAGCAGCATCAGTGTGTGAATGTCTGCATGAATGGGTGAATGATTGAATGTAGAGCAAAGCAATTTGAGGTCCTTCGCCTTGATAAAAGGCTATACGAGTACAGGACATTTACTGCATCGTTTTTAGGTGAAAGGAAAGAAAAGCATGGCTCTCAACAGCATTTTATAAAAATAACATCCCTAAAGCGGGATGTGCTTTTTAGCAAATCGTTCAAAGCACCTTTAGTTGCAAACAAAGCAGCAAGTATGTTGGGCCGGCAGCTTTTTGAGTATAAAACCTCTGACCATTCTGATTGGCTCAAAGAACGGGGAGCATCATTTTTTATGTCTAGCCTCAGATTTATTCCCTGCATTTAGATCTGGACTTCATTTCTATTCAGTTTATTTCTATAGCTCCAATTCACATCATGTCATCTCAAGGCTCTTTCCAGTTCACCAGATCATCCAGTCAGATTGATTCAAAGTTTTCTATCTAAGGAAAACCAGCTGATTGCATCGACTCATTGACTCTTCAGCAATCCCTCACACTAAGCACGCTTGTAGCGACAGTGGAGAGGAAAAACTCCCTTTGAACAGGAAGAAACCTCCAGCAGAACCAGGCTCAGTGTGAGCGGCCATCTGCTGAGGCCCACTGGGGTTCAAGGAGACATAAGCAGACATAGAAAAAGAAGCATAGATTAAAAAAAGGCAACTCTAAAAGGCGGCCCCATCCAGAAAAAACACAGCCAGGCAGACGAGCCCCACGCCAGCTCCCATGTCAGAGGATGAAGAGAGCACATCCAGTTAGTCACAGTCAGAGAAACAGGACTACACTGAAAAACAGGCCAAGACTTCAACTGGGCCTGTCCGGTCCATTAAGCATTTGATTAAAAACTTAGCTAAATAACTGTCCTTGCCAGAGAAAAATATCCCCTTAGCATAATTCTGCCACCACCATGCTTTATAGTAGAGATGTTGTGTAGTGTCAGTTTTCTACCACATAACATTTTGGTTCTGAGGGCCAATTGTAGTTCTGATTGTTTTTATAGAGGTATCACATTAAAGCAATTTAAAGTTAAGTTACTCATGCAGGATGGATTAATATAATGTATGTTTTTAAGTTTTTATTTTTTTGAAACTTTAAATCCATTCCATCATTTTCTTTCCCAATCAACATAAAAGCCTAAACAAACATATCAAAGTTTGTGATGTAATTTCCCAAAATCTGAAAGCTTTTGTAAGGATTCTGTAATTATTCATAAACTCTGTGAGATGCAGGACTCGCAGGCAGTTTCAGATGCTCGTGAAAAAGGAGACAATACTCAGCCATACATGCTTTTATTTTCCCACCTTGTTTTGTGTCTGTTGTGTGCAATGTTTGCACAAGGTCAGGCGGTGTTTGCGCTGCACGCCAGCGAGATCAGTCACTCGGCAGGGAATCAACAAGGTGGTGTTAATTAAAGGGGATGCATTAATTGTATGCAGAACACATGTGCACAGGTAATTACCGTGTCCCTAGAGATGGCTAATTGATAGGTTGTGGCTGCGCTGATGGGGACTGTGGGCTGGGCGAAGAGATGGCGAGAGCGTCTAACGGGCACAAAGGGATAATTGGCAGCGAAGAAAGCGAGAGAGAATGAGGATAGAAGGACAAACGGAGGGAAGGCCAGCAGCAGACTGCAACTTTCAGCAAAGATGGCAGATACTGTATGATTCAAAGGATAAAACGCAGCAACACACCCACACACAAATTCAGACAAATGTGTTTCATCAGCTAGATTGAAATGAGTGATTATGAGTTCAAATTTTTAGAGGGAACAAAGCTGAGTAGAAAAATGAGCGGCGCTTTTAGACCTGATTACTACTGGGCAATATGTTATTGTTTTTCAGTATCGGCTAATGACGGCCATATCTCATGCTTTCATCCAATGAAAGCAACACACTCAATAATATTGCCACGCAGCAAACAGTGTACTGGCTTGGCTGGACCAATCTGCACCTTGGGTTTGGACCAGCGCTGAAAAGAGGAATGGAGAAACCCTTCATCACATTGATGTTTGGTGGAGCCTTTTAGAGGGATAACATTTGGTGGAAAGGGTTGGAGAAAAAAAACATTTGTAAAATTTAGTTTATATAACGGTTAGTGGTATAGATAAATATCTGTTTCACTGTCTGGATGAATGCAACAATAACTAACATGTTTGTGTGTGAGAACGTTTCCATCCCACCTGTCATCTAACACTGGGGTTTGGGTTACAGAACGGACATCAAAAGACCCCCCATCATCATCATCATCATCGTCATAAGCATGAGAAATCCCTTCAACAAAAAGAGCAGCAGAAGCAGCAGGAAGCTGCAGATCTGATAGACTTAGATCTGGATAAGGTGACTCAGGTAAGGCGCTGTATTCTGACACACAGAGGCAATATTCCTTGATTTTCCAGCAGTCAACATTCTGCCATAAAGGTTACCGTTCTGCCCTCATTAGTTACTTCCCCAGTCACTTCCTTAGATGAGCTTTTGTCATTACGTCCTGCTCTGTTCTGCACCTCTTGTTCTCCTTTAGTCTGAGGTGACCCCAACTGTAGACCTCTGTCATTACTGAATAAAAAATGCATGTTCCCTGTTGCTATAGCAGCCAAGTTTGGCCAGAAGGACATTAAGATGCTGCACTGCTACACATCTACCTTACACAAACCTGTGTGTGAGTCCAAAACTTAAAAAATAGATGTAGCAGAGACAAAACCGCGCCATTAGCTCCACGGGTTGAGAAAATATCCAGCAGACAAAGTTCAAACTCAATCGGACATCATAAAAAATGATCTTTCTACATGAAAAACATCCTGGTGAAGATTCTCAGTCATCCAGGTCATAGTAATTCCAAAAAAGATTAAAAAAAAAAAAACACTCCTCTGGACTTGATTTCGAAGCTTGAAGATGTTTCGCTTCCCATCCAGAAAGCTTTTTCAGTTTGACAGTTAGAGGCTTTATACAGTACATTAGCAAAACAAAGCCTTTAGAAAACATGCTAATTGAAACAGACGAACAGGTCCAACCCTTTAGATTGGGTCCATTCCAAAGGGGTGGACCCGTTCGTTGTCTTTCTGAGCAAAGACACTGGAGTAAAAATTGAATTTGCATTTCCGAAACTAATATTTTCTATAGTCTAATTATCCAGATGCGTCTCCAGGTTAAGAGATTGTTAGGAGATCTAAATGAACTGCTGCTGACAGAAAACATAACCTCAACAAGACAGCTGCCAGATGCAGAGAAGGAGTTTTAAATTCATTCAGAGGGAAAATCAACAAGGATTCTGAAAGTGAAGTTGGATTTTCCCTGTGAAGTGGGTTCAGAATATGGAGTCAGCCCAAAAACATCAGAAGTGTTGTAAAAAGGAAATGCAAATGTGTACTGCAATAAACTGAAATCTAAGTAAATCATTTTTTCTTATTAAATTAATAGAAATTTTTTTATTGAGCAGGTAGGTGAGACATTTGACCAGTGAAATAAGACAATTTACACAGTCACTTATTTCATGTATATATCTAATTATCTTATTTTACGGCTAAACATCCTCATTCCATTAAGGGTAAATATGCTTATTTTAGAGGAAAAGTCCGGTCAGCAAGGAATAATCAATGGATCATTATTTATTCCTAAAACTAATATGTTCACAGTGATTTAAGGAATTTAGCTTAATCAGTAAAAAAAAATAAAAACAATATTTTTCGTCCCGATCACTGAGTCTGGGAGCGGCCATCTTTACCCAAATATAGTAGCCCCTCCCTCCTGCCATCTTCCAGCAGTGACGTCACGGTGCGGTAAGCCTAGCGCCATTCTCCCCGCTTTACAAGCTAAATCAATGGGAACTACTAGACACATCTGCAATCAACAACAATTATTGAAGATTTCCAGAGGACTTCACCATTGAAATTCACCAGAGCTATAGTGAAACTGACAATGCCCACGTGCATGGCAGCTGGATGCTGGAATACATCGGGGAAAAGTGAAAAAAAAAAGAGTTATTCCACCTTTCTGATTCCTGATCCTCCACGGACGGGTTGGTCGTTGGATCGCCAACTTGAAGAGGGAGGATTTGCCATCGAACTTCTGGCCAGAGAAAAAACCCGTAATATGTAGCCAACATTTGGAAGAAGAATGTTTTCAAGATGACTTGGATAATATGCTGGTGAAGATTCTCAGTCATCCAGGTCATAGTCATTCTTTAAAAGTTTAAAAACAATCCACTGGACTTGGTTTCCAAGGTTTGAAGACATTTCGCTTCCCGTCCAGGAAGTTTTCTCAATTCAAATGTCTGGATCCGCAATGAGTTTGAGGCTTTATAGAGACAAGGCCTTGTATTGCTTGGAAACATGCTAATTGAAACCGACGAGCGGGTCGTATGGTTTCATTGTTAGTCTGTAATATCTGAAACCTGTCTATGATTCTTAAGGTCGGTCGTTACAATCCCTCCTTTAGCTCGTCATTTTACGGAATGACTTGGATAGTAGCGCGTTGTGACAAACTAGAGACTGACACGGCAGTGGATTTTCACTCCTGTCCTGTCCCGCTCCCACAGAAAAAAATTGTATCCCGTCCCGATCCTGGGCCAGAGTAAAAATCTAAATCCTGTCCCGTCCCACTCCTGGTGAAATTACTCCCACTCCCGCTCCTGCTCCACTCCCATTCTTGTTGTTTTTGAGCGCGGGTGAAAAATTCAGAGCGGAAGCACTGTTGGTTTTTGGGTCGTGTAGTTTTTTTGACTCGCATTATAGTGTAGGCTTCAAGGAAAAAAACTACAAAATGGCGGCGCCAGTACTGGGTTTTTTTCTTTCTATTTATTTTATTTTTCGGCATCGATCCTAGTTTTTTTTTAGATACTATTGGTTTGCTCCCGCTCCCGTCTGCTCCCGTTAATGTTTAATCCTGTACCGTCCCAATCACGTGATCGTTACTAATACATCCCACGGGAATCCCGTGACCTGTGGGATTCCCGAAAAAATGTCAGTCTCTATGACAAACACCAGATACAGCACTGGGACTTGATCAACAGCCGATACCGCACCGTGACGTCACCAGTAGGTGGCACCAGTGGGTGGCAGTAGTGTTCTTTGACAAACATGGATGCCTCCAGTAAAGCACATTCACAGGAAAATTACTCTGAATTAAAAACACTGATCATTTATTGAACAGGATGGAATCATTTCAGATTTAAAGAACTTTCAGAATAATTTTTTGCTATGTGGTTTCTGGAAGGTTTCTGGAAAGCAAGCATCATGATAAAAAAAATAAAAAAAGGTTAAAACAAAGAACCTAATCTATTCTCACATTAGGCTTTCTATTATATCAATTGTTTGCTCTCTGTTTGACAGACTGAATGAACTGAAACATGTAAAAAAAATAGGATTTTCTTTTAAGTAGTTTTTGGATTTTTTCTTCCTCCTCTGACTTCATTTTAACCCCTTTCTTCCAAAGTTCCGCTGCAGTGGCTTGTCTTTCAGTTAGACTGCAGTTTTAGGTTGATTTTCCCTGTAAAACCCTTAAATAAAGACTAACCAGAACTTTCTTTACAAAGTACCAACGTCCTTTTGGGATGATGCCTGCACTGATCTGCAGAGATCAGATGTTTGGCTTTCCAATTAGCCAGTCATTTGTTTGGCTTTTCAAGCTCAACATCTCCCAGATTCTGATTACCAGCGGGTTTCTCTGTAAATTGCTATTTTCTATTATCCCTCAAATTAATTTGTCATGTTCTAAGCAGTCTGCTTATACATTACTACAAAACAAATATCTTATAATAGTGGAAATTTGATTATTAAATGTTGTTGCTGCGTCTTGTCGATGTAGTGTTATCCATATCTTTGCTAAGCACTTCATCTTGGTGAGCTTTCTGCAAAGGCAGCTTGTGCTACAGTGAAATATACATCATATAGCTTCACTCCTTCCAGTCTTTGTAAAGTAAACTCCCCGTGACTTAATGCTGTGATCACAGATCCATTTTCTGATAGATGCACAAAAGAACTTTCTTGTCTGCATGACCCATGCGGGAACGGGAGAGACGATATTCTAAGAACATTCATTATCTCTGCAGAAATGATCCGTATCCATGATTTATGCAAATCTCTGACCATGTATTCAAGGCTTAAATTCTTTTATCAACTAAAAATAGTCTCCTGCAGTAGCCACAGGCCATAAGATATTAGTAATGTGCAAAGAAGGAGAGAGTTATTAAGGAGAACCATGGAAATCCGTGCAAGGAAACAAAATCATACAAATCAAAAAGAAAAGTCCCTGCATCTGATAGTTGCTCCATCTGAGACGAAACATTCATCCTTAAAGGAATAGTACACCCAAAACATGATTAGCCTTCATTTTCTAATCACCCCCATGCTGAACAACACTCTGGAGTACTTTTTTGATATCTCAAATGCATCTGGAGATCTGGGAGGCTTCTTGCTGTTTGCTGACATTCAAATAATGGAGGTCTATGGCGCCCGAGGCAGAAAGGTCCATAAAAGTCCACAAAAAACGTGTCAATATTCCTCCATACTGCTCGTCCGATGTATTCCAAGTGTCCTGAGTGGGTAGCGTCCAGAATTTACTCGAAACGAAGTCATTTAGAATGTTTTTAGAGCATAAACAGTAGTGTATAGGATTTCCTGAAAGCGCGCGCCAGCGCGTTCAGGACGCTACGGAAGCCGGCAGACCAAACCAGATGAAAGTGCGCATTCAGCATCTGCTCTGCCGATAATGCAAGCGTAGAAGAAGAAATGTGCTGTTTACCTGTGCAAAGAAAGAAACAACGAAAGAAAAATGTCTGAGGACTTCAGTGTTGAGGAAGAGCATGAGTTCTTTGCCGAGCTGAATGCGCACTTTCATCTGGTTTGGTCTGCCGCGGTTTCCGTAGACTCGTGAACGCGCTTTCAGGAAATCCTATACACTACTGTTTATGCTCTAAAAACATTCTAAATGACTTCGTTTCGAGTAAATTCTGGACGCTACCCACTCAGGACACTTGGAATACATTGGACGAGCAGTATGGAGGAATATTGACACGTTTTTGTGGACTTTTATGGACCTTTCTGCCTCGGGCGCCATAGACCTCCATTATTTGAATGTCAGCAGACAGCAAGAAGCCTCCCAGATCTCTAGATGCATTTGAGATATCAAAAAAGTACTCCAGAGTGTTGTTCAGCATGGGGGTGAGTAGAAAATGAAGGCTAATCATGTTTTGGGTGTACTATTCCTTTAATGAGTGAAAACCATGAACAGAACAGGGCTCTCGTACAGTGAACATGTTAGGGGGTGTTTTCCTCTAATCTGAGATCAGCTAATGGATACGTCTTTAATCCGAGTTCATACAGTCTTATGAGTCACGGTGGGTATACCATCCTGATCATCCCATCTCTGCTAACCTCTTTGTTCCCCTCCTCTGTGTTGCTGCAGTCCAGTTCAGGTAGGTGGTGTTTACCTGCCGAAAGCTGCCCCTGTGTTGCATGCACTTTGCGATGCATGTTGCATCGGAATGCTAACCACTTCACCATATGTTTCCAGACAGGGGTGCAGCCATCGCTCCTGACCGCCTCTTTGTTATTTCTCTCATTCTCAGAACATCAGCCAGTTAGAGATTTTTGGAGACATGTCTACGCCGCCTGACATAACCTCCCCATCCGTGAGTAACGGCCACATCAACACGACGTGTCTCCTTTAAGCAAACTGCCTTAATTTTTTTTCGCCTGCTTTTCTGATGTCCAACTCCCACAGACCCCAGCATCCCCCGCCAACACCCTCGACCCCTTGCAGGGCCTGCAGCCCCCCACGGAACTGTTCGCTCCCTTCAATCCTGCGTCAGTGCCATCAGGTGAGGCCTCGCTGATTTGCCGCTGCTACAAGCGGCGGGGCAATAAACACATTGAGAGATAAGGAGATCTTGTAAAGTCAGAGGATTAAGATGCAAAGGACGGTGGGGTGAGAGGAGGGAGGGAGGGAGGCTCTGCTGGAATAAACAGAGAGGGAACAGAATTGAAATGCAGATGACCGGATCCTGGAGGAAAGGTGGAGTCGGTTGTGTGTTGAATATGAAATGCTTTATTAGCTCTCCGCCTTGGATGCTGCTGGTTTACCTGAGGCTGAGGCAGCTGTGTTGGTCAGAGCAAAGCAGCAACCGAAGATGTGAAGACTAAAGTAAAGATTTGTTACTTTACAACCACAACCTTCAGTGTGTTTTGTTTTAAGTTGATGTTAAGTTGATAGTGAAACAACACTAAGTGGAAGGAGAAGGATCCACATTTTTTACTGATGAGATTCTGAAAGCATTACAGCCCCTTTACTTTTATATCCCTAAACACACGCCTGGACAAAATGCTCGGTACCCCTCATTTAATGAAAACTCAAAACTAAATGGTCACAAAAATAACTTTAATCTGACAAAAGTCAATGAAAATAAAAGAAAATTCTGTCAAGATGAACAAATTAGCATCAAAAATTTCAACCACGCTTCAGCAGAATAATTCAGAACAAAATAAACCAATGAAACAGGCCTGGTGGCATGGTTTGTACCACACTCAACATGGACAAGAGGAAGGGACTGAGATTAGAAATAAAACTATACCGTTAACTTAGAACCCAGATTTACTGGCAGAGATTATGGACATACTGGACTCTGATTCTGTTAAACCCTTTGAACAAATTAAAGCCAATTTCAGTAATAGGGATTTCTATATATACCTACGGATCCGTCATTTTGTGAGTTTTCTCTTGAGGAAAGGAAAACTACGCACAAAATTGTCAGAGTTAGAGAATATTGTTGTCATGAGCAAATCTCCTAAAGGACTCATTTCTGAGATTTATAGTTTATCGTTGGGCTCTGACTCCTCAAATGCTATGAAGCTGGTCTGGGAGCGTGACCTAGGGTTGATGTTTGATCTAGCAGATTGGGAAGAAATCTGTAATGGGGTCTTCCCGAACTGTACCTCAATTTCTATACATGAGCAGAACCTTAAATTCTTTTACCGAACTTTTTATACACCTGTTTGCCTTTGGAGGATGTTCCCTGATGTTTCAGATCTTTGTCATAAATGCAAAACACATAAGAGGACATTTATTCATTTATTCTGGTCTTGCAATTGTATTCAAACTTTTTGGAAAGCGGTTCATGTTATGATACAAGAGATGATTGGCAAACAGTTCTCACTCCCTCCTTCTGCCTTTTTAATCACGCTTCAGACACTCTACTTAATGCAGATACTAAACGTTTGCTTTTAATTCTCTTATTTCTGGCCAAGAAAAGTATTTTACTGAGATGGTCAGCACCTCAGGCCCTTACAGTTGATTAGAGGTGAGTATTGGCATGAGTGTTGCGATTCGATACATGTCGCGATACTTGGGTCACGATACAATATTATCACGATATTGCAGTATCACTATATATTGCCATATTTTCCCCAGCTATCAAAATCAAATGATGAGATAAAACAGCAAGTGCTGTATATTTTCATCAGAAAATATTGATTAGGTATTATTATCCATGTTGTTTGGGTTTTCTTCCACTGTGATGCCTCAAATACAGATTTGGTGCTGCACGCACAGTTAAAGGGCTCCACAGCGCTTTCTGCCAGAGTGGTGGTGCAGAGGTAGCCCATTTTCCCATCAATGTTTTATGTAACCATTTTTTTTTTTATCGATACTAAGAAGTGAAAGATCGATATTATATTGGGCAGCCGAATATCACGATATATCGAAAAAATGATTATTTCCCACACCCCTACAGTTGATATGTGGATATCACAGATTTCAGCTATTATCACAGTTGAAAAACTGACCCATGATCTTCATCAAAAAATCTGACGAATTCCGGAGGATCTGGAACGCACTGCAATTTTTTTTACAGAGAATGTGATTTTTATTTTTTTCTTTATTTACGTGTTTATTTGAACAGGGACAGTACACATTAATAAACATTTCTGTAAATGAGCCAGTGTTAGCTAAATAGCTAATTTTCAACTGTAGTCCCTGGGCAAGGTTTAAAATGCCAACATAATAAAACAACAACATTAAAAATTAGTGCAAACAATAAAATACATAGTTTTTTGTTGTTGTTGTTGCTTGTTTTTTAATCATTTCCCTTCTTGTTTCTACATTCAGTATATTATTCATGTGGCTGTCCAACGGCTTTAACTATGGTGAACCATGACTGGGATTGTCTGTTTGTATTTTGTGTGTGTAGGCTCTATGTAGGTTTTTTTTATTTATTTATATATATATATATGTGGACACTGCAATGCTCCTTGTTGTTTTGGGGTGGGCTGTTTTTGTTAATTTTTGTTTATGTTTACATAAAGTTGTGAAAATCAATCAAATTAAAAAAAGGAATAAAATTATAGACAAGCATTTTTAAGGTACAGGCTTTAAAAACCATTTCAAAACAGCTCAATGTTCGATATCTAGAAATGTAAGATCCGTAATGTAGCCAACCTCTTTGGATGTGCCTGCAGAGGAAAATTTATGACAAACCAAAGAGATGAATAATACTGATAAAAGAGCCCAGAAAATGAGGATAAAGGTGAACTTCAAGCTGAAGGAACATCAGCGATCACAATCAGTCAAAGTTTGACCCAAAGTGAACTAAATTCTCCAAAGACTCCACGGAGGAGTTCAATGTTGGAGTGGGCCAAAATACCAGCTGAGACGAGCAGAAGTCTCATCAGCAGATTGTCAAGTTGAGTGGAGGTTTGAAGGACCGAAATGCAGAGAAGGACTCTGAGGTGGTTTCCTTAAAGGTTAAGAATCCAGAAATAAAAATCCAAATTACAGAAAAACTCAAATTCACAAGCCATCAGGGAAAACACACAAGGAGCCACACGATGACGGGGAACCAGTAAAGAGTGGGTGAACGGAAGGAGTATATATGGGAGACAGAAACAATGGGAGGGACCAGTTGGCAGACGACTAACAGGTGTGGACTGAAGAATCTAGATGGGAGCTGGAAGAAGGATAATGACACAAGAGGGCAAAATAACTAGAATAACACATAAAATGGAAATAAAACCAATGAAAACTCAAAGAGAAAATGTAAATAGACCCAAAACCATGAGACAGATACAGGAATCGTTTGATTTCTGTGATTTCTTCAAAAGGTTTTGCAGCAAAATGTCCAGGCCTTTATTAGTTTAAATCATCCTGTCACTTTCATTTCATTTGTTTATTTTCATAGAATTTTAGCATATTACAGCAAGTTATTTCTGTGACCATTGTGGGTTTTTCTACCAACGTTTTCGTGTGTAAAATGAATTATCATCAAGCGTTGTCCTTAACACACTATCCTCACTGTAAAGCAGGGTAGTGGCAGCATCATGCAGTGAAAATAGAGCTTTAATCAGAAAGGGAGCCTTTTGGAGACGGTCTAAGACTCCAGCGGAAGTTTACAACCACCACCAATAACTATTTCACTAGATTACCAAGACTTTAAACATATTTCTTTAGTAAAATGATTGTTTTTTCAAGCTCAAAGAATTTTTTTAACTCATTTTGGAATGACCCTGTAATAAGATCTGATCGAGAATCTGTGGCAGAGCTTGAAAAAGCATGAGAGTCACTCTCCAGGATTAGGGCCACTGAAAAAAAAACTACTTTTAAATGTTGTTTCGAAATAATCTGGGAAAAGAGTCAGAATTCAGACCTTTTTCTCAGAATTCAGACCTTAATCTCAGAAAAAAGTCCGAATTTTGAGATTAAAGTTAGAATTCAGTAACCTGACTCCACCAGATGGATTTGCTCCCCATATCCATCTGGAAATCCTGCGAAAATCCTGGTTAGCTGATTGGCCTATGTTGGTGATAGACGGGCCAAATAAACCAATCAGATCAACCAAGCATATGACGTACTATCAGCCAGGCTACTCTTGCCGAAACCAGTCGGGAGAAGAGCAAAAACATCTTTTCCTCTGAGAAAAGCCTCCAGAGCAGTGTTTTGCTCTTCTTTCAGTGAAGAAATACTCTGTAATTCCCATAAAACTTGCTCGATAGCCACGCTAACGCTAGTTTCATCGGCTGAAGCCGCCATGTTCTTTAGACTGAACTGTCGCGCTTCTCGTTGCGTCACACCTCAACCCGCCTCAAAGCCAACGCTGATTGGACGTTCGTTTGGTGAACGGCTCCAAATTTTCTTCAACGGAGAGTCTCCAGACTGATTAGCGAGTGAAACCTTGAAAGCTCGCGAGATCAGGATGGTCTCACCAGGCTAAGAATTCAGGCCTGTTTTACAGACTATCTCTCTTGTTTTAATCACCTTCTTCTCTTCCATTAATGAAATAGCATCATCGGGGACCCCTCAGGGATGGAAAAATTTCACTAATTCTATCATTTTCCACCAATGTGCTCATGTTCCTCCCAAACAACTCAGATCTTTGTCAGTGAAGCTGAGAACTCCACATCTCTGCCTTCATGGTGCTTATCTAGATTAACCAACAATTCTGAGAAAAAAGTCCGAATTCTGAGATTAAAGTCAGAATTCTGATTAAACTGAAATAAAATTAAAAAATCAGTTAACTTTTTTTATTTTTCCAGTGGCCCTAATCCTCTTCCATACTATCCACTCTGATTGAGCGTCAGCTTTTAAAAAAGGACTTAAAATAAAACTCAGTAGAAGTTGAAGGGCTATAAATTCCTTTGAAAGGGCTTATACCTCAGAGCCTTCCTGAGCCTCTTTATTTACCCCTCTCCTGGCCTTTGGTCATCACTCTGTGCATGTGTCAGAGCGGCCCAGGGTAAATGTCAACCTCCTCTCCGGTAGTTAACCACCAGAGAGCAGAAGCTGTGAACTAGCCAGTGTGTAATAAGAAGTACCTTTTGCTGATGAGTTTGAGTGATTTTAATGAGGCTGCGTTGTGCTCTGCCTTTTCATAATGACTCTGCCTCATTCTGGAGGTAATTATTATAGTTCACCATGACCATTAAGAGGCTCCGCATTAGCTGCAGGCAGAAGTAGGGCAGCACTCTCTGGTGATGCATGTCTTATTATCTTTGTGGGTTTGTGTGTAGAGGAGAAGCACCGTATGTGGGTCCTCCAATCATTTCCTTCTCTTATTTTCTTTTAATGTGGGAAAAATTAAAGCATTCTTTCTAATTTGACCAATCTCTGCTTCTAGGTTATGTGACGATGGGAGCAGTTCCTCCAGGTCACTGGTCCCAGCAGGCGTTCGCTGCCCAGACGCCGCTAGCCTTCGGGGTCCAGTCTCCTCTGGGGCCGGTAGCTCAGGTCCTACCGGGTGGACAGCCTCTGATCTGGGGCCAAGCCAACATCTTCCCTGCAACCCAGCAGCAGTGGGCCGCCATGGCAGCTGGAGCCTTCTCCCCCACAGCCTACCTCCCAGCCCAACCTGTGGGCACTCTGCCTGCTGCCATGTTCCAGACCCTCACCCCTGTCACCACCGTGACTCCAGCCAGCGAGGGCCATTCAGGGGGGGGTGCCAGCGCTTCTACTCCGTCCCCGTCGGCTTCATCCAGTCCGCAGCATAGAGAAGTGGCAAAGAAGATGGGAAAGGAGATGTTTAAGGTGGGGAACAGATCAATAAAGCATCTTTGATTACAGTACAGCTCCACACAGCGCTCACAAAGGGGATGAATGTTATTGATTTGGGGATTTTATGGTGTTTTAAAGGTGGATTTAGTTTTAATACTAATAGAATTGAGGTGCAATAGGATGAAAGATGAAAGGTTGAAAATCAATCAAACAATTCTAATGTTTGCATCCAAAGATTTGAATTCAATTCAAATCTATTCAGTTTATTTCTATAGCGCCAATTCACATCATGTCATCTCAGGTCACTTTCCAGTTCACCAGATCATCCAGTCAGATTGAATCAAGTTTTCTATCTAAGGAAAACCAGCTGATTGCATCGACTCATTGACTCTTCAGCAATCCCTCACACTAAGCATGCTTGTAGCGACAGTGGAGAGGAAAAACTCCCTTTGAACAGGAAGAAACCTCCAGCAGAACCAGGCTCAGTGTGAGCGGCCATCTGCTGAGGCCGACTTAATTCCTGTAAAGTGAGGTTTTTTTTTTGCATCATTAAAAGTGGATAGTTAATATAACATTGGTAATCTATAATAGATTAAAATTGTGACCTGAAAGACATTTTTAAGAATTTACTGCTTTAAAATGTAAAGGATATTTAACCTTTCAAAACCCACCGGGTCGCCGGCGACCCATTTTAAAAAGTTTACAAATAATAACTCAGAATGCATGAAAATTCCACCAGTAAAATGTTTACCAGTACAGACATGTTAGACATCGTTGGAAAGCTTAGATTCTCCACAATTCAACCACCTAGTTCATTTTATGGACACAGCGAGCACCAAAGCACAATTAACACAATTATAGCAGCATGTGGAAATGTAGCCTGACAAAGCAGCCACAACAAGCAAACATGTCTTTATTACTGCTGTTCAAAAAAGACCTATTATTTTCGAGAATAATAAAAAAATTCAACTTTGAGCCATGTTTGAACTGATGCAGCTTGGGTGTTCTACTCACCCAATTTTCATGTATAAATTCAGAAACTAGAGGGTCTTAGCTTTCAAATAACGTATCACACATGTCATTTGGGCTTACAGTTCTTCAGTTATTTGCTTTAGGCGAATTTTCCAGAAATGAGGTGGATGTTAAGGTGTTCTAAGGTCTAAATCCCAAAGTTTTCCGTTTCTGGCTCAAAAACATTCACAACCAAACTATACAAACATTTCTATTAAAATCAATTAAACATGGGTGTTCTATTAACAATGATGATACAAGCAGCAACAATGAGCAATGCATTTTTTCTATTTCTAAATTATGCTTTTATCTCTTACATAAATCGATACTCTTCACAATGATGATTTTTACTCTACTTGTACATTGCTGTAAAAAATCCTTAAAAACCCACAATTATTGATCTATGACCTTAACTTTAGGGGTCAGCCATCTAAATGCTACATTTCTCTGCTTCCATCCTTCCTTTGATTCTCTCTGCTTTTTTTCCCTTCCTTCTATTTTCTATTTTATTATTATTCTCTTATGTCCTTATTTCTTTTTTACTTGTTTTTGCATTTGTTATTCTATTAACACCCCTTTGATTCTTCTTTCCTAATCCCTACTCCCTGTTTAGATTTAAAGTCATATCTCTATAGAAATAACTTCTAGCATTTGTTTTGCATTTTCCTTCATAATTTAAAATACACCTTAAATGGACTGATAACATTTGGCTGTTCTCACCCCAAACTACGAGTTTATTCCTGTTGCTTTAATGTTACATAAAGAAAAAAACTGGTTGACAAGGCATTATAAAGATGACGTGATTTTTGTCGAAACGACGACTACATTTGGTTGAAAAGTAGTACTATTCAGATTGTTGAAAAGATATTGAAAACTGAAAACTTTACACCTTTGTTTAAACGTCTATGATTGGACTAAAGGGGGACAAAATCAGATGGACCGAACATAACCTGATGGGAATAATTTTTGGACTAACTCAAGACTCAGAGGACCGATCAGATTTAGCCGAAAAACCAACATCTAAACCCCAGCTTAACTTAACTTTTACTGCATCAAAGCTGATATGGGATCAGTCCCATTCACACATTTTAACTATCTTAAAAAATGTTTATTTTTCCTCTGACCGGATGTTTCCTGTTCCTTCAGGATTTCCAGCTGGCGAAGCCTCCAGCCATGCCTTCTAAGAAGGGCGACCAGCCCAGTTTAGCAGGAACCACAGAGGCGTTCAGCTCCTATTTCAGCCGGGTGGGCACCGCCCAGGACACGGATGACTGTGACGACTTTGACATTTCCCAAATGAATCTGACGCCGGTCACGTCCACAACGCCGTCCACCAACTCTCGTGAGTGCTCTGCTCCTTTCTGTCGCCCAACTGCCTGCCGCCAAGTAAAAGCCGTGAATCTTTCTCTGCAGCTCCCACACCGGCACCAAGGCAGAGCTCACCGTCCAAGTCCTCAGCTTCTCATGTCAGTGACCCCACGACGGATGCCACAGACCCCCCTACAGACGACTCGTTCGGTGAGGCGGAGGGCAGTCCCAGTCGCAGCGGAGAGGAGGATGCCGTAAGTGTGTGTACACCTTTAAGAAGCACCTTCTGATGCTTCTATAACCTACACGCTGTGTTAATGTGCATTGATAAATAGCCTTTGCTGCAGCGTTGGCGGGCCAGGTAATCACTCCGGCTGATTAGGGGGCCGACGACGCTGTGTCGCCTCATAACCGCGTGTTTGTGTCAGTGCGTGCAAAAATGCACATCAAACGTGGTTCACCGGGTGGATATAAGCTAGGGGGGGGAGTGTGTGTGTGCATGCATGTGTGTGCATGGTCAACGCAGCGTTAAATTAGCTGGTGGGATTGTCAAAGACATCATTAAGCTGTTATTAATATCAGGCAGGTAGCATCCATACATCACCACTTCTAAACAGACAGGTTCATCTCTGTTGGGACGCTGGAGGCGGCAGAGCGCCCCGCTTCTCCTCCTGGGGCGATTGATAGTTCCCGTTTTGCTCTAATCAAAGTTAAAAAGTCGAAGAAACTTAAAAAAAAATGGGATTTGAATCTCTGACCTTCCAAGGATTTTCTGCATCTCTCTACTCTTATTTCCAGACATGAAACATTACTTTTATGCCTCCAGTGAAGCTATTATTGAAAAAAAAAAAGACTTCCACACTGTTGAAAATGTCAGCAGGCCTAAATAACACACATAAGCCTTTTCACGACCCCAACCCGAAAACAGGAGAGGGGAAAAAGAAAAGCCTGAGGAATATGTGCGGGCGGCAGCGCTGAGCGAGTTCAGTGAAAAGGTTACGGAGGGGAGGGCCGACGGCGCCAATGGAGAGAAGCGGCGCGTCGCTCTGCGGGGCGAGGTGTAAAAAGCACCGGATCAATAAAGTAACTCCATAGAGGCTTTTATAAACGAGTGTGTGAATGAGTCCTGTGTTTGTCTGCCTTTCAAATGTTTCTGAGAAATTGGACAACTTGTATTAATTCTCCTTCTAAAAGCTTTATCTTTGCTTCCAATCTGCTCTGTTCTTATAACTTTTAACAACTCTTCAGTCCCTCAGATTTATTCCTCTTTCTCTGCTCTTTGCTTCTCTTACTCCCCCCCCCCCCTCCACTCCCCTCCTTCCATCCCTTCTTGCTGTCTTTAGGCGTGTGGCTCTGGGTCACCCTGTCCCAGTGAGACAGCAGAGCCTAGCCCAGAACAGGCCGGTCCAGAGGCTGGGAGCTAGATAGCAGCAGGGCAGGGTAGGTATGAATCCCCCCCCCACAACCTTCACTCTCACCACCCCTCCCTCAGTCCCTCTGCATGTATCTCTTCTCCCTTTTGCCTTTCAATCCTCCAACATGCATCTTTTTACTGCTATGTGGAATCAGTGGATCCTTCTGTCCTTTCTTCTCCTTTGTGAGCTTCTGCAAAACATGTGTTGGAGTCTGAGTGCTGAGTCATGTCTGATTGTTACGGTAGCCCCTTAGTGCAAACTGCAACTACAAATCTAAAAGCGCAACTACATTAAGGAAAACGCATTTACATGAACCTACCGGAAAAGGTAGGTACCAGTGGGAAACATGAGACATCGCTGATTGGACGACGGCGCCGTTTGACCCTTGAACCGGAAGTTGCGTCGTCTGAACAGTCCAGCTTCTTTTAAGTGTGTCTTCAGTGTACGCAAACTAACTGAAATTTCGTGATTAGTCTTGAGCATATCCAGTATCACCTCGTACGTATGTCCTGATTCAAAATATTCCTGGATAACGGCAGCTATGTTTGGGGCGCCGATAATATCCATGTTTTCAAAAGCCACAGTAGGCAGAATCACTTCCGGTTCAAGGGTCAAACGGCGCCGTCGTCCAATCAGCGATGTCTCATGTTTCCCACTGGTACCTACCTTTTCCGGTAGGTTAATGTAATTGTGTTTTCCTTAATGTAGTTGCGCTTTTAGATTTGTAGTTGCAGTTTGCACTTCAGGGCCACCGTAGATTGTACATCAATGACACTGTGGGTTTTCTTTTAATTTTTGCTGCTCTTTCTATTTTATTTTAGTTTAATCGTGGTGCACTGTACCTCACAAACAGAACTATTAAACTTTTTTTTTGCATTTTGTATCATTATAACTTCAGGCTATTTTGTGGCCATTTATGCTAACTTTTTGTAATTTGTTATTTCTACCAATTTAGTTTTTGTCTTTTGGTATATAAATATATATTAAAGTTAATTTAGAACCAGGATGTGTTATTTATTTTTTACATTTGTTTGGAGTAAGTTCTTAATCGTTAGACCCTCCCATTAATTTGAGTGATTAAGAGCACCCCAGGTGTTGGAGGATGGTTTGCTAAATGTCTAATGTGGACAGGAGGTTTTTGAAAAATGATTTTTTTTTACCACTTTTTTGGGAGCTTAAAACATTAACTTTCATTTCTACTAAGTTCCAAGACATTTGAAGTAATTTTTTTATATATATTTTTTATTTTTGCTTTTACAAGTCAAGCTCGAAGTGCGTACTAAAACCAAACGACCTGTTACCACCCATGGCCTTCATTGGAAATGTTGGTATTTTATTTTTGTTGGAACAGTGACAGCCTATTTTAATGGGGTTTCTTATCATGTGCAACACACAGAGAGTATTGCATCATTCTGAAGTAAAACATCCAGTATTTGTCTTCAGTCCCTTTTATGTTAAATACCAGGAGCTGGTAAAAAAAAAAAGAATATTTCAACTAAGTTGTAGATGAGTTTATAGCAGCCTTACGTTAAAAAAAAACAATATGAAAACCTTTAACCGTCTCTCTGAGTTCTGTGTCATTTATTATTATAAATTTAATTATTCTGTATTTTCATATTAATTTCTAACGAGCTATTATAATTTGGGGTGCACCAATTGATTAGTTTCCTTCATTTTGGGAGATTTATGATCGACTGATCTCTGCTCTACCTGCAAAGCTCTGAAAATCCCCCACTTTCATGCTCTTCACTTGAGAGCAGAGTTTCTATTGTTTCACAGGTGCGTACGTATGAAGAAGGCTTTTCAGAGGTTCGTATGCTTTTCAGTAAGATAAGATGGAAATATTGAAAGTGACCTTTGATCTTATAATAATTCACTAGCCTCGTGAGACCATCCTGATCTCGCGAGCTTTCAAGGTTTCACTCGCAGATCAGTCTGGAGACTCTCCGTTGAAGAAAATTTGGAGCCGTTCACCAAACGAACGTCCAATCAGCGTTGGCTTTGAGGCGGGTTGAGGTGTGACGCAACGAGAAGCGCGACAGTTCAGTCTAAAGAACATGGCGGCTTCAGCCGATGAAACTAGCGTTAGCGTGGCTATCGAGCAAGTTTTATGGGAATTACAGAGTATTTCTTCACTGAAAGAAGAGCAAAACACTGCTCTGGAGGCTTTTCTCAGAGGAAAAGATGTTTTTGCTCTTCTCCCGACTGGTTTCGGCAAGAGTTTGATCTATCAATTGGCTCCTCTTCGTCGTCGCTCTGTTAGTACGTCATATGCTTGGTTGATCTGATTGGTTTATTTGGCCCGTCTATCACCAACATAGGCCAATCAGCTAACCAGTATTTTCGCCCCTTCCCAAAATTACTTCAGCAGAAGGTTTCCAGATGGATATGTGGAGCAAATCCATCTGGCGGAGTCAGGTTAATAATTTACAGTGTGGGTTATAAAAAAGAAAATCTTTATCGGTCAAAATCAGAATTGGCGTGTCTGAGTTTTTAAAGATGGGGAAGATTTGGTCGGCTAGAAACCTGCAATCAGTGCACCCCTAATAATAACCAAAGATTGATTCTTGTCTATCTTTGTCTAATGTTTTTTCCACTGTCCTTACAGCCACCTTTAACTGTTGCGTCATTCATTTGCTCTTAAAAGTTAATAAAAAGCACTAGTAGCAATGTATTGCATAACTAAACAATCATTTAATTCATTTAACAGCTAAAAAAAGTGTGTTTGATCGCAGTAATACATTTAAAAAAGAACTGATTCTCAACCTTGAGAATCTGAGTCAAAAAGATTCTTCCCATTTAAATTAACCAGTCATGTTAGGGTTGTTAAGCTTCCCCAACTTTAACCTATAAAAAATGAAACAAAGACAGGGTAAGATTTTTCCTGAAATGCTTTGCAAAGAGGAGCACAGAGTTTAACTGTCAATCTCTGCATCTCCGCTTGGCTCAACACTTGCCAGGCTTTTTATTGAGCAGCCAACACATTACAACAGCAGGCGTTAGTTCCGATTGAAGTTCCGAAATGAAAAACAGGAAAACATTCTTGCAAAACATTTGTCTTATGGCCTTCATACACTATTTCCAATGATGAGAGTAACATATAGAACATATAAATGATTAAAAGCAATATAAAAGATATAAATGAATAAACTGATCAAAACAACAGAAATCATAATAACTCCAACACCTCCATCCCTGATTACAAACCTGTGAAGACTGCAATCACTTTTTAGAGACGCTCCCCCTCCAGTATGGAAGAGTTTCTGCTATGTTGCTTTAGTCGTATAAGCTTTATTAGTGTGACGGTCCTAAACAACCTACACTCACCGGCCACTTTATTAGGTACACCTGTCCAACTGCTCGTTAACACTTAATTTCTAAGCAGCCAATCACATGGCGGCAACTCAGTGCATTTAGGCATGTAGACATGGTCAAGACAATCTCCTGCAGTTCAAACCGAGCATCAGTATGGGGAAGAAAGGTGATTTGAGTGACTTTGAACGTGGCATGATTGTTGGTGCCAGAAGGGCTGGTCTGAGTAATTCAGAAACTGCTGATCTACTGGGATTTTCACGCACAACCATCTCTAGGGTTTACAGAGAATGGTCCGAAAAAGAAAAAACATCCAGTGAGCGGCAGTTCTGTGGGCGGAAATGCCTTGTTGATGCCAGAGGTCAGAGGAGAATGGCCAGACTGGTTCGAGCTGATAGAAGGGCAACAGTGACTCAAATAACCACCCGTTACAACCAAGGTGGGCAGAAGAGCATCTCTGAACGCACAGTACGTCGAACTTTGAGGCAGATGGGCTACAGCAGCAGAAGACCACACCGGGTGCCACTCCTTTCAGCTAAGAACAGGAAACTGAGGCTACAATTTGCACAAGCTCATGGAAATTGGACAATAGAAGATTGGAAAAACGTTGCCTGGTCTGATGAGTCTCGATTTCTGCTGCGACATTCGGATGGTAGGGTCAGAATTTGGCGTCTACAACATGAAAGCATGGATCCATCCTGCCTTGTATCAACGGTTCAGGCTGGTGGTGGTGGTGTCATGGTGTGGGGAATATTTTCTTGGCACTCTTTGGGCCCCTTGGTACCAATTGAGCATCGTTGCAACACCACAGCCTACCTGAGTATTGTTGCTGACCATGTCCATCCCTTTATGACCACAATGTACCCAACTTCTGATGGCTACTTTCAGCAGGATAATGCGCCATGTCATAAAGCTGGAAGCATCTCAGACTGGTTTCTTGAACATGACAATGAGTTCACTGTACTCAAATGGCCTCCACAGTCACCAGATCTCAATCCATCTTTGGGATGTGGTGGAACGGGAGATTCGCATCATGGATGTGCAGCCGACAAATCTGCGGCAACTGTGTGATGCCATCATGTCAATATGGACCAAACTCCCTGAGGAATGCTTCCAGCACCTTGTTGAATCTATGCCACCAAGAATTGAGGCAGTTCTGAAGGCAAAAGGGGGTCCAACCCGTTACTAGCATGGGGTACCTAATAAAGTGGCCGGCGAGTGTATATTCAATTTAGCTAAAACTAAGAGGTCAAAAAGACTTGCAGAAAAAGGCTTTCTGCATTGTACTGCATTAGGAGTGCAGTAAACAAATACCTTTCTGTTTTTATTGATTTTCTTTATCATTTTCATTCTACAGTAAATTATATTGTACTTTGTGTTGATCTGGTACAGAAAATATATTGTAAGGCAACAAAAAGTGATAAACTTAAAGAGTCTTATTTAAGATTTGGTACAAGTTGTGCAGTGAGTCTTTTGCCGAATCTTTGCTCTCATTGTGTCCCGTCTTCACTCCCGGGTCCGTAAATAGCTCACATGTCCCTGAGAAAGAGCGCGTGGCAGCTAATCAGAAACCGTGCACTTCGATGAGCAGCTCGTCTGCTGGGATTTGGGCACGTTATGTTAATCTTAGATTCTTAGCTTGGTAAAAGCGTGATCTATGCTGACATTCTATGAATTATATATGTAATCTAACAGGTCAGAAGCTCATCGCTGCAGAATGACGTAACTAATAAAGATTAGCCAAAATAATCTTACCAAAATGTACGGGAACATGTGGAGGTGCAGTTTGCTTATTGAATAAGGGAGAAGGAGACCCACACACACTCCAAAGAGGAGAGCCATTTTGATCTCTGCCTCCCCAGCCGCCGTCCTCACCCACACCATTCTCAACAGTGGCTCCTTAATGATAGCTGCTGGCGCTCACACTGGGAAAAATCCAATGGTTTTGTTTTCATCAGCTAATACTTGGGTGCCAAGATTAATGACTAGCCCTATATAATTGGCATTAATTCAAGCAGAAGAAGCCCTGAAGTGCCTTTTGATTCCAGAGGAGGAGGACGAGGAGGAGGAGGGCTGGCTGAGAAGCTTGTCTCCCCCTCCTTTGGCCCCCGTTCTGCTACCCAGAGGCTCTGCAGGCTGCAGGGCAGCAGGTGGATGTGGAGTTGTGAGGCTGAATCTGGCTGAAACTTGATTCTTATGGCCAGGAGCGCCCTTCTCCTGCAGTAGGTGGACTGCTCTGGTCCAGCGGCGTCGCCCCCATATGGTGTTTACTTGCTCAATCACATCGACTTCAGACATCTTCCCTAAAACACACCTGTCTTAATAGGCTCAGCTATTCCCTAGGCAGGCACACCTGTGATTGATACCTCCACCACCTGCGCTGCTATTGCTGCCAAAAGCTGCGTCCACAGACATGTGTAGTTGGAGCGTAGCTGTTTTTTTCTTCATCAGGTCATCTCATCATGTCCAGTGAACGCTCTCTAGTCCCCGCCGTGAAATGGCCAGCTTCCACGGTTCACTGATAAGATTTCACAGAGCCCAGCCCACACACACCTAGCTAGATCAGACACCTTGGCCACACAAGCACATCACTCATACCCCAACACCCCCCCCCCAGCTCTCTGTCTTGGCTGGGGATGAAGTGGCCTCGTCTGGCAGGACTGGTTAGATGTGAGGCGACGCCGCAGGGCGGTGGCTGTGGTGCATTGGCTGAGCGTGAAGTGTTGCTGTCGCTGCTGGTCTCAGCCTCGCTGTCACTTCTCCGGGGGCTGCAGGCAGCTACTTTCTGCTGACTGCTTGGCCTTGGCTGCTGCTACATTTACAGCCCAAGCTCTCAGCTAAGGCCGACGTCCCAGACTCACAACTGTCTGCTGTGTGGCGGCGGTAACTCGACATTTTACAAGCTCAGATTTCTTCACTTTCCTATTAATATATATAATATAATACATAATACTATTTTTATGTTTTGCAAATATCTATTGTCTCTATTAACATTTTATTTTGAAAGACAACCCTCTTCCCACTCAACAGAGGATTTTAATTTTATTTTGAGATACCTTCTAGGAATAGTTTATGGATCAATTAAAACTGTTATCTCAGAAGTGACTTTATTTCTTTTAAATTGGTCTTGATCGATGTTTCTTTCATCTTTTAAGGTCGTTTAACGTGTTTTTTTGGGGGGGGGTGGGGCATTGGCAACTTCTCTAACCTGTTTAATTCAACCCCTGTTCTGGATTTGATCAAATCTGATTCATACGTTAAAAAAGACGCAGGAAAAAAACTGAAAGCAGGTGTTTGAGGAAAGGAGCCGAAACTTTCCACGCTCAGCATTCGAATATTCTTTGATAGTTTGTAGATTAATGTGTAAACATTGATTCACCAAAGCCAACGGAAATCCTGCGCATTAATACTTATAGATCTTTGAATTTAGCTTTTATATTTATATATATTTTTAAATATTTCTTATTTATTAATATATTTTCTTCCCAAAGTTTTCTAACTTTGAACTTTTAGAAATGTCTCCATCCTGCAAACTTTATTGTGTCTTTTTTATGTGACCAACAACGACACATTTTAACATAAGCTTGAAGGGAATTGCATATATCATTTTCCACATTTTTAAAGTCTGATATGTTTGGTAAGCTGTTTTAGTCTGATACCCCTCGATAAAGTTAAGTGAAAGGTTTTACCTTTAGACCTCATTAGTGGATCGACCCAAAGCCACAGGGCAGCATTGAGTGCATTATTTAAAAAAGTCACAATCATGGTAACTTTGGAGGAGCTGCAGAGATCCACAGCTCTGGTGTGACAAGAGAGGACAACAATAAGTCATGTACTTTAATAATATGGCCTTTGTGGAGGAGAAAGTATAAGAAAATCATTTTTGTTAGACAACACAAACACATTTGAAGGTGGTTTATGGATGAGGAACCCAGTCAGATCAGATCAGTTTACTTTCTTTTTTCCCTCCATGTGTAATGCTGCGAGTGCTAACAGAAATACACACCAGCCTGAACACACCCCCACTACAGTGAACCATGGTGCTGGCAGCATTATGCTGTGGGGAAGCTTTTCATTCATAGTTCATAAAAAAAAAATGTGATGACAACACTGATCCTTCTGCAACTTTAAAGAGAAGTTTTTAGAGCCAAAAAAAGATAATAAAATAGTTCTGATCAATATAAAAGTAAAATAATGCATCTTATCAAGCATGTAATCAAGTTATATGAATTTAGAAGAGAAGATAGTATAAAAATGCAATGATCTTGATAGATAACACCCTGGAGAAATGCTGTTTGGATGTTCATCCCAATTTTTTGTTGTTGTTTTCATTTTCTCTACTTCCAAATCCTGCAGGTTGCGTTACATTTTTGCTTTTGTAGCCGAACAGATTGTTTTATTGAAGCATGCGTATCGTTTTTTTTTTATAAGTTTCTACTGCCTCTCAGTTTGACTCCAACCTCTAAATCCTCCTTCCTCTCCTCTCTGAGACGGACAGCTCCAGTTTAATAGTCCAGCTTCAGAAGAGGCTGCCAGTACGGTGAACTGAATGACTGGCTGTAATTATGCGTGCGGTAATAACCGCCCCGTTGTGAGCAGCGTGCAGCAGGGTTCGGTGCTCTGGCTGCAGGATGTTCCATCCTGTGATGTGGTCTTCTGGCTAGATTAGAGACAAATTCAGACATGATGACTCAGAACCGGTGTTTTAAGGCACTGGTTTATACCTCTGATTCATTCTGGTCCTGGAGGGAACCTGAGGTAGGATGGAACATGCATGTCTGAGCACAATGACACACAGAAACAATAACTCACACACATAAAAAATAAAAAACTTCAGTGAGTGATGAAAAAAAACAGATTTTGGAGTTATAGGTGATGTGCTACTGCCCTCTGGTGGTGGTTTTAGGTGTAGCATGAGAAAAACCCCAGCAGCTCCAGCTTGCACCTGTCACGGCTTGTGCATTTATGATGTTTGCAGTGGAAATAAGCAGTTTTGCATTCAGAGGGAGTGCAGAGGCCAGGCGCTAGATGCACAAAGAAAAAGGTGGCTGATTTTGTTCTCTCTCTTTAACAGAAGGGGAAGGATCCTCTCTACGCCCAGATAAACAAGGGGAAGAAATAAAGAGATACCCAGGAAGACAGACCTGACCAGCACTGAGCGAACAGGAGGAGAACCCTTTACCTCTGAGCGAGCGAGCGAGCGTGCGTGCGTGTGTGTTTTGGAGTGAGCGTGCATGTCTGGCACATCCCTGCCTGGCCAAGTCCTTCATCTTCTCTTCCTGCTAACAACCTCCCAGGAGGAGCTTCAACACTCCCACCGTCCTCCTCCTCCACCTCTCTGCAGTCTTTCCTCCTCCTAAGAGGAGAGAGAGCCCTCTCAGTCATCCTCCACAGGCAGGAGGGACATCCATCACCCAGACAGGTCCAGCTCTTCTCTGCTCCCCTCCCTCCAGCGATTCACACCCAGCCTTACGGACATGAGCCACTCCTCTCCCTCCCTCCCTCCTTCCTCCCTCCCTCCTTCCCTCGCTCCCACACCCTTTCCTCTGCCTGTCGTGTCTGGCCAGAGACTCTGCTGCCTGGATGAGACTGAGTCAAGCAGTGCCTCCCCGTTTGTGAAACACACGCACACACACATGCACGTGTGGTTTTTAACGGAGAGAACCTGCATACGCATAGCGAGGCAATCCCTCGGGAGGTGCCCAGACTCTTTCAGGGATAGCCCGTTACTGGGGATCACTGCTTCTGATTGGTTGATGATTGATTAGGGTGTTTTCTGCCCCTTGCTTGTGAGTGTCTGCTGGATCACTATGCAGAATCAGACTCTCTGGGAGCTACTCACACTCCATGCATCCTTTGCACACAGCAGTGAGCCTACATGCAAACACACACACACACACAGCCATGCCACACCTTGTGTAACATTCGCACACGCAGTAATTTGCCAAACGCCTCTGCTCGCTGACAGACCGGCGCAGAGGTCAGACAACCAGACCATTGGTGGAGGAATGGACCCTGGGAGGGAAGAGTTGCAAGTTTAAACAGATCCTGTGATTGAACTCTTCATTCTCTTTAGCTTTTTGTACAATAATGATGTAAAAGAAAAAAGAGAGATCAACCTGAAAAATTGAATTTTTATTTTCTAAGTCAATCAAGCCGCTGGGGTCAGCTCTATAGGAGATATAGAGTCAACATGGCTTTAAGGCATCCGATCCTTGATTTGCCAAACTCATTTTGTAAATAATGAGAACAACAACAACCATTTTGTCCACCGGACGTCTGCGCCATAAAATAGGAAGGCTTCAGTTATGCAAACTCTTGATGTTTGACCCAAGCAATACCAACACACAGTGCCTTGCAGAGGTATTCATACACTTTTCAAAATTTGGTCACTTTGTAACCACAAATATAATGTCTTCTGTTTTAATGATAAAGAAAACAACACAAAGTAACACAAAGATGTGAACCAGAAGGAAAAGCTAAGATTCTCTCTAGTTTTGCTCCCAGTAGAAATCTGAAAGCTCTGGTATTTATTAACGTTTAGCCCATTTCACTTAAAGAAACGAAAAACAAATTCCTGGTAAATATGGTCCCAAAAAAGTATTTAGCTGTATTCAATCCAATACCATGAATGAACCATTCTAACCAGTTCCCTTCAGACATCACCTGATTAGGAACTAAAGTCCTGGGAAGAAGGTTTTATGAATTATTTCTGATTCTGTTCAGTTTATTTCTATAGCTCCAATTCACATCATGTCATCTCAGGTCACTTTCCAGTTCAACCAGATCAACCAGTCAGATTGATTCAAAGTTTTCTATCCAAGGAAAACCAGCTGATTGCATCGACTCATTGACTCTTCAGCAATCCCTCACACTAAGCATGCTTGTAGCGACAGTGGAGAGGAAAAACTCTCTGTGAACAGGAAGAAACCTCCAGCAGAACCAGGCTCAGTGTGAGCGGCCATCTGCTGAGGCCCACTGGGGTTCAAGGAGACAGAAGCAGACATAGAAAAAGAAGCATAGATACAAAAGGCAACTGTCAACCAGCTCCACAGGCGGCCCCGTCCAGGAAACACACAGCCAGGCAGACGAGCTCCGAGCCAGCTCCCATGTCAGAGGATGAAGAGAGCACATCCAGTTAGTCACAGTCAGAGAAACAGGACTACACTGGAAGACAGGCCAAGCTCCAACATCTAGAAACAAAGGTGTTGATGGCAGCAGCACAGCTGATATTTCTCTCCAGGATGGAGTCACAGCCAAACAGGAACAGACCAGATGAAGCTACTATGAGAAAAAGCAGAGAGAGCAGAACGTTAGAGATTGAACTAACAGATTCTGCAGAGTGGGAGAATAGAGATAGAATGAAGCAGAATGATGAAAAAGGGGTCCCTATGTCCTCCAGCAGTCTAAGCCTATAGCAGCAGAACTATAGAGATAGCTCAGGATAACCTGAGCCACTCTAACTAGAAGCTTTATCAAAAAGGAAAGTTTTAAGCCTAGCCTTAAAAGTAGACAGGGTGTCTGCCTCACGGACTAAAACTGATAGTTGACTTTAAAGCCCTTAACTCTTGATTCCTGTAAAAAATATATCCCATTTAAATTCAGTCCTGTGAAAGGATGTTGGACAAAGTGTTGGATACATTTGTTAGCCACCCTTACTGTAATACCCTTAAAGTAATGTCCTGTTAGCATAATGCTCCACTGAAAAGAACCATTTGAGGGCTTAATGTAACTCCATAACGAGCTAATTAAGAAGGAACAAAAATGTTCCTTCTCTTCCACATTCATACATTATTTTGTATTTATTTATCACAAAACTTCGCCGCCAATATCCTTTGAGATTTGAGGTTACAATATGACAAAATGTGAGAACATTCTGTGTTGTGAATATTTTTGCAAAGCACTGCATGTTTTTTATTTTTCTCCCTCAAAGTTTTGTTTGCAGCTTCAGCTCTGCACTGCATCGTCTTTTTGTTCAGCTTATACGCGTCACTCGGAGTAAGTTCAGCTTCTAAACCGTGCAGCACGCCCCTCTTCCTCTTCTGTGGTCCCGTCGCTGCAGATTCCTTTTATGCCCGGAGCATATTAGTTCCTACAGTTTGTCCACCAGACGCGTGGCACAGCCCTGTGCCTTTCAACCACTAAACACTCGGCATTGTGTTTGAAGCAGCTGCAGCCGCACCACCTGACTGTCACTGTGTCTCCAGCCCTTCATCCATCACCTGTTGGACAGGTGCTTAATCCCCTCTGCAACATCCCCTGCTACAGCTTCATTAACTGTGACGCCAATATATCCCTATTTTATGGCCAGGGTCCCCATGCAGCTCCAAATCTCTTTTGGACGAGGATAATAATTAACCTACAAATGTTGAAACTACTAGAAGGTGAGCGAAGAAGCGGAATAAAAAGGGAACCGTTGCTGTTTAGTACATAACATTTCTAGACCTATTTTAACTTTACCTCAGCTAACACTTTCTTAATGTAAATTGAAGCATTATTTTTATCTTTATTGAATATGACATTCTACGTCGGGTTTTTAGATGATTTACTTTGGGTTCTATCTTGATTTACATATTTCACCATGTATTATTACCTGTTACAAATAAACACTCCCCAAATGATCTGCAGGTCTGTTTATTGCTTCTGATTTTTTTGTGTTTTAGTAACAGAGAATGAGCCTAATGGGCTGTTTGTGGAAGAGGTGAATCGACCCGGAGCGTCTTTAGTTACTCTGAAGACGGTGACGTTCATGTTGTCATTTAACAGTGTTTTAATGGGCTGTCACAATCAAAGATGCGCCAAAAGATTTTTAAGATGCACTGAAAAAAATCTAAATCTAGATAAGTTATTTTTTCTTAAGATAAGGGCACTTGTTCTTGAATTAAGGAGGTAAAAGAGACATTCTGCCAATGGAACAAGACAAATTACACTTAAAATAAGAAAACACTATTGCATTGTCTTATTTTAAGTGCATATTATCTAATTATCTTATTTTAAGAGTAAAATTACTCATTCCATTGGCAAACTTTCTCATTTACCTACTCAAATTATGGGTGAATACAATAAATTAAGGACATTTTTACTAATTTCTAGATCGTTTTTGCAGTGTGCAACCTCAAACCCAGAATAAAAGGAGGAACTCCGCCCGTCCTTGGGGAATTTCCTGGTTTGTTTCGTGCTATTGTCAGGTTGCAGGGTCTATTTAGTTTGTTGTATTTTTTATTTTTTACTTTCCTCAAACGCCCTATTATCCAATGCATTCTGGGTAAAATGTGATGCTAAACGTCTCCCTAAACTATTCTAACTAAAGTCTTCTGTTCTCCTTATTTACATGTAGACTCATCCAGAGCTGTCAAGTACATTACTTTGTTCAATTTTGGCTATATATACTTTACTGGAGTAATTATTTTTTAGATAATTTTTTACTTCTACTACGTACATTTTTTTTTAGCAATTATCTCTACTTTCTAGTCCTTAAAAATTTTTTGTTTTGTTTCATTTAAACTAATTTTCTTTATGGCCTGTTGGTATTTAAACAAAGTTAAAACCATCCATCACGCTTATCCCAAGCAGGGTGGTGAGGGGTGCTGGTGTCTATCTGCAGCTGTGTACGGATGAGAGGCGGGGTCCACCCTGGACAGAGAGGAGGGGTCCACCCTGGACAGAGAGGCGGGGTCCATCCTGGACAGAGAGGAGGCGTCCACCCTGGACAGAGAGGCGGGGTCCATCCTGGACAGAGAGGAGGGGTCCACCCTGGACAGAGAGGCGGGGTCCATCCTGGACAGAGAGGAGGGGTCCACCCTGGACAGAGAGGAGGGGTCCACCCTGGACAGAGAGGAGGGGTCCATCCTGGACAGAGAGGAGGGGTCCATCCTGGACAGAGAGGAGGGGTCCACCCTGGACAGAGAGGAGGGGTCCATCCTGGACAGAGAGGAGGGGTCCACCCTGGACAGAGAGGAGGGGTCCATCCTGGACAGAGAGGAGGGGTCCACCCTGGACAGAGAGGAGGGGTCCATCCTGGACAGAGAGGAGGGGTCCATCCTGGACAGAGAGGAGGGGTCCACCCTGGACAGAGAGGAGGGGTCCATCCTGGACAGAGAGGAGGGGTCCACCCTGGACAGAGAGGAGGGGTCCATCCTGGACAGAGAGGCGGGGTCCATCCTGGACAGAGAGGAGGGGTCCACCCTGGACAGAGAGGAGGGGTCCACCCTGGACAGAGAGGAGGGGTCCACCCTGGACAGAGAGGAGGGGTCCATCCTGGACAGAGAGGAGGGGTCCACCCTGGACAGAGAGGCGGGGTCCATCCTGGACAGAGAGGAGGGGTCCACCCTGGACAGAGAGGCGGGGTCCACCCTGGACAGAGAGGAGGCGTCCACCCTGGACAGAGAGGAGGGGTCCACCCTGAACAGAGAGGAGGGGTCCACCCTGGACAGAGAGGAGGGGTCCATCCTGGACAGAGAGGAGGGGTCCACCCTGGACAGAGAGGCGGGGTCCACCCTGGACAGAGAGGAGGGGTCCATCCTGGACAGAGAGGAGGGGTCCACCCTGGACAGAGAGGAGGCGTCCACCCTGGACAGAGAGGAGGGGTCCATCCTGGACAGAGAGGAGGGGTCCACCCTGGACAGAGAGGAGGGGTCCATCCTGGACAGAGAGGAGGGGTCCATCCTGGACAGAGAGGCGGGGTCCACCCTGGACAGAGAGGAGGGGTCCATCCTGGACAGAGAGGAGGCGTCCACCCTGGACAGAGAGGAGGGGTCCATCCTGGACAGAGAGGAGGGGTCCACCCTGGACAGAGAGGAGGGGTCCACCCTGGACAGAGAGGAGGGGTCCACCCTGGACAGAGAGGAGGGGTCCATCCTGGACAGAGAGGCGGGGTCCACCCTGGACAGAGAGGAGGGGTCCACCCTGGACAGAGAGGAGGGGTCCATCCTGGACAGAGAGGAGGGGTCCACCCTGGACAGAGAGGAGGGGTCCATCCTGGACAGAGAGGAGGGGTCCACCCTGGACAGAGAGGAGGGGTCCATCCTGGACAGAGAGGAGGGGTCCACCCTGGACAGAGAGGCGGGGTCCATCCTGAACAGAGAGGAGGGGTCCACCCTGGACAGAGAGGAGGGGTCCATCCTGGACAGAGAGGAGGGGTCCACCCTGGACAGAGAGGAGGGGTCCACCCTGGACAGAGAGGAGGGGTCCATCCTGGACAGAGAGGAGGCGTCCACCCTGGACAGAGAGGAGGGGTCCACCCTGGACAGAGAGGAGGGGTCCACCCTGGACAGAGAGGAGGGGTCCACCCTGGACAGAGAGGCGGGGTCCATCCTGGACAGAGAGGAGGGGTCCATCCTGGACAGAGAGGAGGGGTCCACCCTGGACAGAGAGGAGGGGTCCATCCTGGACAGAGAGGAGGGGTCCATCCTGGACAGAGAGGCGGGGTCCACCCTGGACAGAGAGGAGGGGTCCATCCTGGACAGAGAGGAGGGGTCCATCCTGGACAGAGAGGAGGGGTCCACCCTGGACAGAGAGGAGGGGTCCATCCTGGACAGAGAGGAGGGGTCCACCCTGGACAGAGAGGAGGGGTCCACCCTGGACAGAGAGGAGGGGTCCATCCTGGACAGAGAGGAGGCGTCCACCCTGGACAGAGAGGCGGGGTCCACCCTGGACAGAGAGGAGGGGTCCATCCTGGACAGAGAGGAGGGGTCCACCCTGGACAGAGAGGAGGCGTCCACCCTGGACAGAGAGGAGGGGTCCATCCTGGACAGAGAGGAGGGGTCCATCCTGGACAGAGAGGAGGGGTCCATCCTGGACAGAGAGGAGGGGTCCATCCTGGACAGAGAGGAGGGGTCCACCCTGGACAGAGAGGAGGGGTCCATCCTGGACAGAGAGGAGGGGTCCATCCTGGACAGAGAGGAGGGGTCCATCCTGGACAGAGAGGAGGGGTCCATCCTGGACAGAGAGGAGGGGTCCACCCTGGACAGAGAGGAGGGGTCCATCCTGGACAGAGAGGAGGGGTCCATCCTGGACAGAGAGGAGGCGTCCACCCTGGACAGAGAGGAGGGGTCCACCCTGGACAGAGAGGAGGGGTCCACCCTGGACAGAGAGGAGGGGTCCACCCTGGACAGAGAGGCGGGGTCCATCCTGGACAGAGAGGAGGGGTCCATCCTGGACAGAGAGGAGGGGTCCACCCTGGACAGAGAGGAGGGGTCCATCCTGGACAGAGAGGAGGGGTCCATCCTGGACAGAGAGGCGGGGTCCACCCTGGACAGAGAGGAGGGGTCCATCCTGGACAGAGAGGAGGGGTCCATCCTGGACAGAGAGGAGGGGTCCACCCTGGACAGAGAGGAGGGGTCCATCCTGGACAGAGAGGAGGGGTCCACCCTGGACAGAGAGGAGGGGTCCACCCTGGACAGAGAGGAGGGGTCCATCCTGGACAGAGAGGAGGCGTCCACCCTGGACAGAGAGGCGGGGTCCACCCTGGACAGAGAGGAGGGGTCCATCCTGGACAGAGAGGAGGGGTCCACCCTGGACAGAGAGGAGGCGTCCACCCTGGACAGAGAGGAGGGGTCCATCCTGGACAGAGAGGAGGGGTCCATCCTGGACAGAGAGGAGGGGTCCATCCTGGACAGAGAGGCGGGGTCCACCCTGGACAGAGAGGAGGGGTCCATCCTGGACAGAGAGGAGGCGTCCACCCTGGACAGAGAGGAGGGGTCCATCCTGGACAGAGAGGAGGGGTCCACCCTGGACAGAGAGGAGGGGTCCACCCTGGACAGAGAGGAGGGGTCCACCCTGGACAGAGAGGAGGGGTCCATCCTGGACAGAGAGGCGGGGTCCACCCTGGACAGAGAGGAGGGGTCCACCCTGGACAGAGAGGAGGGGTCCATCCTGGACAGAGAGGAGGGGTCCACCCTGGACAGAGAGGAGGGGTCCATCCTGGACAGAGAGGAGGGGTCCACCCTGGACAGAGAGGAGGGGTCCATCCTGGACAGAGAGGAGGGGTCCACCCTGGACAGAGAGGCGGGGTCCATCCTGAACAGAGAGGAGGGGTCCACCCTGGACAGAGAGGAGGGGTCCATCCTGGACAGAGAGGAGGGGTCCACCCTGGACAGAGAGGAGGGGTCCACCCTGGACAGAGAGGAGGGGTCCACCCTGGACAGAGAGGAGGCGTCCACCCTGGACAGAGAGGAGGGGTCCACCCTGGACAGAGAGGAGGGGTCCACCCTGGACAGAGAGGAGGGGTCCACCCTGGACAGAGAGGAGGGGTCCATCCTGGACAGAGAGGAGGGGTCCATCCTGGACAGAGAGGAGGGGTCCACCCTGGACAGAGAGGAGGGGTCCACCCTGGACAGAGAGGAGGGGTCCACCCTGGACAGAGAGGAGGGGTCCATCCTGGACAGAGAGGCGGGGTCCACCCTGGACAGAGAGGAGGGGTCCACCCTGGACAGAGAGGAGGGGTCCATCCTGGACAGAGAGGAGGGGTCCACCCTGGACAGAGAGGAGGGGTCCATCCTGGACAGAGAGGAGGGGTCCACCCTGGACAGAGAGGAGGGGTCCACCCTGGACAGAGAGGAGGGGTCCACCCTGGACAGAGAGGAGGGGTCCACCCTGGACAGAGAGGAGGGGTCCACCCTGGACAGAGAGGAGGCGTCCACCCTGGACAGAGAGGAGGGGTCCATCCTGGACAGAGAGGAGGCGTCCACCCTGGACAGAGAGGCGGGGTCCATCCTGGACAGAGAGGAGGCGTCCACCCTGGACAGAGAGGAGGGGTCCACCCTGGACAGAGAGGAGGGGTCCACCCTGGACAGAGAGGAGGGGTCCACCCTGGACAGAGAGGAGGGGTCCATCCTGGACAGAGAGGAGGGGTCCACCCTGGACAGAGAGGAGGGGTCCATCCTGGACAGAGAGGAGGCGTCCACCCTGGACAGAGAGGAGGGGTCCATCCTGGACAGAGAGGCGGGGTCCATCCTGGACAGAGAGGAGGGGTCAATCCTGGACAGAGAGGAGGGGTCCATCCTGGACAGAGAGGAGGGGTCCATCCTGGACAGAGAGGAGGCGTCCACCCTGGACAGAGAGGCGGGGTCCATCCTGGACAGAGAGGAGGGGTCCATCCTGGACAGAGAGGAGGGGTCCACCCTGGACAGAGAGGAGGGGTCCATCCTGGACAGAGAGGAGGGGTCCACCCTGGACAGAGAGGAGGGGTCCATCCTGGACAGAGAGGAGGCGTCCACCCTGGACAGAGAGGAGGGGTCCACCCTGGACAGAGAGGAGGGGTCCATCCTGGACAGAGAGGAGGGGTCCACCCTGGACAGAGAGGAGGGGTCCACCCTGGACAGAGAGGAGGGGTCCACCCTGGACAGAGAGGCGGGGTCCATCCTGGACAGAGAGGAGGGGTCCACCCTGGACAGAGAGGAGGGGTCCACCCTGGACAGAGAGGAGGGGTCCACCCTGGACAGAGAGGAGGGGTCCACCCTGGACAGAGAGGAGGCGTCCACCCTGGACAGAGAGGAGGGGTCCATCCTGGACAGAGAGGAGGGGTCCATCCTGGACAGAGAGGAGGCGTCCACCCTGGACAGAGAGGAGGGGTCCACCCTGGACAGAGAGGAGGCGTCCACCCTGGACAGAGAGGAGGGGTCCATCCTGGACAGAGAGGAGGGGTCCACCCTGGACAGAGAGGAGGGGTCCACCCTGGACAGAGAGGAGGCGTCCACCCTGGACAGAGAGGAGGGGTCCATCCTGGACAGAGAGGAGGGGTCCACCCTGGACAGAGAGGAGGGGTCCATCCTGGACAGAGAGGAGGGGTCCACCCTGGACAGAGAGGAGGCGTCCACCCTGGACAGAGAGGAGGGGTCCACCCTGGACAGAGAGGCGGGGTCCATCCTGGACAGAGAGGAGGGGTCCACCCTGGACAGAGAGGAGGGGTCCACCCTGGACAGAGAGGAGGGGTCCATCCTGGACAGAGAGGAGGGGTCCACCCTGGACAGAGAGGAGGGGTCCATCCTGGACAGAGAGGAGGCGTCCACCCTGGACAGAGAGGAGGGGTCCATCCTGGACAGAGAGGCGGGGTCCATCCTGGACAGAGAGGAGGGGTCAATCCTGGACAGAGAGGAGGGGTCCATCCTGGACAGAGAGGAGGGGTCCATCCTGGACAGAGAGGAGGCGTCCACCCTGGACAGAGAGGCGGGGTCCATCCTGGACAGAGAGGAGGGGTCCACCCTGAACAGAGAGGAGGGGTCCATCCTGGACAGAGAGGAGGGGTCCACCCTGGACAGAGAGGCGGGGTCCATCCTGGACAGAGAGGAGGGTTCCATCCTGGACAGGTCTCCAGTCCATTGCAGGGCAACACAGAGACAAACAGGACAAACAACCATCCACACTAACCTCTAAGAAGAATTTAGAGAAACCAATTAACCTAACAGTGTTTTTGGACTGTGAGAGGAAGCTGGAGTACCCGGAGAGAACCCACGCAGGCTCAGGGAGAACATGCAAACTCCATGCAGAAAGACCCTGGGCCGGGAATTGAACCCGAAACCTTCTTGCTGAAAGGCAGCAGTGCTCCCACTGCCTCACTGAACAGCCGAAAGTTAAAACCATCAAAATAATTAGTTTCATGCGGAAAATTCATTTCTTTGTGGTTGGACTCGGTGCTGCCCCAACTTGTTGATAACCACATACCAAAAACTGTTTTTCTACATGATGCAAAGTTAAATTTAACACTATTTGTTATAAAACTAAGAAAATTTAGTTCCAGGGAGTTCAATATAGTAGAAAAATGTTCCTTTCATAGGGTAGTGCAGTAACCAGTATGAGGTTTAAAGCATCTTTCCTGAACATGTTTTCCTGCATTCCTTTTATAATTTAAGTAGTTTTACTTGAGTAAAGAGCTTAAGTTGATACTCTAACTTCTACAAAAGTGTTTTTAAACAGCAGGATTTCTGCTTGAGTAATAAATAATACTTTAGACACTTCTGGGCTCCTCTGTGCAAAGAACATTATTCCAGAAGACTTTTTCTGCATTCCTTCTCAAACTTCTCTATTGTTCCAGAAAAGTTAAAAAAACTATCAAGTTTCCAGACGTTTCGCTTCCCATCCAGGAAGATGGATGGAAGGACAGTTTCTCTATTGTTCTTGCTTTCCTTTCTTTAAAGGTGAAACTTGTGCAGACTCTTTCTGATTGGAAAATGATGCACTTCCATGTCAGCTTTAGCAAAACTCACAGTAGGTTAGGCTTAAGATGAAGAGACTTCTTAAAACATGCTGATCTGATTTCAGGAAGATTTGCATGGGCAACAAAGCCTGGGGGTGTTGAAGGGCCTCTATAAAGCCTATTTTAATGCATTTTAGTAAATAAATATGGGTATTAACTATCTTTACACCACTTTAAAAATTCGAATCAAAATCTCATGTTATGAATATTTTAGCACAGTGTTCTATTTATCCCTGACATCTTAGCAGCAGCACGCCCTTTTTTCCATTTCCTGTGACAGTTTACAGAAATAGTTCCCGAATAGCGTAGACATCCAGGTAGTTTCATTTAAGCCAAGCCCTTTTTTTTTTGACTTGGTCATCTGTATCCAACACCCAAAAGCAGTTTTGGTATATTAGTTGTTTAGGAGACGATTTATTACTTTTGTCAGCTATAATAATTTTTTCATGGTGCAAAAAGCCTCAGTTTTTGCCTTCCTCCAAGAGCAGGAGACGTAAACAAAAAACAGGCCGGAGGAGCTAAACAAAAAACTGAACATTTCAGGTTTTAGGTGATTGGAGCTGAAGGTGTCAGTGCAGAGGAATGAAGGCCTCAGAAGGTCCTTGGCTCCTGTCCTCTCAGCTCTGTTTGGTAGAAAGTCTCCATCTTTCAGAAGTGTGGAATAAAGATATTTCTGTGGCAGGTGGTGCATTTACTTCAGCATATTCTGAATACCTCCCTAAGTACTTCTGCATTCTGCCTGACAGACCTGGAATGCTGACCGACCTCTATTGCTTCATTTATTCTCCTTTAGTCTGGAAGATTCACACCTGATTTACAGATCCCACCTAAAGATTAAAGGAAAGGAAAAGAAAAATCTAATCATAAATATGTTTCTTTTTCCTCAGCTGCTCATAGTTTAATACAGACAAAGCGGCGGTTATTGTGAGGAAGGTGAATTCACAGAGACTGGTGGTGAGTCATCGCGCGCGCAGCTCCAGCCCGGTGGCATTCCTGCTGGGACATAAGAAAAAACAAAACAGTCCTATCTGCAGAGAGTCACAGTATTACGTTAACTGAAGCCAGACCCGTTTGTCAAGCTGGACTGTTTTCTTCCACATGAGGAGCGAGTTTTCCAACTCACCTTATTCCAGACCTGAAACCATCTCCAAAGCGCACAGAGCAACCCACGCAGCATGACAAGAGCCACGCGTTGAGGGTAGTTTTTAGTTTATTCAAAAAGTTTTATTTTCCTGGGATTTAGGATGAGAGGCTGAGGAAGAAAACTATTCAGTCAATTTTCTTCTCTTGTTTTGGGATCTTAACCTCAGGATGGATGAGGTGAGTTGGCCTGAATCAGCCACATGTTTCCATACAAACTACTGACCCACGTTGGTCCTTTATCTCTTTACAAATGATGCCTTTAAGCTTCTTTTATGTAGAAATAATTAATAATAGGCTGCTAACCTCGGTTTAGTTTAGTGTCAAAAGCTGTGATTGTTTATATTTTCTTGAACAAAAATCTCTGATAAAAGCCTCTTTATAGGGCCTCAGTGAAATACTTTGAAAATCATCATTTCAATCCAATAGTTATTGGAATCAGGACAAGACCTTATTACCTATTAAATATTAACAATATGGATATTTTGATGGTAAAGATTAATGTCAATGTAATAACAAGAAACACCAACTAGCCCGAATATATTAAGAAAAATAACAAAGGTGCTTCTAGAATAAATTCATGAAAAAAACAAAGTAAAAGAAACACATTTATTGGCCCAACATCACCTTAGAGGCATTAATGCTGATACTGGCACTGACATTTTTTAGTTTATAAAACTAAATATAATAGTTAACTAGGCTTATTATTTTTTTTACTTTACGTTTTAATGTTTTACATTCTTGACTTTTTTCCAACTTAATTTCCAGTAGGTAATATATCATTAAAGGGCTTCTCTAATTGGTCAAATGAAAAATAAGATGTACAGCCATGTAGCAGCATCTTTGCTGAATGGCTGGATATAGATCTAGTGCTTCTAGACCTCAAAAATCAAAAAAGGAAATTTGCCCTATAAAGGGTTAAATTCATCTCATTGTTTAGTTTAAACACCTGTGCATCGGAGCATGTGATTGGCTGATAGGTTTAGAAGTTAAACTGAGTTATCAGGATGGTGAGGATTCATTGGACTTTATTTGTGTTTATTTATTTATTTATTTTTACTTTATTTTTATTGATTATACAACAAAAACATGACAATGATTAATGTCCTTTAGTGAGTCCTTTAGCATTTGTCACACAAAAAAGCATTAGACAAACAATAAATAATATTATATAAAAACTATTTGTTCATTTACACTTTGGACATACTAAAAGTAAAAAAAAATTAAATAAAAAAAACACACTTTATGGAGTTTCCACCAGTCAATTAGAAGTGTCCACACCTTTATTCATAACAAATGGGGTAAAGTAGAACAAAAAAGAGGGGGGGATAGGGGTTCTTTATGTCTTCAGTTGATCTAAAATGGGTTTCCAAATTTTGTAATATTTTTGAGGACAGTTTATTAAATCAAATCAAATTTTTTCTATGTGCAAGATTCTTGTAAATTCCTCGATCCAAGATTCAAAATTAGGTGGCCTGTCAGCCTTCCGCTGCTTCAATATGCATCTTATGGCAATCAGGAGACCACTGCTGTTACATCACGACCCAATTTGTTAAGAGTGTCCGAGACGCCAAAGAGGGCCGTTTCTGGGTCGGGTTTTATGTTAACTTTAAGAGCGCAGGAGTACCATCCAGATATTGAGATCCAGAAACTTTGCGTCTCGCTTCGTAAATGAATTAAAGTCAGAAATATGAAGATAATATGTGGTTGATAAATTTTTTTTTCTGTTACACTTTTAGCAAGAGGAAGCATTAGACTTCCAGGCGCTGAGAGCCAAGTTCCAGGACAAGGAGTTCCTTCTGGGGCCACCAAAGACCAAACCTAGTGTCCCAGAGAAACCAAAGGTCATCCCCCCTCCCACGAGTCCCACTCACCATCTTCCATCAGGAGCACGCCCCTCCCTGCTCTCCTCCATCAACCATGCCTTGGAATCAAAGACGCTGAACGCCCCCAGAGTGGTCTTTAAGGATGAGAAGAAGGATAACAAAAAGCTTCTTATCCATAATAACTCAAAAGCCAAAGAAAAGTCTGACATAAAGCCTAAGGAGACGAAGGATAAGACTAAAGAGAGTAAGGAGAAGCTGAATGAGAACTCCGTGGATCACAAGGAGAAGAACGGTAAGAAGCTTCCATTCGTCGGGATACAGAAAGAGAGCACAGCTGAGCTGGTACCAGTCTCTCCTCCTCCAAAAGCCAAAACACAGAGGAAGAAGAACATTCTTGGTTTCATGAAGTCTTCCAAGAAAGATCCAGCAGAATCAATCTTAGACTCTCCTTCCGGGGACGCAGCTGGACCAGCACTGCTGCTCCCAGTGGTTTCCGATGCCGACTGCACGCCAGAGGAGTCGATATACTCGGTACCAAAACCCATTCTCCCAAAGATTACCGTCCCTGAACCCAAGGCTGCAGTGGACCTGGCAGCTCTCTCCCCTATCCCTGACCCCCCCGACTTCTCCCCTCCTCCAGCCTTCATCCCAGACACCTCAGAAGTCAGAGCTCCAGCCCTGCAGAGTGAAACCCCCCCACAGATTGAAAGTCCTGCTCTGCCAGTTTCTGACCTGCGTGTCCAAAATGAAACCGTTCCCATTCCTCCCATCATTGCTCCCGCCCCTCCAGTCGTTGCTGCCCCCTCTCCTCCAAGCACTTCTACCCCTCCACCAATAGTGGCTCCCTCCCCTCCACCCACCGCTCCCCCCCTCCCCTCCACCCAGAAAATCCCCTCCATCCAGAGCTATCCCCTCTCCTCCACCGAGTTTTGCCAACTCGGATCCTCCTGAGGCCTCTGCTCCCTCCCCATCGCCTCCTGAGCTTCGGGTCGTAGCCACTTCTGACGTGGAGGCAGAGCATCCGGGTTCAGAGGACACGACAGACTCTCTTTCCAAACTAGAGCGTCCCATCTCTGCCCTGTCCGCCCTGGAGAGGGCAGAGGACATGAGCACAGGGAAAAGAACCCCTCCCAGTGACCAGAGGATCTTAAGCGCTCTTGAAAAGGCGCGAAAGAAGGCCACAAGGTGAGCAGCGGAAACACAAAGTCTTCCAGAAGTTAGTTTGATTTAGCAAATATACAAATAATCACTAATAATCATACTGTCTTTGCTTTAAGCCCCCTGTCTAGTCCTATTCCCCCACTTGAGGACTTTTCTTCTCAACTGAACCCCGCCTTATCTGATGGAGAGTTCCCACCCATCGATCACAAGGGAAAGAAACCCCCCCAACATGAGCCACTAGTCAATAGCACAGACCACAGTAAGACTCACTACAAATTCTCTCTTCTCTTTTTCACATTTTCCTGGAATTTAGTTATCCTTTATTTTACCTGGAAATGAAGAGCAGGAGAACATTGATTATCAGGACATCAGGTATGCGTGGAACAGATTAAGTCTAGTCTAGATAAGTCATTTTTTCTTAAAATAAGTGCTTTTGTTCTTTACGGAAGAGGATTAGGGCCACTGAAAAAAAAAAAAAAAGTAAACAGATTTTTTAAATTTTATTTCAGTTTAACATGGGAAAAAAAAGTCAGAATTCTGAGATTAAAGTCAGAATTCTGACTTTTCATCTCAGAATTCTGACTTTAATCTCAGAATTCTGACTTTGCATCTCAGAATTCTGACTTTAATCTCAGAATTCTGACTTTTTTTCTCAGAATTCTGACTTTTTTCTCAGAATTCTGACTTTAATCTCAGAATTCTGACTTTAATCTCAGAATTCTGACTTTAATCTCAGAATTCTGACTTTAAATCTCAGAATTCTGAGATTAAAGTCAGAATTCTGACTTTTTTCTCAGAATTCTGACTTTAATCTCAGAATTCTGAGATTAAAGTCAGAATTCTGACTTTTTTTCTCAGAATTCTGACTTTAATCTCAGAATTCTGACTTTAATCTCAGAATTCTGACTTTTCATCTCAGAATTCTGACTTTAATCTCAGAATTCTGACTTTTTTTCTCAGAATTCTGACTTTTTTTCTCAGAATTCTGACTTTAATCTCAGAATTCTGACTTTAATCTCAGAATTCTGACTTTAATCTCAGAATTCTGACTTTAATCTCAGAATTCTGAGATTAAAGTCAGAATTCTGACTTTTTTCTCAGAATTCTGACTTTTTTTCTCAGAATTCTGACTTTAATCTCAGAATTCTGACTTTTCATCTCAGAATTCTGACTTTAATCTCAGAATTCTGACTTTAATCTCAGAATTCTGACTTTTTTTCTCAGAATTCTGACTTTAATCTCAGAATTCTGACTTTAATCTCAGAATTCTGACTTTAATCTCAGAATTCTGAGATTAAAGTCAGAATTCTGACTTTAATCTCAGAATTCTGACTTTAATCTCAGAATTCTGAGATTAAAGTCAGAATTTTGACTTTTTTCTCAGAATTCTGACTTTAATCTCAGAATTCTGACTTTTTTCTCAGAATTCTGACTGAATTCTGACAATAAAAAAAAATCAGAATTCTCAGAAAAAAGTCAGAATTCTGACTTTTTTCTGAGAATTCTGACTTTAATCTCAGAATTCTGAGATTAAAGTCAGAATTTTGACTTTTTTTCTCAGAATTCTGACTTTTTTCTCAGAATTCTGACTGAATTCTGACAATAAAAAAAAAAATCAGAATTCTCAGAAAAAAGTCAGAATTCTGACTTTTTTCCCAAGGTAAACTGAAAAAAAAATTTAAAAAACAGGTAACTTTTTTTTTTTCAGTGGCCCTAATCCTCTTCCGTAGTTCTTGGATTGAGGAGGTAAAATAGACATTTTCCCAATGGAACAAGACAATTTACACTTAAAATAAGAAAACACAATTGCATTGTCTTATTTTAAGTGCACATTATCTAATTATCTTATTTTAAGAGTACTACTCAAATTAAGGTTAAATACAAATAATTTAAGAAATTTTTACTCATTTCTAGATTGTTTTTCCAGTGTATACCCAGGCCAGCTGACAGCTTTTTAATATTTACTCCTAAAATCCCTCCAGCCTTTGGTCTCATCTTCCCTTTTTCTCTTTTTTTTTCTGTGCGCCGGACTTCTGAAAACCTTTTTAGTTTGCAGTGAAACAAACTTTAAAAGTTAAAAGTGGTCAAACCACACTGCAAACATTTTTAAACTGAATAAGACATTTTTTTTTTAATATAAGGATGTAAGTGAGACACTTTGCCAGTTTATATTTAAAATAAGAAAAAGGAATTGATTGGTCTTATTTCCAGTGCATAATATCTAATTACCTTATTTCAAATGCGCTTCATTTAAGACATTTTTTTGAAATTTTAGATTGTTTTTGCATTTTATGTTGGGGTGGGAGGAGTTCTAATGGCCCCTTATTTAAAGAACACATGTTACATATACCTAATGCAGATATATTAAGTTACTCTAATATTAAATATTTTCAGAAAAATAATTTCTGCCTGGATTTTTAATGGTCAGAGTGTCCATTTTGGCCCCCCTCTATCTGGGGCCCTGGGCAATTGACCCCTATGCCCTTTACAGCAGGTAATAGTCATAGTATTTAGGGTTTGGAATAGATGTTGGAGTTTTGCCATAAGGTTAAACACACAGCAGCGCTTACATTCTTCCTCCGTGTCCAAAGCCAATGAGTCAAACTGCAGAGATTTAACAGCCATGATGGAAGTAGGTTTACTGATGGCGTGTTGACGTTTGGTCAATTATCTTAAACTAAATGGTTGTTTTTCATCATTTCTATCAAATTCTACTGAAGAATCTGTTTGAGGAGGGGCTTACATGTTAGATCAGAATGTTATCACCTGGTTTCTGGAGAAAGAAACTCAGTTAGAAAACCTGAAATAGACCAACCAGCAGTACAAGGAAGAGTTTGCTATTTCTCAGATGTCTGACTAAAGAAAACAACTTCCAGAGTCTGTCTTCCTTGTTGTTTCAAACGCGGAGGCTGTTGAGTTCTTTAGATTTTTGAGAAGGGAGGTTCAGTGAAGTAATGGTTCTGTTATCTGCAGCAAAAGACGAGTTTGCAGAAAAAAAGGGGAAGAAATCATCAAAGCGGAGAAAAGCTGACAGCAGATAAACTGATTTAGATTTTATACATTTAAAATGTTGATATCTTTGTCAATATATATATATATATATATATCCATCTGCACATGTGACTGTAAGCTTATAATATATATATATATAGTTTCACTAAATGGTTCTGAGCTGCTTTCAGTCCAAAGAGGTTAAAACTTTCTAAGAAGTTAATCACCCAAGTTTGTGAAGTAAAACTGGTTTTCTAGTTAGAGAAAACACTCGCTAACTTATTAACATCTTTATATAACCCAGATGGTTAAAATCCACCATGGAATAGCAGGTCTGTTAATCTCTACTTTAAGTTGATTTAATTAGCTAAAAACAGTTAAAATGTTGTTCTGTCTGAATAGCTCTGAGGGTTTCATTGCTTTTTTTAAAGTCACAGAAACATGACATATTTGAGCGAAGGAAATTGAATCAAAATCCAACCTGTTTAATGTGTGAATGGTCCAAACAGGTGTGATTGTATAAACATATTGCAGGTGAGCACAGCTTTCATTAATGCGCTGTGCTTCCTCACAGGGACGGCTTCTCCTGTGTTGCATAACCTCACTGAGATTGGATCTAACACGCCCATAGAGCTGCTCGTGGTTCCGCCTCCACCACCCAGACGGGTCCTACCAGACCCTGAGACTCTGGGTCCTGCTCCACAGAAACCTGACAGACCTCCTTCTGTCAACTTGAGTGAATTCACTCCCCCTTCCCCACTTATTGCTGAAGGTAATGTCACCTTTACCAACATAGGCCTGAGAAATCAGCAGTGTTGAGCACGTTACTTTGAAAAAGTAATTAGTTACTAGTTACTTCTCCCAAAAAGTAACTGAGTTAGTAACTGAGTTACTCCACAATAAAAGTAACTAGTTAGTAGTAAAAGTAACTATTGCCTTACTTTTGCAAGTTTATGAAATGAATAACTGGGGATGTCTAATTCTGAGATCCTGTGTTTGGGTTGTTATAGATACTGCAACATCTAGCTATATCTATCTATCTATTCCATCCATCCATCATCCATCCATCCATCCATCCATCCATCCATCCATCCATCCATCCATCCACCCAGATTTCTCCCTTTCTCCATATAGGCTATCATTTGATCCTTCGCGCTCTCCATAGTTCCCCTGTGGCGCAAGCACAGGGCGGCTGTTACGCGCCTTTAGCGAGCATGCACGTTTCCTGTCGGTTGCGCAGTGAATCGTGCCGCCGCGCTGTGCGGAGACGCAGGGGAAACCTAACCTGACTCTGCCAGATGGATTTGTTCCGCGTATCCATCTGGAAACCTTCCGTTGAAGTAATTTTGGGAAGGGGCGAAAATACTGGTTAGCTGATTGGCCTATGTTGGTGATAGACGGGCCAAATAAACCAATCAGATCAACGAAGCATATGACGTACTAACAGAGCGACGACGAAGAGGAGCCAATTGATAGATCAAACTCTTGCCGAAACCAGTCGGGAGAAGAGCAAAAACATCTTTTCCTCTGAGAAAAGCCTCCAGAGCAGTGTTTTGCTCTTCTTTCAGTGAAGAAATACTCTGTAATTCCCATAAAACTTGCTCGATAGCCACGCTAACGCTAGTTTCATCGGCTGAAGCCATGTTCTTTAGCCTGAACTGTCGCGCTTCTCGTTGCGTCACACCTCAACCCGCCTCATAGCCAACGCTGATTGGACGTTCGTTTGGTGAACGGCTCCAAATTTTCTTTAACGGAGAGTCTCCAGACTGATCTGGGAGTGAAACCTTGAAAGCTCGCGAGATCAGGATGGTCTCACCAGGCTAGGAGAAACCGTATCTGATGGGGAAACGCAGCTCGACGTAACACCAGTATTTCCATCTGGAAAACGCTGTTTTGCCGCTGGAGTCCTCCTCACTCTCCATCCTCCCCTCTCTCATGACGCGCGCTCTCATGAAAAAAGGTTAATTGTGCGACCTGATAACGCGCAGTAACGGGTTGTCGGCAATTGTAACTGCGTTATAGTTACAGTAAGAGTAATAATTTTGATTACTCGTTACTAAAACAGGTAGCGGCGTTAGTAACGCCGTTACTTTCAACGCTGTTACTCCCATCACTGGAAATCCCTTCAGTTTTACCCAAAAAAGTTAAAAAAATCAATCCACTGGACTTTGTTTCCAAGTTTGAAGACGTTTCTCTTCGCATCCAGGAACCTTTTTCAATTCAAAATGTCAGTTTTCTAAAAAGAAAGCCTTAGAAAACATGTAAATTGAATTGTTTTTGGTCTCCTCAATAAGGTCGACCTCAACACTACTTCGGACATTTTGAGATTGAAAAAGCTTCATGCATAGGATTGGAAACAAAGTCTATTGGATTGTATTTTACCTTTTTTTGGAATTACTATGACCTTGATGACTGAGAACTTTCACCAGCAAACTGCTGTTGTAAAGTTTCACTAGAAAACGTCTTTTCCCTTTATCTGCCCTCCTGTTGCACAGAGATTCCTGTCCCGCCTGAGTTTTCAGAGCCTGACGCTACAGACGCCGTCGAGTACGATGATCTGGCGGATGGTTTCTCACAGGAGCTGCCGGTTTCTGAGTCTGGGAACGAGGAGTTTACTGGCGCCGACGTTCCAGATGAACCACGGCAGCCAGAGTTTTATAGCAATGGGATCAGTGAGCCAGAAACTGAGGTCCGCACCGAGACGCCGCATGAGGATGACTACCGACGTAATCCTCCGCAGGATCAACCCCTGCAAGCTGCTCCAAATCACTTGCCCCCACAAGACGAGTAAGATTATTTTTAATGCATTTAAAATTGAATTCCAAAAAGTGATTTGAATGTTTCAGTGGAATGAACATTTTGTTCTATACAGCCCTCACACAATATACCGCAGCAGTTTGAACGAAAGCAACGAAAGCAATGAGAACTTGTACGAGGCGGTGAGGGCGTCTCCTGGGAAAAAGAAGGGGAAGAACGGTGGCAAGAAACAAAAAGGGACCCTTAAAAGTAAGCCTTATCCATCACTTCTCACTCAATTTGTCCACTTTAGCAACAATTTACTCCTTTACCTACAATCCATAAGGTTCTAATTCACTCTCATTTCATGAAGTCATTTAAGAAAAGACTTTTACATTTTTAGGAATTGTCTGGGGAAAAAATCCATTATATAAAACAGAAACCAGCAGACATATATACTATATATGGACCAAAGAATATTCAACAAATAGAAATTTACAAAGTTTTGACTTTTAGCAACTGCACAACTTAACGTCTGACCTTGCAGGCGTGCATCTGCTCCTCTGTCGCATGAATATATTCTGCATTTTAAGCCAGGCATTTACAAGACATAATTTAAACATTTGGGATGTTTTACATGTATTTTTTTTTTTCAGTTTAATAGCATTTTATTTAAAAGAAGCTGTCTCAGATTTCTGCATTAACCTTTTGTTTTGTTTTTTCCCTCCACAGACCCATATGTTGAGAGTACACAAGAAACGGTAGGAATTATTCTAGCTGAACCCCTTCAGCTTTTTTTTTCATATTTTGTCATGTTGCAGCTGCAGTTCTGTTTTGGAGGGCAGACCTGTGTCACCTAGATTTGCATATTCAGAAACTTCTTTTTCATCTTTTACATCGGAGTGAAATTTTTTCTCTCTTTGGTGTCGTTTTCACTGTAGCTGTGTGCTTAGAAGTTTAGTTTTCTGTTGGAAGGTGAATCTTTATCCCCGTCTCTAATGTTTTGTAGCGTCTAGACATTTTTTTCTAACCTCTATTTGACTCCATCAATTAACATAAACTCTGAGCAGCATCCCATTTCCTGCTGAATAGAATCATCCACACAGTTTCATAGAGCGCCGCCACAATTCAGCAGATGGATGCTGCATATTTAGTGATTTAGTGCATTGCATGTTTAGCGCATAGACCAATAATAATAGTGTGGGGTTAAGGGTCTTGCTCAAGGACCCAGAATGGCAGTCTGTGGGAGTGGGGCTCGAACTCAGAACCTCAGGATTGGCCACCCCTCCCCCACAATATGCTTGTGTTTTCTTTTTCTTTCCATAAAAGTTGGATCTCTTAGATTCTCCCACCTGATCTGTGAATCTCTCCAGCTCCTCCAGAGTTAGCATCACCCTCATAGCTAATTCTTTGACAACTCCTCACATGTTTTAATTGGATTAGGTGCGGACTTTGACTAGGCCATTCTGACTGATAGATATCATTAGATCTGTTGACGACCTTTGCATACATCTTACATTTTTTCAGACAAATTTACCAATGCTCTGTAAGGTGTATTAAAGTTTGGAAAATATTGTTTTATAACTCAACACATCTTAACATGCACTGGAAAAAAATTTAAATCTATATAAGTCACTTTTTTTCTTAAAATAAGTGCATTTCTTCTTGGATTGAGGAGGTAAAAGACACATTATGCCAGTGGAACGAGACAATTTACATTTAAAATAAGAAAACAGAATTGCATTTTCTTATTTCAAGTGTATGTTATCTAATTATCTTATTTTAAGAGTGAAAATAGTCATTCCATTGGCAAACTATCTCATTTACTGACTCATTTTAAGGATAAATACACTTAATTTAAGGAATCTTTAATTATTTCTAGACCGTTTTTCCAGTGTGTTTCTTCCTGACCCGTCTGCTGTTCCTCTTGTTCTTTGTGATGCTTGTTAGGTTTATTCAATGATTATAAAATTAATGTGTGCTTATGAAACATTTGTGCAAGGGGATGCTCCACTCCTGTGTCATGATCCAGTCAGGAGACCATCCTGCCTTGTCATTCTGATGGAGCATTCTGTCTTCACGAACTGATCAGTTGTTCTGTCAGAACAATACTCTGTTTGTAGCCATGCGTCATGTTCTGTTAATAAACGCTCTGCAGAGGAGGTCCAGTGGGAGACAGTGTGTTTGAGTCTGGGGTTCAACTGTCTCTCCTTTCTGCAGGAATTGTATCCATAAATTGTGTATTTCAGTTCTTCTTTAGCAAAAACCTACATTTTATGAACCCGACAATGCTGTTTCTGCATTGATGATTTCAAGCAATTCCCTGAGACTTTTACTAAACAGCTGAAGTAAACAAGCACACAGGTGGTGTTTATTTACAAAATAGGTCATTTCTGACGGGCTGCATTCAGTTTTATTTAACGTTTATCTGATTATCTGATTATACTTAAAGCATGCCGCACAAATGATGTAATCCTACAGTTGGAACGTGACAAAATCTAAACCTTTTCAAAGGGTTTTTGACATGACGTAATGTTGGAGAGTTGTTTTTTTTCTAAAGCAAATAAAGTCTTATTCTTTGTGGCTATTTTACAGGTTCAGGAGAAACCGAAGATTGGCAGGTTTGGCAGGTAGTTTCCTCTTATTTCTGGATCCATTCCTCCAGTTTTCGTTCCTACACTCCTTATAACGAGAGTTTGCTTATGCTTCCCTGTTATAATCCCCCCCCATGCTATTTAAACACGCTGTGAGAAAACAGTTCTCAAGTATTGTGCATTTCTTCTCTCTGCAGGAGCGATAAGAAGCACAACTCCGAGAAGTCAGAAGAAAAGGAGTTGAAAAAGAAGGAGAAGCAGCGGCTGGAAAAGGAGAAGAAGGAGCTGAAGGAGAAACAGGGGAGGGAGAGGAAAGAGCAGAAGGAGAGGGAGAAGAGGGAGCATGAGATGAAGAAAAAATTCAACGTGAGTCCTGTTATTCCGACAGAAAACAGGGGGAGGAGGAGGTATGGAAGGTGACGGGGAGGAGGAGGGTGGGGTAAATATCTGGGTGCTCAAACCTGTCAGGATTCATTCCTCAATGTGGAAAAGCTGAAGTCTGAGTAAACATGACTGATGGCAACACCTTCTCTCATAAGTTTTCAATCTGTGTGCTTTTATAACAAAGATCTTTGAGCAAGAATTCAGTTTCCAGACACCCGATGATAAAAGACCTTCCAGTATTTATAGGATTCATTTAAACGAGGCGATAAGCAAAAGAAATGCATCCTTTTGTTAACCAGCTTTCCAACAGATTAAAGTTTAATATAGGTAGGATCTAAAAATCCGAAAGTGGATCGTGATTAAATCACCTCCTGCATAAAGCTACAAATTTCCCTTCAGACTCTTCAGTAGCTCCTCTCTGATCGGGTCATGATGAAAAATGTTTTTTTCTGTTCTATAGACCCTGAAAATGTATTACATTTGGTAAACAACCTTTAATTCAAATATTGTTTAGATTACTTTATGCAAATTTTGTTGAACAACAGAAAATGTTCTAATGAGGAAAATAATAAACTTTTATCAACTCAATGTGACCCAAAATATAACAAAGAATAATTGCACATAGTTTTTTTTTCCTGCAGTATTGCACTTAAATGCTTTATAATTAGACACATTGCAGAACTATAAAAGAGATTAGTCTGATCTGTTTTGGTTTATGTTGGTCCTACGCATTATCCTGCTGCAGGCAGGGCACGATAAAAACATTCAGGCCCTCCTACCTCCTTAGCTGCACCAATTGGTTTAAAAAAACTGCTTTTAAACACTCATGACTTTCACTGTTGGTGGGGTTTCCTATGAAGGTACTTAAAGAAGAATTTTTTTTTACAATTTTAGCTTAAATATGCGTCAACATATATATTTTTTGTTTGTTTTTGATGCAGAATTTCAAAGATGATGTCACTTTCTTACAACTCCCACTGAGGAACCACTGGTTTAAAATGATTTAAATAGAGAAATAAACTTCTCTTCATCTTGATTAATAAATAGAATTAAAGACTGTATCCCAGATCCCTTTAAAATAGATCTGCATGAATACCTGCCGCTCTGTCCTCTTCATCCATGGCCTGTTTGACATGTTATTTATTTAGGCTTTGACCTTTGCCCTCATGTCAGCTCAATTCCTGAGCAGAAACGTTATTATCACTATTCTAGAGAAACAATGTTCATTCAAAGCACAGAACCTGACTCCGCCAGATGGATTTGCTTCACATATCCATCTGGAAACCTCCCGCTGAAGTAATTTTGGGAAGCGGCGAAAATCCTGGTTAGCTGATTGGCCTATGTTGGTGATAGACGGGCCAAATAAACCAATCAGATCAACGAAGCATATGATGTACTAACAGAGCGACGACGAAGAGGAGCCAATTGATAGATCAAACTCTTGCTGAAACCAGTCGGGAGAAGAGCAAAAACATCTTTTCCTCTGAGAAAAGCCTCCAGAGCAGTGTTTTGCTCTTCTTTCAGTGAAGAAATACTCTGTAATTCCGATAAAACTTGCTCGATAGCCACGCTAACGCTAGTTTCATCGGCTGAAGCCGCCATGTTCTTTAGACTGAACTGTCGCGCTTCTCGTTGCGTCACACCTCAATTCCGCCTCAAAGCCAACGCTGATTGGACGTTCGTTTGGTGAACGGCTCCACATTTTCTTCAACAGAGAGTCTCCAGACCGACTAGCGAGTGAAATCTTGAAAGCTCGCGAGATCAGGATGGTCTCATGAGGCTACAGAAAACACATATTTTTAATAAAATGTATTCCTAAATCTTTGTATCAAAAACTTTTATTTTATTTTAGACATTGATAAATATAAAATACAGAATATTATGTACATTTTAATTTACTTAATGTGTCGTTTATTTTCTTTCTCCTCTATCAATCATCTTTTTTGTGTTGAAAAGTTTCGGTTAGATTCGGTTCACCATGGTAGCCTTGAACGCAGAGCTGCTGGGTAACGTCTCTGTGTCCGTGTGTGATTCAGATCACAGGGCAGGAGGAAGCCATGTATCAGGCAAAAGTGAACGTAACCGCGAAGGGCCGCAGGAACGATCTTCCAGTCAAGAGCGGAGACATCATCAGCATCATCCGAACGACCAAGTGCCCCAAAGGAAAGTGGCTGGCCAGGGACAGCAGCAACACCTGTAAGCTGAACGTTTGGGATTTCGTCTGTCTCTGGGAAAGATGGAGACCAGCTCCTTTTGATATCCGGCAGTAACTGGCATGAATCTGTTCCCACAGATGGATACGTTTCCGTGGAACACTTGGAGCTGGACTTTAAGGATATGTTGGAGCTGGGGAAGAAGACTCCCCGCAACAGCACCGTCATCGAGACGGAAACCACGGATGGCAAGTATGTGTGGGACCTTACGACTAAATTAAAAAAATAAGATAATATATAGTCGACGCTGTTGGAAAGATTCCGTCTGCTTTCTGTTTGCTCCTCAGGGCGCTGAATAACTTCAGTCATTCAGCAGAAAGCTGTAAGTGTTGCAACCAAAGCTCCTAATTAAACACATTAAATCGATCAGCGGCTGTTTGATGTCCACTGCTCCTTCATGCTGGTGTTGCTGTTTTCAGTCTCAGATGACAGTGATGAGTGGACCTGTGAAGACGAACCGTTCTCGCCTGCTCCTCAAACCTCTGAGCAGTTACCAGGGTAACCTTACTTCTTTCTCTTAGTTCTTAAAAGTCTTTTCCAGACCATTTCCTTCTAACCTTCTCTGTCCTCTGCAGGGGCCACGCAAGGACTTTCTCCATGCCAGAGACGGGTAAGCTATCAGACGCATGACAGAATAATACGTTGTTGTTGTTTCCGAGGCAAGTTTACTTGAACCAGAGCCTTGAAGGAAAATGTTGTGGATCGCATCGTTAAGATTTCATACAGCTCATTTCCTGAAACTCTACAGCCATTCCAGTGGATTGTTATCAGCTGACTGTTGATCATGTGCTGCATCTCTCCAGGAACTGTGAAACAAAAATATGGTTTATAGAGTTAAAAAATAGGTCATGTTAGCCTTTTACTGAATGGAAGGCCAATGATGCATGTGTTGTTTATATATATATTGTTGCTTAGGACTGAAATTAACTGATTAAAAGGTTGGAGTTTATTTTGTAACCTTCAGGATTCCTTGTTCAGGGTTCGTACACCTTTTCCAAAGTCAAAATCAAGCACTTTTCAAGCACTTTCAAGATCCATTTTAAAAATTTTTCCAGCACCTTACGGAACCAGTTTTGGTTGACTGCCGGGGGGTGGGGGGGTTTGGGGGGGGGGATTCGAAAGGAATACATGAAACTAAATCCTATCTTAATTTGTCAGATATTTATTTTTTATTATCAGTTTTAATTTACTACTTACCTTTCCACATATAGTTCACAGAAGATGAAGACGACGAACACGTATTTTCCCCCCACACGTCTCCTCGGATGATCAAAGAAAATTACTCCTCTGCCATGGCGTAGTAATATAACCAACTAGAGGGTGTCGCAATTTAGTTTTATCAGCCGTAGAGTTATCAATGCTGTTTTAAGGTCTGGGCCTGGCAATGAATTAAAACTTCAGGGTTTTTTTTTTGGAACGTTGGCGAAGCGGCCGCCTAGCTAGCAGTTACTAGCGTAAACAGATAGGCGCTAACGTTAACGTGTATCAGGCTACTTCAGTTGGCTTACTTGAAAGTCTATGACTTACTCTTCATGTGACTCGACAGCGCAGACTCGCCCATTGTGAAAAGCTGCGCATCTTTTTTGCAGACTTTACAAGAGGCAACTGGTGGGGTTTGTCCCCGTTTAATCCATAATTTGTATTTTTCATCTTCCAGCCAACGTTCATTGAAACGAAAACCTCCCGGCACGGTGCAGTAGTGGTTTCATGGGGGCGGAGTCACACATGGAAATAGACTGGCAGATCGCGGTCACACATAAGCGAGCAGGTTTCATTTTCAGGCTCTCCAAAATTTTATTTCTCCATTTAATAAACACACGATTCAGTTGGATAGGTATTTGTAGCGAAAGAAATAGTTACAATTTCAAGCATTTCATCCAAAATATAAGCACTTTTCAAACCTTGAAAACACAACGTCAAAATTCAAGCATTTTCAAGGATTGTTTTAAAGGTAAATGTGATAAGTTTTATTCAACTGGAGGCTATAAATATCCCAAACTCAGAGCTGAATTTGTTTTATGAGTTTTATAACAAATCAAATAGGTTGATTTTTACTGTTGTCTGACGGTTATCAGGTCATTGCGGGTGATAGTGGCGTCGGATGCAGGAGTTTGCTCTGTAGTCGGAGAGTTGGCGGTTCAAACCCGGCTCTGGCTTTCATTGAACATTTAACCCACATCTCCTACCGATGGAGGTTAGAGGGTCCGGTCGTGCCTGTGATCGGCAGCCTCACCGTCATGGAGCCCCAGGGCAACTGTGGCTACAGTGTAGCTAGCCACCATCAGTCTGTGACTGAATGTAGCGTAAAGCGCTTTGCTCAAGTTTCCTGACCTGAAAAAGCGCTGAAAGTAGAAACCATTGAGCATATTTTTCTCCAACTAAATGGTTTAACAGTACCTTTCAAAAGAATTAATAACTCTTTTTTTCTTGTAATTAAATTCTTGGAACAGAACAAAAAATTCAGTTCTATTCAGTTTATTTCTATAGCTCCAATTCACATTGTGTCATCTTAAGGTACTTTACAGTTCACCAGATCACCCATTTTCTTTCAAAGGAAAACCAGCTGATTGCATCGACTCATTGACTCTTCAGCAATCCCTCACACTAAGCATGCTTGTAGCGACAGTGGAGAGGAAAAATGTCCTTTTAACTGAGTAATATTACTTTACTTAATACTAAACTGAGAGTTGGAGGGAAAATATTTAGCTTTTTTAAATAAAAAAACATTAAGCCCTTTACCCTCTACTGTGAGAATCACATTTTGCTGCTATTAAGGCTGAATAATAAATCAAAGAACAATAAGGGTTTCGAAAGGTTTCCACATAAAGCAGTTTTCAAATCATTCCACAGATAAAGGTCTGGACTTTGACTAGGCCCTTCTAACATTTGGATCTGCTTTAATCTCAACCATGCTAATTAAGCAGCGGCTGACTGTTCAGTGTCAGGCTTCTCTGCCCCTTGCCTGCATCCCTACAGCATGACGCTGCCACAACTAAAAGCAAGGTTAGCATGTTGCTAATCATGTATAGTTTGCAGAGAACTGTACTTTATCACAATGTTAAATATCATTCTGGTTATTTTATGCATTCATCAGTTTCAATCTTTAGTTTAGAGCAGGGGTAACCAATTAAAAATCAGCAGGGTCCGAATAAAGAAAATCATCAACCAGTAAAGATCCGGAGACATTTTGAATTATAATCTGTTACTTTAAACAGAATTACTTTACTTAAAACACTGAAATAAAAGGAGCTTTTTATCTATCCATGTTATATATTTACTTTTAAATAAAAAGTACTATAAAAAAAGAAAGTTTCCATTTTAAAATCTTAAGTGTTTTTTTAAGTAGAGAACAACAATCGTTCAGTTTGGTTTACAGATAATTTCCTGATTCCCATCTTTTCTCAAACCCCTGAACTGAGCGTTTGTTATTTTCTTTCTTTTTTCTGTCTTAATGTTGGCAGTGGGCTTTAGGCTGCCCTGCAAGGCTTTAAACCTGGGTTTAACCGGAGACTAAGCCATTCTCAAGCACATATCAAGGAGCTCATTTTGAGCCTGGATCCAGATTTATTGTTGATTCTGTTCATGGTGGAGAATCCTGCTTCACAGCAGCAGGTTGAGCCAAACATCCTCTAAATGTGCAGGGTCATCTTTGAGCACGCCATTTCACTTTTCTTTCACCAGTTCACCGCAGTTCTTCCAGCAGTCCACACTTTCTCTGCTCTCTTTTTCTCATGGTCTTCTCCTTCTTTCCCATCGCCCGGCTTGCCACAGGTTTGCCTGCTGTGTCTAAAAGTAGCAGCAGCAGCAACCCAGACTGACAGCTCATTGGCTCATTTGGATCACGTGCAGCCTGGAGCCGGACGCTCCCCAGGGCTTTACCGTATTAACAGGAGAAGAGGCGCAAGTAAAGTTAGACACTGCCGTCAGACAACAAGTAGTAATTTATAAATGTTATAAATCAGGTTGGGTCCAGATTAGCCAGCAGGTGGGTCCGGATCCAGACCGCGGTCCGCTAATCCGTGACCTCTGGTTTAGGATTATGTTTACATAAATCTGTGTATTCTAGATGCATCTACATTCACAGGTCCAACAGAACCTGTGAATGTTAATAAAGCAAAGTATGTCAGATTTTTTTTACTTGCATTCAAACTAAGTATAGGTGAATCTGGTGTGTAGCTCTATAGAAATGGGAATAGATCCAAGCATAATAACAAGCACACAGTTAGGGTATAAAGCTGTAGTAGCTCAAATAATATTTTCACTTAATTAGAATACCAGGTAGCTTTGAAACCGTCTGTGCTGTATAACTATAAATGTACGAAAAGTTTAAATTTAAAACCTGTAAAGCCACAAATATTTTCCGCTCTTAGTGCATTTTAATAAACTATTACTCTGCGTCATTCTTTAGCTGAATCATCACTTCGTGACTCGCAGGTTAAACATGTCGTTTGAGTAACAGGAAGTTGATAATTATGGAACCTGTGATGACACGTTTTAGGTTGTTTCACCTGATAGAAGACAGTTTTGGTGTTAGTTTTTTCCTGGTATGTTTAGAATGATTGTTTCTGCTTCATTTTTTCTTTACAGGAAACAGGGACGTCGCCACAAACCACCAGCACAGTCACAGTGACATGTGTGACGACTCCCAGACCCAGTGAGATCATGATCTTTCATACTTTTTTCAAGACAAAAAGTGAGAAAAGAGATGTTAAATATACTTAATGGTTTGTGTTTTTCTTTTTTTTTTTCACTAGTGCAAGACAAGAAGCACTTCAAAAGTTGGCGACATTCTTCAACTCATCGAAATCCGTGGATCCAGCTCCATTGTAAGTGTTACATTAGCATGTTGATGCTGTAGACAGTTTATAGGCGGTAGAAACTTTACTGATGATTTAACTTCTTTTCTTTTTAAGGGAACCCGAACCAGAAAGGAGTAAGTTTAGCTAAATGGATTTTAATTTTAATACTTTTCTTTTGAATATAACTGAATAATCTGGACCTTGGTTCCTCTGCAGGCCCTACACCTGTGCCGGAAGAAGACGTTAGTGTGTAAGTAGCCATAAATACACACAGAAAAATTCCCGACATGTTGCTCAACCAGTAGACAGACAGGTTTTCTTCTTCTTCTTTTTTTTTTTTTTCTTGTTTGGAATGAGCTGCTAAAGATGTCAACATATTAATTTATGCGTCTAAGAGAAAGTCTGGTGGACTGGAAAACCAGTCCGGTCCTGCAAACAAGCTGAGTCCTGTTTGGGTAAAACTGTCAACCCTAAAGTGCTTCAGGCCTCATCAACAGTGATCAAAACATGGCAACTAGGCATGGCCCAGTTTCTGGTATTAGTACAGCCTTAAACAAAAATTAGCTACAGGTTTATTTTAGAAATGTCCATCTTGTGTCTGGTGTTTGATATATTTCATAAGTTACTGGGTTTGATTTCCTACAAGCTGAACCTCATTTTGAAGTTTTGAAATCAGTTTAAACTAAAACTAATTTTTCCCCTTATTTAACTGGGTGTTGGATTTTTCTGGAACGCTAAGTTACAAACAGCGACTAAAGTTTAAAGGAGCAAAAGCTGTCACTGCTACTAGGTTGTTGTTAGGGAAGACGAGTTTATTTTTATGGCACCATTCTTCCACAGGGTAATTCCAAGAGCTTAACAGGAGAACAAAAGAACAAAATATGACAGAAAGAAATAGATACGCCCAAACTCATAAAACAAATTCAGCTCTGAGTTTGGGATATTTATAGCCTCCAGTCGAATAAAACTTATCACATTTACCTTTAAAACAACAGGGTTCTTACGGGTGCTGGAAATCCTTGAAAATGCAAAAATAAAGATGCAAAATAAAATTTCCCAACTAAAAAAAACTAAGACATGATACAAACTGAAAGCTAGTCTGGCTTTTATCGGTAAGCTGCAGTGAATGTTTTCAAGTTCTGTCACGTCTCATTTTTGGACAATTGCCTGAAAACCTGAGGATCTGGGAGACTAAAAGCTGCCTCCCTGCTTTTAGTTCCTGCTCTTAGACAGTTTATGGACAGGTTTAAGATGACCTGAGGGACCTACATGGTCCATACTTAGACGGAAATTCTAAAATATAATTAGATGAAGACCTTCTAGTGCAGTAATGACTGCCATTCATATTGCTGGTGTTGATCAGGGCTATTGCAGCAGCTTTTTAGACGAGCTGCAACTGGCTGATTGATTTTTGCAGACACGTGTAAAAGCAATGTTACCTTATACCTCCTAAAGAATGGGGAGCATTCTGACAGGTTCATTACTGGACATTTTGTCACAGTGACTGAAGTTGGCCAAGGTCAAGCATTAAAACAGAAACATGTATTATATGTTATCAGTATAGGTATTATAAGAGATCCTTGTATACATTATTATCTCTGCTACTTGGATTATGTATATGCTAAAGAGAATAGTAGAGAGACACCGATCTGATAGCTGGATGGGATATCGGCTCCAATTATGACTAATTAGCTGGATTGGATATTGTTAATCTGATATCGGATCGGTGATCCAGCTCCGTGTACATTATATGGAACTGTTTTTGCTGCTTATTTGTTGATAAACAATAAGATAAAGTAAATTAATATTCGTGTCGATTTGTTAACTTTTTTACCAATTTACGTGGAGGCCAAAGCCTCCACTCACATTGCGAGAGATATTGTTCATTCAACAGTTGAATCGGATTGGTATCATATATCGAGCAAAACGTTCATCCCAGGTATCGGTGCATCTCAAAATAAAAGCAGCCCAAGAATGAAACCTTGAGGAACTCCACATCATTTTTGTTTGCTAAGATTAAAAAAGTGAAAAACTCTGCTAAATAGCCTCGGCCCACCAAATCAGCCAAAGTAATTAACCAGCTAATATTAGATTGCAATGCTTTGTTACTCTATACAAAACTTAATAAAAAAAAACAATGACTAAACTGTGTATATACGGAAATCTGTAGGACTGATAACCATATATTGCATAATTTCAATTGCAGGTAGAATAATTTTTTCTACAAAATCAAAAGGGTTATTATGTTGCGTATTTTTATTTAGCGTTTCGGTGTAATTACTTTATTTTTGTATTTTATTTAAGATCATCACGCTAGCCATTACCTAATCACAATATGAACCACTCTGTAAATACAATGCTCAAAAACATGAAGGAAACATGTAAACAACACAATATAACTTCAATTAAATCAAACTTCTGTGAAATCAAGGCGTTCACTTAGGAAGCAACACTGACTGACAACCAGTTCACATGCTTTTGTGCAAACGGAATATACAACAGGTGAAAAATATAGACTTCTATAAAGGAGTGTTTCTACAGGTGGGGACTAACAGACCACTTCTCAGCACCTATGGTTTCTGGCTGATGTTCTGGTCACTTATGTTGTCGGTGCTTTCACACCCGTGGTAGCATGAGACAGACTCTACAACCCACACAACTGGCTCAGATAGTGCAGAGCAATGTCAATGCAAGCTTTAGCAGGAAGGTTTGCTGTGTCTCTCAGTGTACGTAGTTTGCAGAGGCTAGAGTCACTACCAGGAGACAGGCCAGTACACCAGGAGACATGGAGGAGGCCATAGTTGGACAACAACCCAGCAGCAAGGCCACTACCTCCGCTTTGAGCAAGGAGGAACAGGAGGAAGATTGCCAGAGCGCTGCAAATTGACCCAGACAGGCCACAAATGTTTCTGCTCAGCCGTTGAAACGGACTCCATGAGGATAGTACGAGGGCCCGACATCCACAGATGGAGGTTGTGCTCACAGCCCAACACCATGAAGGATGCTTAGCATTTGCCAGAGAACATCAGGATTGGCATATTCCCCACTGATGAACGTAGGTTCTCAACGAGCACACGTGACAGTCTGCAGACACTGTGGAGAGCAATCTGCTGCCTGCAAAGACCTTCAGCATGACTGGTTCTGCAGTGGGTCAGTAATGGTGTGGGGTGGAATTTCTTTAGAGGGCCACATAGTCCTCCATGTGCTTATCAGAGGTAGCATGACTGGCATTGGATACAGAGATGAGATCCTCAGACCCCTTGTGAGACAATATGCAGGTGACCCTGGGTTCCTCATAATGCAGGACAATGTTTGACCTCTTTTGGCTGGAGTGTGTCAGCAGTTCCTGCAAGATAAAGGCACTGAAGCTATGGAAAGGCCGGTCCGTTCCCTAGACCTAAATCTGATTGGGCACATCTGGGACATCATGTCTCGATCCATTCCCCAATGCCAGGTTGCATCACAAACCGTCCAAGAGTTGGTGGATGCCTCAGTCCAGGTCTGGGAGAAGATTCCTCAGGAGAGCATCCACCACCTCATCAGGAGAATGCTGAGTCATTGTAGGGAGGTCATACAGGCATGTGGAGGCCACACACAAAACTGAGTCTCATTTTGTCCCCTTATCAACGTTGGTTCAGCCTGTAATGTTTTTCCACTTTACTTTTGTTTGTGACTCCAAATCCAGGTCGTAATTGGTTGATAAATGAGATTTCCTTCTGTGATTTCGGTGTCAACACACTCAGCTTTGTACAAAACAAACAATTAAATGAGAATATTTTATTCATTCAGATCTAGGATGTGTTATTTGAAGGTTCCTTTTATTTTCTGACAGGTGTACTTTCTTAAGATGGAAAATAAGTAAAGGTAGTTGTAAAAAATTATTCAGTCCTTTTTTATATATTTTTTTCAAAACAGGCAACAGGAAAGCTCCCCTCAGGAGACAGAGTTTGATCCTTCAGTCGTCATTTTACCTCCTCCTGACATGTATGCAGACTCTATGGATTCATAACCCCACAGCGAGGTAAGGAGGAATCAAACACGCTCTCTCTGTCCCTCTGCATGTTAAATAATCTCCCACTCTGTTTTTTTAACAGTCCATTATAAATCTCCCACGCTAAGTGGGACCTCCCTAGTGTGACGAGTTGCTGCCATTTGATCCCTTCGCAAAACCAGCACCTTCTTGACTTCAGCCTGACTTATTAAGAACCGCATGAAAAGGGCAATACCCTCGTGAGTGAAACCAGCGTCCAAGCAGATGGATATGTTAGCTCTGCTCCTTCAAGGTCGGTGGAAATATTCTGAACTTTGGACCAAGATGATATCTCCTTTTCTCTGGAGAGTAAATATGAAAAGATTGCAGACCTACATGGACGGGACAATACCAAAAACAACCACTCAAGGGGGATGCAAAGGAAGGATTTAATCTAAAGTGTGTTCAGGATGAAATAACCTTCCTCTTGAGAGAAAGAGACGTGCAAACTTGAAAAAGTCCTACAATCAAGAAATCAGCTTTTCCTCAGATCAGCCGCTATGTGAACACAGAAGAAAGAATCCAACCAGAGCCTGAATATTGGTCCAAGTCTACAAGAAGCATCAGAAATCTTAAAGGGTTTGCTGCAAGGGACTGAATATTTAAAATAAGCTTAGGGATAAATATAATATTATTTCCCCCCAGTTGTATTAACACACTATTTTATTTTATTTTTTAACAGAACTATCAGGAGCTGGTCAGTTTTATTTCCATGTGTTTGCATCACTATTTTTTCTACTGTTTGTTAATATTGCTGACAACCTATCTGGATTGTTTAAGAGCATGTTTCTACTGATCTTGTGATATTTAAATGATCTGTGGCATAGAAAGTAAAAGGTTGTGAAGTTACCAGTAACCAAAAGCAGGAAGATTGTGAGTTTTTAAAAAAGGGAAGAAATCCAAAGAGCTGTGAAAGACTAACAAATGATGGATAATGTTTTTGGTTCAGGGGTTTGGTCTTTAGGACCTATTGCCCTGAATGTTTTAGAGTTTTCCCTGCCTTAACACACCTGGCTTTAATAAATGGATACAAAACAGGCAAATGATAAATGACCTTTACTTCATGGGCGTAGGTTTGCATAGGGACCATAGGGACATGTCCCTACCAAAATTTTGAACCGACCTAATTGTCCCTACCAATAGTTGGATGTGAGCAACATGTTTATAATTTACAGCAGTAGTTGTTGCAGCAGTGGCTTCTTTTCCTCTCGCAGCTCCTCTGCCTGGTCTCTCCTGTCCCTTTCATGTAGCAGCGCATGGAACTGTGCTGCGCTGTTTAACTCCACTCTCATTGGTTGTTCTGCCTTAAGTTCCGCCTTCTCTCTCTCTGATTGGCTGTTTTCTAGTCCGCGTGTGCTTGGAGCGCAACATTGAAAATTTATTCACACTAGAATGCAGCGGTTACTACAATCAATATTAGGCTACAAAACTAGTCCCGATAAAAAAAATTAATATGTACACTAAAAAACAAAAACCTTTTTTTTTCTTTTATAAAACGAAATATTCTGAGTCAGCCAGGAGTTCTGAAGACTGCTGGAAAAATGGGCAAATAAAGGCTGTAAGCATCAACATTTCTGATTCTTAGCCACAGCCAACTAAAAAAGGAAATGTGAGGGTTTCCTTTTACCGATATTTAGTTGATATTACTCTTTTCATGTTTTTGTTTTTATTTTTACCATTTTGATATAATTACTGATCTAAGTGAGTTGCTCTGTGGGGAAAGGCACATTTTACATTTACATTACTGTGTGTTTTAAAGTCTCTATACAACAGTTAATGATGAATCACTTACTAAATTAGTTGACGATTATTGAAATAATCAATTAATATGATAAAATTTTTTCAACCCCAGATGAAATACATGTAATTGTCTACACAGAGTAACTACAGCCCAGATGTTCAACTTTTATAGTGAAGTTAATATCTTAATGAATGTATTATTTTGCTTGATACAGAGAGAGAATAGTAGGTACAATTATTAGAGTGGGGTTTAACTCTGCACAATTCTATATCTTCAAAAGAAAATACTGTATTTACCTTCTCTCTTAGTCGTTCAAAGGAAACCATTTTCAAAGTGGAAAACAGTCCTAATTCCACATTCATCAGAGCCGGTGATACTTCAAACATTGATAAACAGCATCTAATGAGTGTAGAGCTTATAACATTTTTATTAATGGAGCAAAATGTTGCTTTTCTCTTTTAACAAGGAATTCCTCTTATCAGTACGGATGCTCACATCGAGCATAAAAAAGGGCATGCATATTGCATAGCACCAATGACACCCGACCAATAGTGTCCCTACCAAAGTTCAAATCAAACCTACGCCCTTGCTTTACTTATAGAGCGCTTTTTCAAGTCAGAGGATGTGACCCATTGATCTCTATTTATTAACTGGATTGCTGACAGTCATTTGGTAGTAAAGGGTTGAAGTGAATCCACCAGCAACCATATTGGTACTCCCTTGTTAGACCGCTCGCAATGTAAACAATCTGTGCGCTACAGGATGGATCAACGATGATGATGTTCTCATTTTCAGGGAGGCTTAAGACTTTTAAAATAAAGATAAATTCATTACTTTGACACAGACTGGCTGTTTCATAGCATCAGTAGATTGATTTAACCTATAATAAACAAAATAGGCACATCACATTGCATAGCAGAGATGGCAAAAGTACTCACTTTCCGTACTTGAGTAAAAGTACAGATACTTGTGTTAAAAAATACTCTGGTAAAAGTGGAAGTACTGATTAAACTTCTTTACTCAAGTAAAAGTAACAAAGTACAGGCTTGTAAATTTACTTAAAGTATCAAAGTAAAAGTAGAAACCACTTTTTTCATGCCGTTGCCTACATTTTAAATGGATGTCTGCCAATAGGACTAGATCTCCGTTGTGTTCATTTTCAATCATCTCGTCGTCCATGCTACTATGCTAACGCCACCGCCACCAAGCTGCAATGATTTGCCGCCAATGAATACCGCCGAATCTGTCGATTCATCTTGTAGTGGTGCGTCAAATGCAACGTAGATTCCCATCCAATTAGATTGAATTTGGTATTGATGACGTGAAAAATAACGGTAACTCCATTGAAATGATTCAAAACTAAAGTAACGAGACAATTTTTTAAAATGTAAGGAGTAGAAGTAAAAAGTCGCCATAAAAATAAGTAGTAAAGTAAAGTAAAAATATCAGAAAAATCTACTTGAGTACAGTAACAAAGTATTTGTACTTCGTTACTTCCCATCTCTGCTGCATAGTCATTATGAAGTCTATAAATCATGCAATATAACATATACAAATAAATCGCAATAAAATTAATGTGTTAAAGGAGCAGAATAATACAGATGAGCCAAACGTGCTTAATTGATGATGTACATGTAATATACATGTATTGATTAATTGCATCTTACATATCTGCTAATGGATGCATGCATGCATATATATATATATATATATATATATATATATATACATACATACATAGTTGCTTTTTTTTCCGTCAATATAACATGCAATATATTTCAGCACAGGACTTTTTCAAATGACAACTACAAAAACACTACAAAAACTACAGCATCATCCATTTAATAGAGAATTACTACTTTGACATTTCACAGTGAATTACTTTCTATTTACGCTACTTTCTATTTTCTAACATTAGAAACAATGTCGATGGCAAATTTAGTCAATACCTTTGAATCAGTCTGAGATTGCCACAATAATGTTTACGCTACAGACTATACTATAGGATCCATCAGTGTATATATAGATGTATTAGTTAGTTCATCCACTGACTGGGAAATAAAATGTGAAACGTCTTCCTATAGCAGAAAACTGCTGGGTATACCAGCCCAATGCTACACATGTATGCATTGTTAATTCGTGTGTGGATCCGTGGGAGTGGGGAGTACCAACATGGCAGACGGTTGCTTCCCTTTTTTTAGCCAATCAGCAATCCGATGAATAATTAGAGATCATTGACTAGAGCAAAGCGCTTTACACCACATTCATTCACACACCTCAGATCTCAGTGGCTGCTGAGGAGGGAATGCAGTCATTTGATTGAGGTGTGCTGAGCAGAAACATCTAAAACCTGCAGGACTCTGGGCTCTTATTGGAAGGCTGCTGTTTCAAGCCATTTTCAACAGATCATGTTTATAGGATCCATACTAACAGACATCAAAGGTCTGTGCTTTTCCAAGAGAAAAGAGTTTGCTGCTGTTAAAAGAGAGCAGCGACATCTTCCATGTCACTGAAATAATAACACCCATAGTAAATACATTATATACTCTTCTTACTTCACAAGGCTGCACACAAACCCACCTTTTGTGAAAGTATGGGCCGTTCATTACTGCTTATGTTTTAGTCTGAGCCTTTTACGTTGCAAATATATGCTAACTCTGGGTACGCTGTGGGTTAGCAATCAGTTTCCCAGATGGAAGCGGAGGATTTCTTCACCTTTCTGCAACTCTCTGTAAAACTGTCTTTCTCACAAAGCAAATGAAAGTTGCTACTAACTTCACAGAAAAGCATTCATTAAAAAAAAATGTAAAAAAGTATTTTTACTTTGGAGTTCATAAGATCCAAGGAGTGCTGTGTTATGACTACATAACAGCGTTTTCTAGCCTTTAGATCGATCTGCTGTAATTTAAGTGTTTTGCATGTGTCCATGTGATGCGTCTTCTCACAAACCGCTGTAAAAAGCAACAGGTGTGTTATGTATGCGTGTATGAAAACTCAAGATGTGGAAAAAAAACGTAATAACAGAATTGATGTTCTTGCATGTTGGTTTTTATTTCAATAAATACTCCTTAAAGTGCAAGTCATAACAGTGATAACATGCAGTGCATAACAGAGAGAAATCCAAACCCCGATTTTTGGAGACAGATGGAGAAAGACGAACAGGAAAACACCTTCGTACAAGATAACGCTAAGTAATGTGCACCCACACAGATATCAAACACTCACCACAAAGAACGCAGCGTTCAAGGTCAGCGTTTAAAGGACAGATAAACAGAGAGGCCAGCTTTTTACTGGAAAACTCCCTTTAAAATTTGTAATTGAGTCACACCACACCAGTATATACTGGTTATATTGGGGCAGTTTGTGTATCTCTGCCTCATCTATTTTACAGGAAGGCATACTTCAACTACTGGGAAGCAGGCAAGTCATTTAAGACACAGAAAGTATTGTTGTTTTAAGAGTCTGGGTTTGCATTTTGGCAACTGTGCATACAGCTGCATGCATGTTGCAAGCATGTGTGTGATAAAGGGTTTAAAGATTACAGCTAAAACGCTTTACAATGATCCCTTCAAGTTAAAAGTCCTCATTCCCTTTTTAGTTAGACGCTGACAACTTTAGACCACGTCTTTCAACGCAGAGTCAACTGACCCAAAAGGTAACAAAGATGTTTGTTATAGTTTGTCCAACAGCAGCAGATTTAGAAACAGGTGTAATAATGTTAAGAGTTGGCTTATGAACCTTAGCCAGTGATTCAAAAAGAGAGGAACATATTACTAAAGATTTAACTGGTTCAACTCGACTGATCAAATTATTCTGATAAATTGCATAAGTCGATTTTTATGAGTGGGCTTCATTAAGAAAGTGCAAGTTTCAGTTTGTTTCTGGGTTTTTTTTGGCTGTGCTTGAGTTATCAGGGACCTCTACAGGCAAATCAATGCAATAACCATGGCTGTATTTACTTTTTAAGGTTTACTCAGGTGTTTAATGGCTTTTTAATTACATAATAGAGAAACTTTTTAAACGTTGAGGATAAATGAGTGACAAAACATCCAGATACAATGTAAAACAGCCTTTAGCTGATAGTTACTTCCCGTAGTTATCAAACCTTTATAGAAGAGGTAAGTCATGTAATAAGTTACTATTAAATAAAGAAATTGTAGCCAAGATTACGAAAAAAGTCCGAACTGACATCTTCTAAAAGTCAATACGATTGTTAAACAGTCAAAGTCTGAACTTTTGAGTGAGAAGCTGAACAGACCACATTGTTTAAACAATGAAAGCAAATGTTAAACAGTAAAATAATGACTTGCCACTGAAAACAGTAGCGCGCAGTAACCTTCAAGCACCTCGCCAGAGAGAAGTTTACATTCATGATCAGCTATAAGGCCATCTCTGAAGCTTCTGAACCGCTCTTTTTTCAGGATATTTATTCTTTAACATCACCTCAATGATTTTAAAATCTAGATTTGGTTCAGAAAGTTGAAGGCAAACCGCATGAGTAAAAGTAGAATGGGAGGCAGATCTTTTAGTTCTCAGGCTCCTCTCCTGTGGAACCAACTACCAGTTTTAGTCCGTGAGGCAGACACCCTGTCTACTTTTAAGGCTAGGCTTAAAACGTTCCTTTTTGATAAAGCTTCTAGTTAGAGTGGCTCAGGTTATCCTGAGCTATCTCTATAGTTCTGCTGCTATAGGCTTAGACTGCTGGAGGACATAGGGACCCCTTTTTTCATCCTTCTGCTTCATTCTATCTCTATTCTCCCACTCTGCAGAATCTGTTAGTTCAATCTCTAACGTTCTGCTCTCTCTGCTTTTTCTCATAGTAGCTTCATCTGGTCTGTTCCTGTTTGGCTGTGACTCCATCCTGGAGAGAAATATCAGCTGTGCTGCTGCCATCAACACCTTTGTTTCTAGATGTTGGAGCTTGGTCTGTTTTCCAGTGTAGTCCTGTTTCTCTGACTGTGACTAACTGGATGTGCTCTCTTCATCCTCTGACATGGGAGCTGGCTCGGAGCTCGTCTGCCTGGCTGTGTGTTTCCTGGACGGGGCCGCCTGTGGAGCTGGTTGCCTTTTGTATCTATGCTTCTTTTTCTATGTCTGCTTCTGTCTCCTTGAACCCCAGTGGGCCTCAGCAGATGGCCGCTCACACTGAGCCTGGTTCTGCTGGAGGTTTCTTCCTGTTCAAAGGGAGTTTTTCCTCTCCACTGTCGCTACAAGCATGCTTAGTGTGAGGGATTGCTGAAGAGTCAATGAGTCGATGCAATCAGCTGGTTTTCCTTAGATAGAAAAGTTTGAATCAATCTGACTGGATGATCTGGTGAACTGGAAAGTGACCTGAGATGACAGGATGTGAATTGGAGCTATAGAAATAAACTGAATAGAATTGTATAAACGAGCAGCTGGGATAATTTAATAACTTATTAAGGGAGAGGAATATTTGCAATTAATTCACTCTGTTTGCTTCCTAAAACCTGGCTTCTAAGCATAGCTCATATATTTTAGGACAAACCAGTGAGCTGAATATAAACTATAAGACGCTGGGACATTGCTGCATTAAGAGGATGCCAATCATAAAAAAAAAAAAACCTTCTTTAATACTACAAGAACTTTTAAAGGATTGAAAACACAACGTACCAACTGCCAAGCATGGCAGCAGAAGCATTATGTTAGGGGCCTAAGCCTCCAGGTAAGCTCTAGACACTGTTTTCTTGTTTTACATGAATAAATTCATGGCTATATATATATATATATATATATATATATATATATATATATATATATATATATATATATATATATATATATATATATATATATATATATATATATCTGTGCTGATGATGTATGAATGTAAACTTCTCAGTTAATCTGGTATCCTGTACCCAATGTTGGCATCTTAATCACGTACTGCTCATCCGCTGATACAAATAATCAGATTAGTAGAATGACTTCTTCTGATCACCATGGAGGGATTTCAATAAAAAGTATTAAAAAGCTTTTGCAGATTTTCAAGTCTGCAGACCAATGAGACGGAAAAATCCCTCAGTTTTATGTCAAACGGTAGGAAGGCAAACATTCGACCTTTTCCACCAAAACAAGCGGGATGAAACTCAGATGAGGGAAAAATATTAAAGCAGTTTTCCGTTCAATTTGAACATATTTTGGAAAAAAAAATAAACTGACATATATCAATGCCTGAAAAAACAAACATCATAATGATGTGCTCTCATAATTATATAGTCCTTTGCAGCAGTGAATCACACTGTAGTGTTTATCTACACAGCTTGAAACAACTGATTCACTGACGTCTAAGAGAAGTCAGCAATGACCAAACAGTCGACAGGAGCCAATCAGAGCAGAGCAGCCGCTCAGACGGCGACAGTACACAATAAAATAAATGCTTTTTTTCCCACCATCTCTTTGACCTTCCAGGTTTCATGACCAGCTCTGTATCTTCCAGCACAGATAGCTTTCCATTAACATGTGTGCAGAAATATCTGGCATTCTTTAAGGCATCTGTGTCTTCTGCTCCGCTGCAGCATTTACACGCCATCTCATACGGCAATACCTGCATCATGTCCTCTCTGATTAAAGGAAAAGTCCGGTCAGCAAGAAATCATCAATAGATCATTATCTATATCAAAAACTAATACTTTTGCTGTGATTTAATAAATTTAGTAAAAAAAATAAAACAATAATTTTCGTCGTGATCACTGAGTCGGGGACCGGTGTTGTATCAGTAGAGCATACCCCGTCAGACCAGCATACCCATAGTTAATACCTGTTTATCCCTTTCATTTTGTATGAAAAATAAATTTTAGACTACCTCAAAGGGGTGAGTATCCCATTAGTCATGTACAAAATCATTTTAAATTCTTACTTTTTGGTGTTTTTTTGAAACGTGTGGCGATCTGAACTAAATTTTTTATTTTTTTTGTACATGACTAAAGGGTTAAACGCCCGTCGAGGAAGTTTGAAGTCTATTTTTCGGACAATATTGACTATGGGTATGCTGGTCTGACAGAGCGGCCATTTTTACCCAAATATAGTAGCCCCTCCCTCCTGCCATCTTCCAGCAGTGACGTCACGGTGCGGTAAGCCTAGCGCCATTCTCCCCGCTTTACAAGCTAAATCAATGGGAACTACTAGACACATCTGCAATCAACAACAATTATTGAAGATTTCCAGAGGACTTCACCATTGAAATTCACCAGAGCTATAGTGAAACTGACGATGCCCACGTGCATGGCAGCTGGATGCTGGAATACATCGGGGAAAAGTGAAAAAAAAGAGTTATTCCACCTTTCTGATTCCTGATCCTCCACGGACGGGTTGGTCGTTGGATCGCCAACTTGAAGAGGGAGGATTTGCCATCGAACTTCTGGCCAGAGAAAAAACCCGTAATATGTAGCCAACATTTGGAAGAAGAATGTTTTCAAGATGACTTGGATAATAGCGCGTTGTGACAAACACCAGATACAGCACTGGGACTTGATCAACAGCCGATACCGCACCGTGACGTCACAAACCAGTAGGTGGCAGTAGTGTTCTTTGACAAACATGGATGCCTCCAGTAAAGCACATTCACATGAAAATTACTCTGAATTAAAAACACTGATCATTTTTTGAACAGGATGGAATCATTTCAGATTTGAAGAACTTTTAGAAGTTTTAAATCTGATTGTGAACGGACTTTTCCTTTAAATGACTTTTCTCTTCTTTTTTCTCAAAAGTTAAAGCGACACCATTTGTTCCAGTACGTCTTCAGTAAAGCCATCTGCTGTTTTTCAGCTCAGTGCGTTCTCGCCTGCTCCTCTTTCTGATGTCAGAGGCCTACATGTTTTTTTTTTAAATATAAAATTGTGTTTAAGTCCCACTGATAAGCTGAGCAGCAGCTGCTCCTATCAGAGCACGTTGGTATCGGACGGCGGACAGCGGCGTGGCACGGGGAGACAGTGTGCATGTTCTGCACAGAGAGCAAGCAGCACAGGCAGTTCTAAGCATCAGCGTCGCACCAGCCTGCCGTGCTTCATTAAACTATCTTAAAACTACTCAAAAATTAGGTCAAAAATCTGTGGAGATGTTTGGAATAAAACTAGTGCCTAAAAAAATAAATATGAATCTGATATCTAAATAATAATATTCTTTTCAATGTAGAAAGTGTTTTTTTTGGTATACCTTTGAAAATATATTTTTTAAACTATAATAAAGTAATATAAATATAAATGGACAAACATACCACCGATACAGAAGCTGAAATCTAGTGATGTTCCTCCAGAAACAGCTGCTAAAGACGAGCAGCAGAACGGACCTCAGCAGGATGTCCGGTCATTAAAAGGATCTACGGGAGGAGTGACAATAAACGGGACTTTTACCGACTCTGATGCGATTCTGACCTGCGATTCCTCCCCTTTTTTTTTCTGGCTTCCATAAGTTTACCAAAAACCTCCCGGATTTGCAGCTAGCCCTAAAACACACACGTACTTCCAGGTTACAGGGAAGCCTGGGAATCAGCGGACCTCAGCGAGCCAGCGTGGTGATGAAACTGGCGCACATTTCAAAGAAGTCCATGGTGTGAGATCCCTGACGTGGGGTAAGCAGGGGGGAACTACCGGACAGGGAGCCGGGCAGAGAGGAGCTCAGCTGGGGCAGATCGATAGCGGGGCTCGCAGAGTCGATGCTGAGGCGGGGTCTGTGGAGACCGGCGGTGGAGCCGGACCGCTGAGGGGTGGAAGAACCAGATTTCAACCCAACGGCCTCCATGATGTCATCTGTGGGAAACAGCGAAGCAGACGGACTATTCAGTAGCAGCCTAGCCTCAGGATGCATTGCTGACTCTGTGGCTATTTGTTCTCATGTTCAGGGGGGGGGTTTACCATAAGGCAATACTAGGCAGTTGCCCCAAGTTCCTGGGGGCCCCATAAGACTCTTTTTACATGTATGGTTAATACAACTCTTCCTTATTTGTGCACATTAATTATGTTTTTGATAAAAGTCCTTTTGTTAAAATGCCATCAGAACGCTGATAATATTAAGTGTGTCTCAGCCCCCCCCCCTTCAGTGTCCACCATATTGGATCAGTCCATTTGCTGCACATGTTCAGAAAGGTCCAAACAGACAGCAGCAAACCATTTGAAAACAAACCATGCAAAGAGCAGTGTTGCCAACTTAGCGCTTTAGTCGCTATATTTAGCCACTTTTCAGACCCCTCTAGCACTTTGATTTCTAAAAAGCTCCTAGCGCCAAATCTAGAGACTTTTTTCTGCTACTGGAGACTTTGGAGACAACATCTAAAAGCAGCGAACTCTGCTCTCCAGAGCGAGTAGATTGGTAACCCCGCCTCCTGCTCTCCTCTATCTTGTCTGCTGTCATGATTCATGCAGCTATTATTTCATCCAAATGAAAAATGGAGAACAGAGAAGCAGATCATGGCTTGTCTACAGTGAAAAGAAGGACTGGGTTATTTACTTTGGCCTTTTTGGAAACACAGGAAGGAGCAATCAGCTAAGTGAGCTTAGTGCTTGGAAAAAATCTTTCATTCCTTTAGAGACAGCATGAAAAGTCAGCTGAGTACAAAACATAGAGAGGAAAACAAGAAGAAAAGGGACAAGAAGAGAGGGACACAACCTAGAACAGATAATGGATGTCTATTCTATAAACATTTCTATATCTGGAGAATGGGGCTGTTTGATGTGTTGGCTTCTAAATTCAGAGGGGCCCCTGCCTGTCTTTGCCTAGGGCCCCAAATTTTCTAAATCCGGCCCTGGTAGCAGTAAAGCCTCAGGATGCGTTGCTAACTTTGTGTTCTCATGTTATTAGTATATAAATAGCGTGTTTTACAGAAGGTCACCTTTATATATTTAAAAAGAATAATCAACATATACCGTATTTTCACGACCATAAGGCGCACCGTACTAAAAGGCGCACTCTCAGTTATGTGTGCCATTTCTGTATTTAACACACACATAAGGCGCACCGGACTATAGGGCGCGTTTTTTATATACAGGTACATGTCCTCTACTACCTTTAAATACCTCTACTGCGTATTTAAAAATACAGCGGGGGCAAAACTGAGTATGATTGTGCTTTATTCATGTATTTATTACAAAGTATTAATCAAACCCATCAAAGTCATCATCCTCTGTTTCTGAATTAAACAGCTGCGCTAAATCAGACATGCCAGTTTCCCCTTCTTCGCTGTCAGAGTCACTTTCCGTGCAGCGCGGCTCCTCAGAAATAATGCCGGCTTTTGCGAAAGCTGGAACAACAGAGCCAGCAGACACGTTAGTCCAAGCATCAACAATCCATCCGCTAACGGTGGCGTAACTTGCCCGGCGCTGCCTTCCACTTATCCTGAAACTGTGGTCTCCGTCGGTCATCCATCGCTCCCACGCCGCTCACAGCCTTACTTTAAACGGCCGGTTCACACCGATGTCAAGCGGTTGAAGTTCCTTTGTCAGACTTCCCGGAATAACAGCGAGCACAGCGTTCATTTGTTTCACCATGTTTTTCACATCAGCTGTGAGATGGGCACGCATGGAGTCACAGATTAACAGCGATGGTGATGCGTGGAAAAAAACCACCTGGTCTCCTCACATACACCTCCCTCAGCCACTCTTTCATCATCTCCTCAATGAGGAGATGAGGAGTTCTGCATAAAGCACATACCTGTTCTTTTATACACAATCCACGCCCACACTTCCCCCTTTAATGTTCTCATGGCGGTCTCAACAACGTCCGCAGTAACAACGCACTATAGGGCGCGCCGCACATTTTGAGGGAAAAAAAGATGTTTATATGCGCCTTATAGTTGCGAAAACACGGTAAATATAATATTACATATTTTTTTTTATGTTGACAAACATAAAAAACCCTAAAAACCCTAAAAAAGCAAAACAAAACAAAACAAATAGCTACACATCAATGTATTTAAAACTTTACCTAAAACTAAATCTCTAGATTTACATTGTTTGTAGTGAAAGATTTGAAAAGATTCCTTTATTAAAGCTTTTCAGCATCTTTACCAAGGATGCCGATGGATGTGAGGGGCACCATGCTGCCATGCGTGACGTGCTGCTAAAGCGCTCTGACTCAATCGTTTTAATCTAGTGTCACTAAAGTCTAAAGAAATGCATATTCTAAGTAAAGTTTATTTTATCTGCTGGTTTTTTTTTTTTTTGTCAGAAAATACAAAGATGTGCATTTTTCCATGGATTACCATCGATGCTCTTGAAGTCGAGGAGGTAGGACCTGTTGTCGACTTGGTAGAGCTGCAGGCTCATTTTCACCAGGTTTCCAGTAACGGGATTTTTCCGCCGGACACGCAGATGATACGGGTTCACCACCTGCCACACAGGAAAACAATCGGATGAACACTTTCCTTTTAACCACACAGCTTAATGTCCCCAAAAACAATCCTGTTACCTTCCAGTCAAAGTTCAGCTGCTTCATGGCTCTGTACACCTCCGCCATGATGTCGTACGGCCGGCTCTGACTTCTGATACCGAGGTGCCATTTAGCCTTCTTCACCGCCAGAGGTTTGGGCCGGGTTGTGTTCAGAGCATCCAGAGGACAGCGAGATTTGGGGCTGTCGGCCAAAAGCGGAGGCATCCTCTCTGGGTGGGGTTTGACGCCGGGGGGCAGCGGCATGCCTTCCTCTATGAAGGAGCCCTGTGGAGGACTGGACGCCAGGTAGAACTCACTGGCCTGGGTCATGATGCGCCGGTTATCTATGATGAGGTGATAAGCTACTGCTAACTGATCCTAAAAACACAAAGCAGAGTGGAAATTAAAGATCATTATTAACTTTATTCTTCTTTTGTCTGTTGCTTGTTTGTTTCGTCATAACTTGTTTCTGCATCTTTCATTGGGTTGCATTGATGTGTTTTATAATAAAGGTAAGATAAGGTAAGGAATCATGATGGAAGCCCACGATTTAAATTGCCTGGTTCTGTTTTCTTACTACTTTCTTAAAGGAAAATATTCAGAATTCAAACTTCTGAAAGTTCTTTAAATCTGAAATGATTCCATCCTGTTCAATAAATGATCAGTGTTTTTAATTCAGAGTAATTTTCATGTGAATGTGCTTTACTGGAGGTATCCATGTTTGTCAAAGAACACTACTGCCACCTACTGGTTAGTGACGTCACGGTGCGGTATCGGCTGTTGATCAAGTCCCAGTGCTGTATCTGGTGTTTGTCACAACGCGCTATTATCCAAGTCATCTTGAAAACATTCTTCTTCCAAATGTTGGCTACATATTACGGGTTTTTTCTCTGGCCAGAAGTTCGATGGCAAATCCTCCCTCTTCAAGTTGGCGATCCAACGACCAACCCGTCCGTGGAGGATCAGGAATCAGAAAGGTGGAATAACTCTTTTTTTTTCACTTTTACCCGATGTATTCCAGCATCCAGCTGCCATGCACGTGGGCATTGTCAGTTTCACTATAGCTCTGGTGAATTTCAATGGTGAAGTCCTCTGGAAATCTTCAATAATTGTTGTTGATTGCAGATGTGTCTAGTAGTTCCCATTGATTTAGCTTGGAAAGCGGGGAGAATGGCGCTAGGCTTACCGCACCGTGACGTCACTGCTGGAAGATGGCAGGAGGGAGGGGTTAATATATTTGGGCAAAAATGGCCGCTCCCAGACTCAGTGATCGCCATGAAAATCCTTCCTTGCTCACTGGACTTTTTTTCTTTAATATTTTTAATAAAAAAATATTTTTTCTAACACTGGCACACATTGTTCCATGCATATTTTCTGACCTGTGGATCTCCGCTGTAGAGGCTGGACATGACTTCAGAATCGGTGCATTCAAACTTCTCACACACCTCCCTGACGGCGTCCTCGTCCAGGACGGTGGCGTCATACGACGGGTCCTCTGGGAACAGGTAGCCTGGCAGGTCCTGCTTAAACCAATCATGCTCCCTGTTGGAACACAGAAAGGTCACAGATGTGCTGCTGGAAACAATTAAAAAAAGATTTGGAAGTAGGAACTTTTTATTTAATTGAATTTTTATATTACAGTGCAAAGCAAGTGATTTTGATAAAATTAATATCATTTATGGTAACCATCTTAATCTCCAAAGTAAACGAATCAAATAATAAAGTGTTAAAAATTCATAGAAGGCGGCCAATGAAAAATAAATAAAAGCAACACATAAAAACAAAAAAAAAAGAAACCTCAACACTAACGTCATTTTCCTATTCAAGTTCCTATATATATTCCACTCCCTTTCCTCTGACATACAATTATAACAATAACTGAACTTTATTGATTTACCTCTGCATTTAACCCCTCCCGTCGGGGATCAGTGGGCTGCCATTGTGCGGCGCCTGGGAAGCAGTGTGGGGTTAGGGGTCTTGCTCAGGGACCCATAGGGGCAGGCTGGGGGATCGAACCGGGAATTTGCAACCTTCTCAGAGCACAAGTTTGAGCTGTAGCTGCGTGCAACGATTGAAAATATCGCACAGTGTCTGCCCGGCTTCAAAAGGAGGCTGTTTAAGATATTTACAGCAGTAATAAATGTATAATTAGTTATTTTGTAGGAAAAACAAATCGATGGGCTGCTGTATTCAACCACTAGTTAGTATAATATTTGATAATAATAACTTTGATTTGATGGATATGATGGGATTTTCTCTCCTTAATAATAGCACTTTTGACAACTAAATACTAGAGCCCAGATTAGTCTAGAACAGAAAATATAAGCATCGTCTGGGAAAGTGTCGCTTGCTTCAGATTAGAAAGAAATAAAGAGACGAGAGGGAAGATTACCGTCTCCAGAGCTCAGCGATGAGGATAAACCCGGATTAGAGGTGGTAAAGGTTTTCCTCCCTCAGGGAGAAAGGACCACTGGCAGGCATGAATGCCAGATTAGCCGTCATTGAGAGGTGTGCGTTCATCTAACGTTCAGAAGCGTTTACCTAAAGGTGGTCGTTTTCACGTGTCAAAATGTCATGTCTGTCTGTTCCCTTTGACTACCAGAAGGCTAAAACCAACAATATGCAGAATGGGTTTAATGGGCTGAAGGGCAATTTTCTGCTTCGACCCCCAACTGGGACCAAACCAGCTTTGCAACAAATCCTTTGGGCCCCAACGCAGCTAACCAGCTGATAAAATGCAGAACCTCTAACCTGATGTCTTTGATGGTGGCTCTTTTCAGTGGATCCACCTGCAGCATGAGCATGAGTAGCGAGGCCACGGAGCGGGTCAGGTACTCGGGGATGTAGAAAACGCCTCCTCTGATCTTCTTGAACAGGGTGGGGACGTGCTCATCATCAAAGGGCAGAGTGCCGCACAGCAGGGCGTACAGGATCACTCCACAGCTCCAGATGTCAACCTCTGGGCCTGCATACAGCCTGAAAGAGACCAGACAGGGTTTCACAGCTCAGTGACACTAATACTGTAAAACACTTGGAAATGATGATCGGTTTGGTCTATAATAAAGATGGACTCGACCTTGAAATTTATGCTGGTTGAGATTCTAAGTCATCCAGGTCAGAGTCATTACAAAAAAGTTAAAAATTAATCCAGCGGACTTTCCGTAAAAATTCAAAAAATATCCACTGGACTTGGTTTTCAAGATTTGAAGACGTTTCGCCACCTCTCCAGGAAGCTTTCTCAATTCAAATGTCTGGATCCGCAGTGAGTTTGAGTCTTATATAGACAACGCCTTGTGGACTTTGTTTCCAAGTTTGCAGACGTTTCTCTTCCCATCCAGGAAGCTTTTTCAATTCAAAATGGCAGAAATAGCGTTGAGTACATCCATCCATCCATTTTCCATCACGTTTATCCCAAGCAGGGTCGCGAGGGCTGCGGGTGTCTATCTCCAGCTGTCCACGGGTGAGAGGCGGAGTCCACCCTGGACAGGTTGTCAGTCCATCGCAGGGCAGCGTTGAGTTAAAAAACCTACAATTCAGCAATTGAGTGGATTCCATCCCGATATCACCCCATTACAAGGGACCAGAGCACCTCGCCTATTCAGCCAGGCCAGCAATTCCCTCTAACGACCCCCTTTCAAAGACATAGACAGGTATGGGGCATTGCAGGCTAACAAAGAAACAAAACGAACCCCATTTCTAAGGGGCGGACCCGTTTGTCAGGTTTAATTTGCATATTTTCTAAACCAAAGCAAGGCTTTGTTGGTCCACTTTCTAAAGCCTGGAACTCAACTCTATTTCTGACATTTTGAATTGATAAAGCTTCCTGGATGGGAAGCAAAACCCCACCAAACTTAGCAACAAAGTCCAGTGGATTGTTTTTTTACTTTTTTGGAACCTTGAACTAGTTTACATACAGTTGGTGATAATCTTGAAAAAAATGAGTCATTCTAGCATCCTAGCAGTGCCAGTTGCAAATGCATAAAAACACAAACGTGTCCCGACACTTTCCAACAATAACCAGCTGGATGATAAAGGGCGTAAGTCTGCTGACTCACTCATAAGCTTTTTACAGGTCTTACCCATATCACCATCAACTAGGGGTGAGTGTTGGCATGTTGCAATAACATATGTGTCACAATACGATATTACCACAATATAGCAATATCACCAAAAATTTTTAGATAAAAAAGAAAGTGCTGTATATGTTCATTAGAAGCCTTAAGGCTGGTTTATGCTCAGAAACCAGGACCTCTGCGTGTGTCGCAGTTAACGCGGATATGGCCCCGCCCCTTCCGCAGACACTCTGCTGCACCTCTCCAAAACTATAGGTGACCGCAGACAATGACGCAGACAGGAGGCCTCTGATTGGTCAAATCTACGTCCGCTCTAGTCTATGCATATTTCCTGTTTGGTTCCTTACCGGCTTGTTTTGTTTGCCTGACCGCCATTGTGGAAAACAACTGGTGAAGATTGAGCAGCTAGAAGAGCGAGGTGCGCGAGAACGCTGGGACCCTTTTTCCACCTGGATCCCCGCTCTTTTTGGCCCTCATGTCCCTCCGTTGACGCGCAAACTTGCCCCCATTTCCTCACCGCCTCGGCTTTATCCTGATTGGCCCTCTGGTGTGGAATAACATAGCGCAGACCACGCTTCAATATTGGGGATAAATCTCAAATATCTGCGACACGCTGCTGCGGGAGGATAACCAGCCCTTTAGGCTTAAACAACGTTTTTTTCCTAATGTAAACAAAATAAAACTTGTTTTTTTTTCCAGTTCGCAGCAGTGATCAAATATAAACATTGTGAGAAAAAAAAAAAAACTAGTGCAAAAAATTAAAAAATAAAGCACGCATTGATATATGGTCAGTTTGATGCAGAGACTGTGACATGATTTAGTCTTCTTTGTTTTATGTAATGTACACTGCCTGGCCAAAAAAAAAGTTGCCCCCCCAATAAAAGGTCATTCACTCTAATACTTTGATGGAGCGCCTTTAGCTTTGATTACGGCACGCATTTGCTGTGGCATTGTTTCGATAAGCTTCTGCAATGTCAAAAGATTTATTTCCATCCAGTGTTGCATTAATTTTTCACCAAGATCTTGCATTGGTGATGGTAGAGTCTGACCGCTGCGCAAAGCCCTCTCTAGCACATCCCAAAGATTCTCAATGGGGTTGAGGTCTGGACTCTGTGGTGGCCAATCCATGTGTGAAAATGATGAGTCATGCTCCCTGAACCAGTCTTTCACCATTTGAGCCCGATGAATCCTGGCATTGCCATCTTGGAATATGCCTGTGCCATCAGGGAAGAAAAGGTCCATTGATGGAATAACCTGGTCATTCAGTATATTCAGGGAGTCAGTTGACCTCATTCTTTGAGCACATACTGTTGCTGAACCTAGACCTGAGCAACTGCAGCAACCCCAGATCATAACCCCGCCCCCACAGGCTTGTAGAGTAGGCACTAGGCATGGTGGGGGCATCACTTCACCTGCCTCTCTTCTTACCCTGATTGGCCCATCCCTCTGGAACAGGGTCAATCTGGACTCATCAGACCACATGACCTTCTTCCATTGCTCCACAGTCCAATCTTTATGCTCAGTAGCAAATTGAAGCCTTTTTTTCCGGTTAGCGTCACTGATTAGTGGTTTTCTTACGGCTACAGAGCTGTTCAGTCCCAATCCCTTGAGTTCCCTTCGCATTGTGCGTGTGGAAATGCTCCTACTTTCAGTATTAAACACAGCCCTGAGTTCTACTGTTGTTTTTCTTCCATTTGATCTCACCACACGTTTAAGTGATCGCCGATCACCATCATGCAGGATTTTTTTCCGGCCACATTTCTTCCTTGAAGATGATGGGTCCCCACTATCCTTCCAGTTTTTAATAATGCGTTGGACAGTTCTTAACCCAAGTTTAGTAGTTTCTGCAATCTCTTTAGATGTCTTCTCTGTTTGATGCATGCCAATGATTTGACCCTTCTCAGACAGACTAACGTCTTTTCTACGACCACTGGATGTGTCTTTCCACATGGTTGTTTAGGAAATGAGAAGTTGGGGTTAAATAACTTGTTGCCAGCTGAAAGATAATCGCCCATTTAGTAATTATCCAATAGGAGGCTCGTAGCTATTTGCTTAGTTGAATCCAGGTGGCGACCTTTTTTTTTGGCCAGGCAGTGGAGTTTTACATTCAGAAGTTATTTTGGTATCCATGTTGTTTGAGTCAGTCCACGTCTTCCACCATTACTGCCACAACTACAGGTATGGGGCTGCGCCGCACAGCGCTGTCTGCCAGAGTGACAGATCCCATTTTCCTTTTTCATTATTGGTGAAAATGTTTTGTTGTTTTTTTTAAATCGATATAAGGAACCCAAAGTTCGATATTATATCGGGCAGCCAATAGTCATGATAAATCACCAAATCAACGTTTTCCCCACATCCCTACCATCAACTATATCCAGACTCAGCATCCTTGCTGATGAAGGGCATTATGCTGCCGCACCGTGTTTCATTATGCAATATGTGTGTCCAGGTAGATTCGGAGTGTAACGTAGCTTTTGCACCTAAACAAAGAAGTTTGGCTTCTAGTCTCCACCGGTGGGAGCTCCTTCTGCAACATTGTTCCCTACTTTCATTGTTGGTCAAAGTTAAACAGAATCCCTTCAGGGTTTTCTCTGCAGCCTCTCCATAGTTACCACTGATGTCTTGGCTGTTATTCTCATTCAAGCTCTCATTATCTGTGTTATCCATTTGATTTGCATTTTTTAATTTAAGATGGACTAAACATGCTTTGTTAGATGTCTTTAAGTTTGGTATAGAATACTTTTACCAGTCTGTATTCCTTGGCCTTTGTGAGTTGTTTTTTTTTCTCCTAATTAATCCCTAAAGCGTTCATAGAACGGCTGCTAATAACCAAAGGTTTATGAGATACTGGGAATGTATTGAGTCACTCTTTAAAGGTGCTTAGAAGAATCGAATCTTAAGGGTTTTGAAATGTTTTTAAATAATTTTTCCTCCCATTTATTAGTTCTTTTTTTGTAAATCATTTATATTTAATATTAATGTGATTAGTTAAAGGACTGAGTCCAGGAAATTAACCTTGTAACTTACTTAATTGGCTGAAATTAACTGGACTGAAAGTACTAAATAAAAACAATCCAAATGCTGATCTGTGTTTACTTTTAAAGCAGCGTCCTGAACATATCAAAATCAAGCCACGCCAAAGACATACTGTGATAAGGGTGTCCTTCAGGAGGCCAGGAAAACTAGAAAAATAAGAAATCTGCCAGTAGAGTTCAATAAATCACTGCTTCTAATGTGTATGAAGACATGAAGAGTAATTAGAGTGAAAGGCTAAAGTTTAATAATAAAAATAATCAGAATCAGTCATGGATTATGAATCCAAACACACCTTCCTGAGATGACCTCTGGAGCTGCGTAGTTGGGTGATCCGCAGCTCGTTCGTAAGAATTCTCCATCTGACATCATGTTTGAAAGTCCTGTAAGCCAATCACAAGGCAAGCACACATTAACGTCCGTCTCTATTTACTGTAACAGAAAATAAGCAAAGATCAAATTGTTGCTTCTGATCCTTTGATACAAACAGAATAAACTGAATGTTGCCATAAGGTGGCAATATTACCTCTCCTAGAGTCTAAACACAGAGCTGCTCTGATTGGATGAGCCTCCCTCTGTGACCCCCCCCCCCCTCCCTCTGATCACCGTCGTCTTCTAGCCCGGAGCCAAAACACTCCTCCCGCTGCAGAGACACCCCCCACCCCCCTTCTGCCACACCCCTGCCGATTCCTTCCCTATCAGATGACACTGGGCCTCAAGGCTTCCTGCCAGACTTGATATGAGACCTGGCCGTTGCTAAGGGCCGTCTCACCCCCCCACACACACACACCCGCTGTGTACAAGGGCCCTCGCCTGTTCCAGAAAATATTTCCCTCTCTCATGGTCATATTGCGTTCAATCTTCTGTTGTCAACCCCAAAAAAAAGAATCCTCTAACTCACAGGTCTCTACTGAGGTCTATTCCTATTAGTTCACTCGTAAATAAATTTATCAGCTCCAAACTACAACATTAAAATGCAGGATTTAATCACACAGATACTAAAAGATGCACATTTTTATGGGATCTTACCAAAGTCAGCAATCTTGGCGTTCTTGTTGGCATCAAGCAAAACGTTCTCCGGTTTGAGGTCTCTGTGGACCACCATGTGCCGGTGACAGTAGTCCACAGCAGAGATAATCTGCTGGAAAAGACGGCGACCCTCTGAGTCCTCCACCTGAGAGACACCATGTAACAGGAATGAATTAAAACCTTACATATCATCGACTTTAACTTGCTCTTTTCATCTAAGGTTTTTTTTGTTTTGTTTTTAGTGAATGGTCACAGAGATGATTTTGTGGCTTTATTCTAACTACAGTGGATTCATTTATGAACAGACTAAAGGTGTTACCATGTAATTATACTCAAAGCTGTATCCCTTGATTGGTGGCCACTGGGGGGCAGCACAAACAACATGATATCTCCTTGCTACAGTCGTAGGCTAACCTGACTCCGCCAGATGGATTTGCTCCGCATATCCATCTGGAAACCTTCCGTTGAAGTAATTTTGGGAAGGGGCGAAAATACTGGTTAGCTGATTGGCCTATGTTGGTGATAGACGGGCCAAATAAACCAATCAGATCAACAAAGCATATGACGTACTAACAGAGCGACGACGAAAACACAACCACAAGCCAGGCACAAGCCAATTGATAGATCAATCTCTTGCCGAAACCAGTCGGGAGAAGAGCAAAAACATCTTTTCCTCTGAGAAAAGCCTCCAGAGCAGTGTTTTGCTCCTCTTTCAGTCAAGAAATACTCTGTAATTCCGATAAAACTTGCTCGATAGCCACGCTAACGCTAGTTTCATTGGCTGAAGCCGCCATGTTCTTTAGACTGAACTGTCGCGCTTCTCGTTGCATCACACCTCAACCCGCCTCAAAGCCAACGCTGATTGGACGTTCGTTTGGTGAACGGCTCCAAATTTTCTTTAACGGAGAGTCTCCAGACTGATTAGCGAGTGAAACCTTGAAAGCTCGCGAGATCAGGATGGTCTCACTAGGCTAGTCGTAAGCATCCCAAATTTCCCCACTTTCCTTGATGGACCCTTGGCTTGTCCGCTACAACTCCTTTTTAAACATCTAAAATATTCTTTCTGTCATGATTTGTGGACAATAAGATCTAAAGAGAAGCGTTATCAAACCCTGTAATTCAATGAAAGGGTGGAGTCAGGGGGAAAAAAAATGCACACCCAAGAGACCAGTGGCTGGAAGGTAGAGGGGATTCGGCTGGTGTTTGACTGGGAAGGGCCATTTTGAATGGCTGCTACTGTACTTTGAAAAAGTAAATTACTGCCTTTTCTGTTAGAAATGCAGCATATTAAAATCAGTTTGTTTTCCCCTCTTCAGCTCTGACCAGTAATTGGCTAGTCGAATACTCAGGAGTACGTTAAGAAAATGTATTACTCCCCAGAATAAGTATAAATATAAGCAAAAGTACGTATATTCATTAGTTTAGGTGTTGGAAAAATTCAGAAACCTAAATTTAAAACTTTGTATTTTAACAAAAGATAAGGAGCAGTTTAATCGTAGTAAAAAATCTAAAAAAAAAAAAGTACAGATGGTTACCTTTTCCATTGAGTAAACCCATATTTACATTACTGTTATGGGTCAGGAAAAGGACATTAGAGTAAACAGTAGCTGTAAGTGGGTAAGAATAGACTTCTACCTACTAAACATCCAGCAGTTCCTGTTGTAAAGACTTGATAAGCTACTTGATAAGGTAAAGACAAACACACAGCTCATTACTGCCATCACTACCTTTTAGAAAGTGTTATCAATATTTGATTCTGACACCAGAGTAAATAAGAAACATCTGACTTTCCCCTCTAGTAAAACCAAAGCAGGCTGAGTTCTTCAATGGGCAGCTGAACAATTTAAACATCTTAAACTGGAAAACATAGTTATAGCATATCCTCAACCACATTTTAATGCTAATGCTACGTTCAGACCGCACGCAGTACGAGAAGCTAAAACTAGCGTTGAACCAATGCAATGTTTTGGCCCCCATACCGATAACCGATACCTGGCTGTGCAGTATCGGCCCATACCGATACCATCTGTTTGAAATTGATGTGTGTATATATGAAGAACTGCAAACTACTGGATGTAAAATAATTGCCATCATGGTGTGTCAAAGCTGCTGCCTGCCTTTGTGAAGGAGGAAAAATATTAATAGAAATAATCCGATACCGATATCGATGCAACACTAGCAAAAACACGCTGGATGCTTCATTTCTGATTCTTGTACAGGTTTAGTTCTGACGAACGGCTGATGGTCTCTGCTGCTCTAGCTTTGCGGTGGTAAAGCGGGTCTGATGCGCGGTGGGCGGAGCTACCCTATCCTTTCTCTGCCTGGAACAATGGCAGCTATATTAGCTGTGATCAGCGGGTAAAAAGTAGTTAGAATCTATGTTGAAGTGAGAAAGTCCTCCTGAAAACATGGTCTGTGCAGTCAGTTCATCCAGATTACCATCCTGCCTTCAAAGATTATTCCTCTGTGGGAGCCGCTCAGACCCCCACATACCGGCGCTGCGCTGTCACTGGGAATCCCCAGCAGCAGCTGCCTCAGGCCCAGTCGCCTCTTCACTGTCTTTCACTACTGTTTGCAGCTCCTGAACGTTCTTCACATGCGTAATCCAAACTGCAGGCAGCAGGATAATAAAACCGAACATATTCTGCCGGCAGGTTTCTGCATTTGAAGTTAATTTAGGCGTTAATAAACTGTTTCAGAGGAGTGATCATAGCGCTCTGCATCAGCAGTGCTGTGTCTGACTCCCTGCCAGCTCCCAGATCAGCTTCTCTGGTTGGTTGATGCGGCACGTCCAGCAGCTAAGGTTACATTTTACTCCAGCAGCTGCTGCGTTCGCAGCGCGTCGCTGCTCCTCCTGCTCAAAACGCGCTGCAGGACCTTTTGCCTTCATGCATGTCAACCATTGACTTTGCACGTAAGCTAGCTGCTTCTGCTGCCTCTGCTGATTGCGGTCTGAACGTAGCGTAATGATACAAAAGTAACTTAAAAATAGAAAAAAAAGCCTTAAAGGTATAAAAGTATCAGAGAACATAATCTATTCCTAATAGTTGTCATTTCAAACCAAAAATAATTGAGTAATGTTTTTTTTGATTTGAAGAAGATTCCTCCCCCAGATTCTAATAACACTGGGAAACTTTATTATATAGTATTTACAAAAAGACACATTCTAAAGACTGAAGTCCAATTTATGGAAAAATACGTTTTGATTTTGCCTGAATTATTAGAATTATCTTAATAAAAATGTCCAAAGGTTTAAAAAAACAGATTTAATACCAATCTATAACCTCTTCAGTGGGTTAACCCAAATCTTTATTATTTTCCCAAGAAAAAAAAGAAGTACCCTTCCGTTTTTGCAGATGTAGTCAAACAGCTCCCCTCCGGACACGTACTCCATGACCATGAAGAAATCTGTCGGTGTGCTAATTACCTGGTAGCTGGGAGAAAAACGGCAGGTTGTGTTAACATGAACTCTGCTCCAAGTATCTAAAGTCAGTTTAAAAACAGGACAACATGCGCAGCTTAAAAACAAGCACTAAACGTAGCAGGGCTTGACTGAGCAATGCTTTCATAAAGGTCATGTTTATTACACTGCAAGGCCAACCTCACAAACTGCTGCTTTAGGGAGATAGTGCTCTTCATTCCTGTTAGTGGAGTGTTACAAGCCCAGCAGCGGGGGGGGGGGGGGAATAAATCCAAAATAAATCACAATCCTTTCTCCTCTATGTAAACACACAAAGCTTTTCCAGACTAATGAAATCAACATAATAAAGTAACTGAGCTTGGCCTTTTCTGCCAACATCTGGGATGAATTAGAACGCACCTTCCTTTGGTCTACTGGCTCATCAATGGTTGTTGTTGTATAGATGCTGTTAACCAGATCAGGGCAAAATCTATGCAGTATTTTAGCAGCCGATTAATCTAAAGATTGATTGTTTTGACCATCAATTGATCTAAAATGAGATAATCTTTGTGAAACACCATACTTCTATAAAACAAAAAACATTTTAAATGGCAAAACTTGTCAAATAAAAAACAATTTTTACCTATAATAAAGACATATGCATATATATATATATATATATACACATTTTTAGGTGTGCATATATATATATATATATATATATATATATATATATATATATATATATATATATGTGTGTGTGTATATACTGTGTATATTAGGGCTGCAACAACGAATCCATAAAATTGATAAAAATCGACTTTTAAAAGCGTTGGCAACGAATTTCATCATCGATTAGTTGTGTCGCGCGATTAATGCGTCATCCGCCGCCGTCGGCAGCTGCTGCCGTTAGGCGCCTCCCCCATCCCAGCCCCGTTCTCCCGCAGGAGTCCCTCTCAGCGCTGCAGTCAGAGCCGCAGGATGTTTACCCTCAGCGTCCAGACTGCAAATGAAGCGTGTATGCGCCGGGATTGATGGCCGAAATTGATCACAATAATTAAAATAGCCTGCGCTTTGTAAAGCGAAAAAAGTCGTAACATGCAACTTTTGTAAAAACAAATGAACATGGCACGGAAGCAACACTGTTATGATACAGCACCTGAAAAGGAAACACGTTGGAGCCTTCGATGGCAGTGAAGAGAGCTGATCAGCAGGATGAGCGGCCATGTTTGTTTGGTTTTAAAGTGGGGAAACGTAACGTTAGTTTCTCAGGTAGCTCATCTGATGCTTTCCTTACCTTGTTAGTAGGTTACAGACAGTGATAAGGTTGGCTACTTATTTTACTTTTCATTTCATTTGAATTAGCTTAAGCAGCGTTTATATTTTCTTTATAAATAAATTAACTTGCAAATTATGAGGGCAAGGCTTTTAAAGTTTAAATCTTCTGGCAAAGATAAAGTAAAGAAGATCCTGCAATTTATGGAAGTAAAGCAGAATAAAATCCAGCAAGATCAGTAATATGTCAATTAATTATCTGCCACATTCCCATGTAAATATCTGTCTTTGGAGGATGTGTTTTTTAGCACCCCTAGTTCTCTCATTTTTATTCCAAATACAATTTATAATTTGAATCACAGGGCTATTTTTATCTCTATGGTTCAGTATTTTCTCAAGTAGCAACTTTAACTGCTATACTTTCCTGTCTTAAAAGGCAGAACTCTTCTAGTCTAAAAAAACCTCATTTGTTGAAATGGGGGGGCCTATTGTTTGAACCCCTTAGGGGCTTTTAAAAACAAAAATGTCTTATTTTGCGCTTTATGAAACAAAGTAGCCTATATTTTGTGGATGTACAGCTACATTTCTCATGTAAGTTTGCGTAGTTTTAACACAAACATTTATTTTTCATATTGCACCAGTACAGTTAATGAGCAACCTGTACTTGTGTGCTTGTTTGTTCTGTCTAAAATGTTTATTTTGGAATAAAGAGGTTAATATAAAAAATATTTTTTGTCTGATTCATCGATTAATCAAAAAATAATCGGCCGATTCATCGATTTTTAAAATAATCGTTAGTTGCAGCCCTAGTGTATATATATATATATATGCACACATACATACAATAAGTATTGAATTTTCTGACTTATAGTTTGAGCCCCAGTGGCTTTGTCTAAGTCAGACAGAATTCCTTGTAAAGAGCGGAGAGCTCACACATCTGAGTGTGAAAGTGTCGACTGAACCTTAAAATAACACAGATTGTTGGCTGACAAAGAAAGAAGACAGCATTTAAAGTCAACTAACACAGGATTTATCTGAACTGGAGGATCTGAAAAGAGGCAGGTTTCTTTGTCTAGGTCCATGCATGTATGATTCTGTGCGATAAAAACAGGAGGCAGTGTTATTGTTTTTGTGTTTTCTAGCCTGTGGGAATCTTTCAGGTATGACCCGTACAGAACAGCAATAGTAAACATGCAGGAACCAGGAAGCTCTGTTATCACAGACAGCATAACACAGCACCAGCATTAAAAACAGCCAGTTATAGAACACTGATACGTTTTACGTCAAATTCTTGCTAGAAGAAACTCTTTCACTCGCTTGGGGAGTGTGAGTCTTTCTCTTACTTACAGCTTGATGATGTGAGGATGTCTGAACAGTTTGAGATTCTGGATCTCTCGCTTGATTTTTCCAACAACATCCAGGCTGCGGATCTTCTGTCTGTTCAGGATCTTCACGGCGACTTTGTGGCCTGTCAGTTGATGCTGTCCGACTAAAATAGCAAAAACACAGACAGGACACACAAATTAATTCCAGGAAATCTCTAGATAACTAAAAATGTAAAGATAACCGCATAAGATTACTCTTTTGTTTTTAAACTGAGGGTTTCATCGGCACTTGCGATGTAAGAAACACAGATCACCACCAAGGGTGCCGTGTATTCAGTAGCTCAAACTCTGTGGTTAGAAATATAAATAACATATATTATTCATAGTTAAACATGTCTTATCTATGAAGTTTTTGAGCACGCATTCAAGAGTAGAACTGCATAAACTTCTCTAAACAGCATTAAATCATTTAGCACTAAATAAACAAATCATAAATGGCAAAGCAAGAAAATCTCTTCTTTTTGTAACTTTTTTTCTCTGCTTCTGTCTCCTTGAACCCCAGTGGGCCTCAGCAGATGGCCGCTCACACTGAGCCTGGTTCTGCTGGAGGTTCCTTCCTGTTCAAAGGGAGTTTTTCCTCTCCACTGTCGCTACAAGCATGCTTAGTGTGAGGGATTGCTGAAGAGTCAATGACTCGATGCAATCAGCTAGTTTTCCTTAGATAGAAAACTTTGAATCAATCTGACTGGATGATCTGGTTGAACTGTGAAGTGACCTGAGATGACATGATGTGAATTGGAGCTATAGAAATAAACTGAATAGAATTGAAAACAAAAAAATCAGAGAGAGATCACGTCCATGTGTCAGTTTTATGGAAAACTGACACATGCTTTGAGACTTCAGCAAACTCAAAGTGGATGAAATGGAAAACATTCAAGACAAAAGACAGCGACAAAAAATAAAGAACTAGATAAAGCGGATGGGACAAAGGTGAACTAGAGAAATGGCTCCCAAGCAAAGGTTTTATGTTGAGTGTGAAGTGTTCATGGACTACGACAAGTTTTAGAGCCAGGTTAGAGATTCTTAAATTTTTTTTATTTTGAGAATAAAGTCGTAATATTACAAGAATAAAGTCATCATACAACAAAACATTTCAGAAAGAAAGCTTGGAGCTCCGCCCAGCAGATGACGGCCGACCAGCTGCACCAATCAGCAACCAGAGTCCACTTTGACATCCTGCCCAGTTTGATGCTGCTGCTAAAAGATTTCCTGATTTTTCAAACCGATGCTAAAGTAGAACTTCACATGATGCTCCACATTCCTCATTTTAGGGAAGACAGGGCTTCTCGTAGGAGTTCTCATAAAATACAACTTTATTCTTATAATATCACAACTGTATTCTGATGATTTTACGACTTTATTCTTGTTATTTTATGACTGTATTCTCGTAATGTTACGACTTTATTGGCATAGTTTTACAACTTTATTCTCATAATGTTACGACTTTATTCTCGTAATTTTATGACTTTATTCTTGTAATTTTACGACTTTATTTGCGTAGTTTAACGACTTTATTCTCGTAATTTTACGACTTTATTCTCGTAATTTTACGACTTTATTCGCATAGTTTTACGACTTTATTCGCATAGTTTTACGTCTCATAATGTTACGACTTTATTCTTGTAATTTTACGACTTTATTCTCGTAATTTTACGACTTTATTCGCATAGTTTTACGACTTTATTCTCATAATGTTACGACTTTATTCTCGTAATTTTACGACTTTATTTGCATAGTTTTACGACTTTATTCTCATAATGTTACGACTTTATTCTTGTAATTTTATGACTTTATTCTCCTTTATTCTAGTAATTTTACGACTTTATTCTCATAATTTTACGACTTTATTCTCGTAATTTTACGACTTTATTCTCGTAATTTTACGACTTTATTCGCATAGTTTTACGACTTTATTCTCATAATGTTACGACTTTATTCTCGTAATTTTATGACTTTATTCTTGTAATTTTACGACTTTATTTGCGTAGTTTTACGACTTTATTCTCGTAATTTTACGACTTTATTCTCGTGATTTTACGACTTTATTCTCGTGATTTTACGACTTTATTCTCGTAATTTTACGACTTTATTCTCGTAATTTTACGACTTTATTCGCATAGTTTTACAACTTTATTCTCATAATGTTACGACTTTATTCTCGTAATTTTATGACTTTATTCTTGTAATTTTACGACTTTATTTGCTAATTTTTTCAACTTAATTCTAGTAATTTAACGACTTTATTCTAGTAATTTTACAACTTTATTCTTGTAATGTTACAACTTTATTCTCTTAATTTTACGACTTTATTCTCGAAATAGAAGAAAAACTCAGCCCTAGCCTGGCCCTACTAGTCGTAATGTACATTGTGTCAGTAAACAACTGTGAAAAATACAAATAAACTTTAAATGTAAAAAAGAATAGATTTAACAAGCGTTAAACATAGTGTCCATGAACTGCTTCAGCTCACACAGGACAAAGCTTTGTTTGTTTTTCTTTCTATAAGTTTTTATTGAGCAGTTTTAATGGAGCAGGCAGGTGAAGGTGAGTTAGCTACAGGATGGTGTGAGGAAGCAGCAGGCTGAAAGGCTAACAAGGTCATTCTGAGCACAGAAACCAGCTGAGGGAATAAAAACCCTTCAAACATTAAAGGTTCTCCTGTCATAACATTAAGCTAACAGCCGCTACACCTTTAAACCCGTTAATCACATTTTAGGCTTCCACTATCAAACTGGACGGTTCTGATTAAAATATAAAAATCCCAATAAAAACTTAAACTATATTTCTTTAACAACACAATGCAGCTGTATTAATATGATGTGGGTTTGAATCCCTTCGTGTTATTCCACCTGCCTCAGCTGATAACTGCTGGCTACCGACAGGCTCCTCGGTGAAACAATTTGACTTTCAAGTGCTCGAATTCTTACGCGACAGCTACGCAGGAAATCTGGTCCGCGTCTACTTTTAAACGTGGAGTTACGCTAACGGCTCACTGTCAAGTTCAACCCGCTACACTATGTCAGGAGGCAGGGCGAATATTAACATGAACTCTGACAGCTAAAACACACATTGATGTTTGATGTGACACAAAAAGACGTGACTTAACTCTTTACTTTCCCGAACGTTCCCACTCCGAGCGTGTCACCGAGAATGTAATGGCCGATCTTTACCCTGCCTTCGTGCTTCTGTTGTTGCCGCTCTGCCATCTTCTCCGTTACCGACGGCAGGGCTGGAGCGGTGAGCTGCGGTGCGCTGGGTGAGCCGTTTGGCTGCTGTCTGTGGGGCAGCACGGGGGGGGCGGGGTTTGCTGCTCTTCCCACAATAAGGAATCACGCACGACGTGAAACCGCTGCTGCGGCGATGGACGGAAATGATTGAACCGAACTACCATCCCTAAAGAGCAGCAGGAGTATTACCGGGAGCAGAGCAGCAAGAGTCTCCGCCTGGCCTCCCACAAAGGATCAACATTTTAAATACTGTCTGAAAATTCAACAGTCAAGGTTACTTATTTCCAATATTTCAAGGTCACGTTTTAACAGCATGAAAAGTCCTTGGTGAGGTTTTACAAAGGAAAAAATAACAATGTTAAAAGCACTGGCGGTTCTAGACTAAATGTATCAGGGGGCCATGAGGGGCCCAGCGTGTTTTCAGAGGGGCACAGAAAAGCATGAAATAAAAACAGGGCAATTGATTCAAATATATCAATCTAAAAGCATGAAGTGAAATTTCTATTCAATTAGATTTAATTAAAATTTAAAAATGTCTTATTGGATCAATATACATTCATAATTTGGAAATTTACATATATTTGACCTAATTTAAGCTAAAATCTGAATTAGAACAAAAAAAAATGATAAATTCAGCTTTTTTTTTACATTTAGCAGATGAAAACTGGGATCCTATCTCAATACCACTGAAGCTATCACGTTATTGTTTTTAAATAATTAGTAAAACAGAATTTTAAAGAAAAAAAAAATTTAATAGATCCAAAGGACCTATCAGTAACCATGTCTATTCCGGCACAGTTCAGAGTATTATGTCTTCAGTACAGGGGCCATAACAGGGGCCAGGACATGATATACGGGGGCACTGGCCCCTGTTGGCCCCTGTCTAAAACCGCCCATAGTTGAAAGCACTTCGGTATAAAAAAAAGGAAAAAAAAGAAAGAAAGAGCAAGTTTGGTATTTTAAGAGAGCCACAGTCGAGGTTGCAAACCCCTCATCTGACACATGAAAACTTTGATCCTATTTTAGTATTTCAATTCAGTTTATTTCTATAGCACCAAATCACAACACATGCCATCTCAAGGCCCTTTACAATTCAACCAGATCATCCAGTCAGATTGATTCAAAGTTTTCTATCTAAGGAAAACCAGCTGATTGCATCGACTCATTGACTCTTCAGCAATCCCTCACACTAAGCATGCTTGTAGCGACAGTGGAGAGGAAAACCTCCCCTTTAACAGGAAGAAACCTCCAGCAGAACCAGGCTCAGTGTGAGCGGCCATCTGCTGAGGGCCACTGGGGTTCAAGGAGACAGAAGCAGACATAGAAAACGAAGCATAGATACAAAAGGCAACTGTCAACCAGCTCCACAGGCGGCCCCGTCCAGGAAACACACAGCCAGGCAGACGAGCTCCGAGCCAGCTCCCATGTCAGAGGATGAGGATAGCACATCCAGTTAGTCACAGTCAGAGAAACAGGACTACACTGGAAAACAGGACAAGCTCCAACATCTAGAAACAAAGGTGTTGATGGCAGCAGCACAGCTGATATTTCTCTCCAGGATGGAGTCACAGCCAAACAGGAACAGACCAGATGAAGCTACTATGAGAAAAAGCAGAGAGAGCAGAACGTTAGAGATTGAACTAACAGATTCTGCAGAGTGGGAGAATAGAGATAGAATGAAGCAGAATGATGAAAAAGGGGTCCCTATGTCCTCCAGCAGTCTAAGCCTATAGCAGCAGAACTATAGAGATAGCTCGGGCCCCTGTTGGCCCCTGCCAAGAACCGCCCATGGATTAGACAGCTTTTACAGCAGAAAATAAACACATTAGAATTTCCTATTTTGAAAAGCAGCAATAAACAGTTTAATTAAAATGAACAAGAGTCTCAAGCTGCCTGTTTGTTTGTTTGTTTTTTTTTTGTTGTTTTTTTGTGATGCATTGGAGTGAGATTTATTGTGGCAAGTTTTGTTGAAAATTGCATTCCATCAAAAGACAAATGTGGGTTAAAAGTTGTCAGGGTTGAATGAGAGGACTGACCAAACCTGACTTTCCACATGTTTTTTTTTGCATTTAGCACATAGGGTAGTTGGCTTATAAGGTCCACTTATCAGTCCCATAAACCTGGAATAGCTACTTCTCTTTATTTAAAAAAAACATGTAAATCCCTTTATTGACCCACAATGGGGAACTTCACTCTCTGCATTTAAGCTCCCTTTGGGGAGCAGTGGGCTGCCATTGTGCAGGGGGTCGGGGTTAAGGTTCTCGCTCAGGGACCGCAGGCTGTTGGGATCAAACCAGGCACTTGCAACCTTCTCAGAGCACAGCGCACTGCTCTAACCACTGGGCCAACACAAGAAGAAACTTCTTATTGGATGCTAAAACTTTTTTATAAAGGACTGCTTTATAATTTCTAATGGAGATTTTTGTTTTTTTCTTTGTAAAAATGTAAATTTGTTAAAAGGCTTTTATCTTGATGGACCCATCCGTTGTCAGAAGTGATTGAAGGTCCAGACTCCACCGAGTCTAAGTGGCTTTTATGGATCAGAAAATGTCATTTTCATTTTTACATTTTTTCCAGCCTGGATCTACTTAAAGCCTTCATTTTGGGTTTTGATCACTGACTATGTCCATTAGATGCTTCAATCCAGTGGTAAGTAAGATACTATTGATCAAAGTGTATTTTACAATATAGAAAAATAAGTATAGATATAAAAGTTTATTTTATTTTTTGTAAAGGAGCAAAATGATTAATTTGATTTTATATTTTCAGTAAGTGTAGCACATACGGAGGATGTTTAACTGTGACGTCACCGGCTTCCGGGTAATTGTTTGATATTTACACATCTAGACTATTTCTCTCCTCAAAGTCCCCTTTAATAGAATCTCTCCCTTGTTTTACAGTCTCTGCCCTGCAGAAGAGGATTAGGGCCACTGAAAAAAAAAAAAAAGTTAACCGATTTTTAAATTTTATTTCAGTTTAACACAGTGGCACGGGAAGGGGGGTGCTGCGGGGGCTGCAGCCTCCCTCGTCATAGCATCAGCCCCCATGGTGGGGGGCTGTCGAGTAACATAATATTGTACTTAAAAACATGAAATTATTTATGTATTTATTTTTTAAAAGACTGTGTTTGATATGGGATTAAAATGATGGGCTGTGTATAAGATATAAACTAATGATTCATTATTTTAATATTTCATAAAAAACTAGGCTACTCCCCCGGAAGTGCTTCCGCCACCTCACATTCGTTTAGGCATGGCTAGCAATAGGCAGCAGAAACGTATTTCTGACTATTTCGAGGTAAGAAATGGTTTTAATTTCCCTATACTGCCGCCGAGCATTTATTTAGCGTTATTTATTTCTTATTTATTTATATATGCTGTGCCTATTCGTCGTAGTCCTGTGGCTGAAGAAGTCTACGCTAGAATAAGGCTGCATATCACTAAATATTATGTCTGTATTAAGCTATTTAGTGATAAAATTTGAAATTAGTAAATTTTTTTTGTGTGTGTTTTTTGTTTCAGAAATGAAATCATTTCCCATATCCATAGTCGAATGGACTTTCAAGACGTTCAATGCTCAGTTTAGGCGATATTTAGGCCATGTTTTATTCAAGTATTCATGATCCTGTTGATTGGGAGCTTTTGTTTGTTTTGAATGATTAAAAGAGAAGAAATAAAGTTTAAAATGTTCATGCTTTGTTCCGATGCATTTTAAATGGCAGTTTTTTGCGAAAAATGTAGGCCTACAATATTCTGTTAAAAATGTCAGCAACAGCCCTCAACATAATGACGTCATGTGTTTTCCAACCCAGCCATCAGCCCCCCTCGCTTGAAACAGCTTCCAGCGCGCCTGGTTTAACATGAGAAAAAAGTCAGAATTCTGACTTTAATCTCAGAATTCTGACTTTTTCCCATACTAAACTGAAATAAAATTTAAAAGTTAACTTTTTTTTTTTTTTTTTTTTCAGTGGCCCTAATCCTCTTCCATTCACATCTCTTCCTTCATGGTGCCCATACATTAAGATCCAAAATTCTGAGATTAAAGTCAGAATTCTGAGAAAAAAGTCAGAATTCTGAGATCAAAGTCAGAATTCTGACTTTTTTCCCATGTTAAACTGAAATAAAATTTATAAGTCAGTTAACTTTTTTTTTTTTCAGTGGCCCTAATCCTCTTCCGTACTGCCCTTTATTCAGACTCCATCTATTCTTTTTGAAGACCGTCTCACTCACCTCTATTCATTTTTATGGCTCTTATCCCTGAATGGTTTGATTTTAATTAACCTCCCACCTATCTGAACAGCTGGTGGATATGTTTAACCAGGCTGTTTATAAGTGTAGTCATTGGGGAGCAATCTGCCATGAAAAAGGCACATAAAGGACAGCTGCGTGTTTACTGTGTCACAAGGCGCACTGATTTAAAGAACATTAAACACACTTGTTAATGTTCAGCAAATCACTACGGCTGTGTTTTGCTAAAAAAATAAAAATAAATAATGGATCACTGATCATTTGGTTTTACAAATAGTGGATTACTTTTTATCTGAGAGTATCTATTAAAACATCTATGTTTAAATTTAAATACCTGTTTAATTATTTGCATTTACAGTGTTGGCCATTGAAGCTTAAAAAATGCCAAACAATTGCATTACTTTACCCTTTATAGGATAATTTAGCGTTTTTAATCACTTGCATACCCCTTACAAATGTTACAAAGGTAATAAGCTCTTGTCCTGGATTCCAATAACACTATTGGATTGAAATGTGGATTTTCAAAGTATTTCACTGAGGTTAAAGTGAACTTCTCCCTATTAACCACTAGATGGCAGTGTGTACTTTATTTATTTTAAAATGCTCCCACTTTGGAGCATTTTCTCAGAGGGGAAACATCTACCAGGTCTGAGTTAAGTTAGGGTCTGAGTTAGGTTAAAAATAGATTTTTGAAAAATGATCATACGTGTGTTGACCAGCACAGGCTCCACTCAGAGCTGTTTAGTTGTTAATAGAAGAAGTGGTCTGCACGTGCTCAGCCTCATATCCAGAGCTTTTATAAACAAGACATATGAGCAGTGCATCCAATCAGTCAAATCAGGGTTTGTTGGTTAGAGCAGTGCGCTTTTGCTCTGAGAAGGTTGCAATACCTGATTCAATCCCCACAGCCTCCACTCTGGGTCCCTGAGCAAGACCCTTGACCACACACTGCTCCCCGGGTGCCGCACGCCAATTGTACTCCCCAAGGGGATGGTTAGATGCAGAGAGTGAATTTCCTCATTGTGGGTCAATAAAAGAAATAATTTTCAGTCCTTCATTTACACATTCAAGCATCATGGGGGGAGTATCATGGTTTGTCTCTGCTTGAGGGAATTTGGTCACAGGGCAGAAATCCAACATGATGACAACCCAAACACATCTCTAAGACAACCATTACCTTCATATATCTATTAACACAGCCAGGTGCCCAGGCCCCTGGCAGAGCAGAGCGGGACAGAAAGAGATTGAACAAACAGGTGAGAAAGGCCGTTTCTGTCCTAGGCTGCACTCTGGACTCAGTGGACTCAGTGGCTGAGAGGAGGGTGCTGTCCAAGCTTATATCCATCATGGACGCCACCATCCACCCTCAGCAGCAGACTAGAGAGGAGCTGAGCAGCTCCTTTAGTCAAAGACTTTTACACCCTGATTGGAAAAAGCAGCGCTACTGCAGGTCATTCATCCTGCTGCAACCAGACTCTACAATGAGACACTACAACCCCAATAACTGCTGCAATGGAGAATACGGATATAAAATGTATAATTATCTCTGCTTCTGTCTCCTTGAACCCCAGTGGGCCTCAGCAGATGGCCGCTCACACTGAGCCTGGTTCTGCTGGAGGTTTCTTCCTGTTCAAAGGGAGTTTTTCCTCTCCACAGTCGCTACAAGCATGCTTAGTGTGAGGGATTGCTGTAGAGTAAATGAGTCGATGCAATCAGCTGGTTTTCCTTAGATAGAAAACTTTGAATCAATCTGACTGGATGATCTGGTGAACTGGAAAGTGACCTGAGATGACATGATGTGAATTGGCGCTATAGAAATAAACTGAATAGAATTAAATTAATAGAGACAGAATAAAGCAGAATGATGAAATGGGGGTCCCTATGTCCTCCAGAAGTCTAAACCTATAGCAGCATAACTATAGAGATAGCTGAGGATTAAGAATTAATGTGCAATTACTATTTAATACCCTGTGCAATAATCTGCTTTTCTATATTTAGTACCTATATTTAGTATATTTAGTAATTATATATACTATATATAATTCTCTATATTTGGTAGTGCAATAAACACCCATGTATATTAATACCCTGTGCAATAACTCCCCCACGCACCTTTTCTTCCTTTGGCAGATGCTGATGTAATGACTAAATTTCTCCACTGTGAGATCAATAAAGACAATCAATCAATCAATCAATCAATAATGAAATGGAGATTAAAATTGTTGGACTGCACAATACTTTCGGACTGCCTGTCTGTCTCATTAAGATATATAGGCTAAATGCAGAATTAAAATTCCCCCTGGTTGTAGAAACAAACAGTATAAATGATCTGTTGGTTCCAGGTTTCAGCATCTCCATCCCCTGAGGCATCGCTTTTTCTCCAAACTAAGTGCGGTCGGCCTGTAGGGGCCACGGGGCCACTCCGATCAGAGCGCACTACCCTCTGCTGGTGGAGGGAGGAGGAGGAGGAGGGCCGAGCGATGCCGGGGGGAACTTGAAGGGAGCAGGAGGAGAGGAAGGATTGATATAACCAGAGCGGCTGTCCATGAGCAGCGCACTTTTCTCTCGCTCCGTTTGCGCACATAGAGCGGCTTTCCATTCATTTCAGCCTCTGCTGGCGCGGATCCGCTCAACTTTTTACGCGCATTTAAGTTTTCTTTAAACGTTCCTAGTTTACAGTTTTACATAAGAAAACAAGACTAGATAAGAGAATAAGAAACTCTGCTGGATCTCCGGGTGGGAAAGTTAGAATTTAAAGGGACTTTTTGAGCCATTTTTCCTCCTCAGACCTGCAGCGCGCTGCGGGACTCCGAGCCGAAAGCTGCCCGTTCTCCAATGCAAAAGTACGTTTATGAGAAAGCGATGGCCCAAGAGACAAGGAACGGAGGAAACTCTACGTTAAACAACAACAGCGGGCTGGACAAAAGCAGAAAGAAGCTGCTGGTTGCGCTCGACATCTTCTGCCTCCTGCTTGGTGAGTTTCCATTGGATTTCCCTATCTCTGTTTGAGGTGACATCACAGCGGCTCTCATGCAAAACTCTCATCCCAGTGATCCTTTATGTCAAACTTATGAGCAAACAGACAAACCCGCGCTTTCTGATGGCTGCCATTAAAGGCGTTATCTGCTGTAAAGCTTGGCAGCTGTCTGCACGCGCTGGGCAGCATCTTCTTATCACCCAGCTCCAACTGAGCTTTGCCAAAGGAGGGACACCAAGAAATACACTTTCTAGAGAGACTTTTCTGCTTTTAAAGGGGGAAACACATCATTTCTAACCACACAAAAAATGCAATGACACATGTTATAAACTTAAAACCATTAAACCAATCTATTGGGAAAGATAATTATCCTGTCATCACCTGATGTTCTGATCATTTTAAAGCACTTTTGCTCTCTGTCAGGTGATTTCCGACACACCTGGGCAAAAATAAAAACTGCAAAGTCAGATTTCTCTTTACTGGCTTTTATCAGTCAAATGCTGTAATAGAACTAACATAATTTCGTCTGTTTATGCATAAACCAACAACACAGGGAAGATATTTGTTTTGTGTTCAGTGCATATCAGATAAAGGTCAGAGTCATTAAACTTTAATGCACATTTGAATGTAATTTATTTACTTTCTGACTGAATGGAAGCTGCTTGTTTTATACGTCTGTCAATATTTGTGCTAAAATATTCTTTCTTTGATGATTTGTGGACATTAAGATCTAAAGAGAAGCATCATCTCCTGTCAGACCCTGTAATTCAGAGAAGGGTGGAGTCAGAGTAAAGAAATATGCAAGAGGGGGTCACTGCAGTGGCTGGAAGCTGGAGGGGAATTCGCTGGGAGTTGCAGGGAAGTGGGCTTCCATTCAGCTGGTGTTTGACGGGAAGGGCCATTTGAATGGCTGTAGTGTTACAGTCTTTAGAATGGAAAAATTTGTTTAAAGGCTGTAAAATTCAAACAGCAGCCAGAAGCCTGATCAGTGCATATCTAGTCGGACTGATGTCTTGCTCTCTCCTCTACCCGGCCCTCATTTACTGGCCTGAAAATAGCCCCCCACCCTCCTGTCTTCCATGGCGTGCCCCAGTTACCCTGTTACTGTGAACTTTGACCTCCATAGGTTCCTGGCAGCTAGAGATGTCCTTTCTCAGAGCTGAGGTGAAAATCTGACTGCTATCAGTATTGATTTACAGCTTGACCCAGAATAAGAGGCCGGGGGTCTGGGCTTGCTTTTTTTTTTTCTGATGTCCACTTTGTTGCACTCAGTTCAAACTTTGTATTCAGCTAGTGTTCCTTCCAGATTCTGGGCTTGGTGTGTGTGCTTCTTTGATAGCTGCTGTCACTGTTGCCCGCTCCTTTTTAGGTTTCCAGCTCCAGCGGCCCCCAGTTTTCAATCCCCTCTGTCTCCGCTTTTTCTTTTCTCTCTTTTTTAAAGAAGAGGATTATGGGAGTTGAGCTTAACTTCTCCACATTCTCTCACTGAACTCCTGCAAAGCTCTGGCCAGCTGCCCCCTGATCACTTTCCTTCTCCCTCTCTGTCCCAGTGAATAATTTCTTAAGCAGGTGCTGGGGTAGAGGAATGCCTCTCTAGGAGATGCCTGGCTGAGCGGGTGTCAGTGGAGCATGTGGGAGACCTAGCGACAGCCCCACATGAATAGGAAATATGACTTTGCTGCACAGAAGCAAACTTTTATTACCCAGACAGCTACAAATGGAGCGGATTAACTTTTTAAAAACTCACCAGCGACAGCAGATCTGCCAGACAGATGCAGAGTTTTCCATGTAAACCAGTTTTCCTTTTTTAAAGAACCCCCAGACAGATATACAGCGTTTCATCTGTGCTCGTATAAATGTGGAATAGCTTTGAGCACATGTGGAGTGAATTTCCTGCATAAACCAAACTTCCTTTACTGGTTCATCTAGAGTCACACACCAACATGCTTGTAAACACACACACATACAATCATGTAAATACACAATCGCAAATGGGCGCACAAATTCTCCTTTGTCATGCTAAACACAGTCTGGCTCTCGGGTGATTATTGGTTGGCCCACTTTAGCGGTTTAGGGGGTAGGTGGGTGGGTGGAGGGGTGGGGAGGTAGAAGAGAACAGAAGGGAGGGTTGGGGTTATCAGGCGCTGTGAATGAGGAGCGAGGAATGCGGGCGTGCAGAGGGCTCAGATGCAGGCCTGGTGTTGTTGAGCAGCTTTTGTTCACTGTGCTGTAGAAGAAAGGGTTGCAAATACTCTGCAATCAGTGCATACATTAATACCCCATTAGCTTTAATTAGTTAGTATCAGCCAGCTGAGATCCACACATGCAGAAATGGGCGGTGACATATTTCAGTCAACCCAACCGCCGCATTACCTCAGGCAACACCAAGAAGTCTGGGTAAAGCAAGGCTGGTTATCCATAATAAACACGTGAAATACTGATCCAGATCGCTTCATTTTCAGGCTCCCTTATTCATTTTGCAGCACCTAAATGTTATAGATCATCAAGCAATTTTAACATTAGATATTGATAACTTAAAGGAATAGTACACCCAAGACATGATTAGCCTTCATTTTCTACTCACCCCCATGCTGAGCAACACTCTAGAGTACTTTTTTGATATCTCAAATGCATCTGGAGATCTGGGAGGCTTCTTGCTGTCTGCTGACATTCAAATAATGGAGGTCTATGGCGCCCGAGGCAGAAAGGTCCATAAAAGTCCACAAAAAACGTGTCAATATTCCTCCATACTGCTCGTCCAATGTATTCCAAGTGTCCTGAGTGGGTAGCGTCCAGAATTTACTCGAAACAAAGTCATTTAGAAAGTTTTTAGAGCATAAACAGTAGTGTATAGGATTTCCTGAAAGCGCGCACATGCGCGATCCCGACGCTACGGAAACCGCGGCAGACCAAACCAGCGCATTCAGCTCGGCAAAGAACTCATGCTCTTCCTCAACACTGAAGTCCTCAGACATTTTTCTTTCGTTGTTTCTTTCTTTGCACAGGTAAACAGCACATTTCTTCTTCTACGCTTGCATTATTGGAAGAGCAGACGCTGAATGCGCACTTTCATCTGGTTTGGTCTGCCGCGGTTTCCGTAGACTCGTGAACGCGCTTTCAGGAAATCCTATACACTACTGTTTATGCTCTAAAAACATTCTAAATGACTTCGTTTGGAGTAAATTCTGGACGCTACCCACTCAGGACACTTGGAATACATCGGACGAGCAGTATGGAGGAATATTGACACGTTTTTTGTGGACTTTTATGGACCTTTCTGCCTCGGGCGCCATAGACCTCCATTATTTGAATGTCAGCAGACAGCAAGAAGCCTCCCAGATCTCCAGATGCATTTGAGATATCAAAAAAGTACTCCAGAGTGTTGTTCAGCATGGGGGTGAGTAGAAAATGAAGGCTAATCATGTTTTGGGTGTACTATTCCTTTAAGTGAATTCAATAATGATCTTAAATATCAAGGCTTAAGATTATCCAAATGAGAGTTTCCCTGTATGAAAAGTTCTCTTATGATGAATTAGCTGTGATTAACTAGCCTGGTGAGACCATCCTGATCTCGCGAGCTTTCAAGGTTTCACTTGCTAATCAGTCTGGAGACTCTCCGTTAAAGAAAATTTGGAGCCGTTCACCAAACGAACGTCCAATCAGCGTTGGCTTTGAGGCGGGTTGAGGTGTGACGCAACGAGAAGCGCCACAGTTCAGTCTAAAGAACGTGGCGGCTTCAGCCGATGAAACTAGCGTTAGCGTGGCTATCGAGCAAGTTTTATCGGAATTACAGAGTATTTCTTCACTGAAGGAAGAGCAAAACACTGCTCTGGAGGCTTTTCTCAGAGGAAAACATGTTTTTGCTCTTCTCCCGACTGGTTTCGGCAACAGTTTGATCTATCAATTGGCTCCTCTTCGTCGTCGCTCTGTTAGTACGTCATATGCTTCGTTGATCTGATTGGTTTATTTGGCCCGTCTATCACCAACATAGGCCAATCAGCTAACCAGTATTTTCGCCCCTTCCCAAAATTACTGCAACGGAAGGTTGTCGGAGTCAGGTTAGTGATTAACAGAGTCAGGTTAGTGATTAACAGAGTCAGGTTAGTGATTAACATCTTGTGAACGGCCAAGTTCAGTTATAGTAGCCAGACTCCAGGCCTGATCACTGTCAGACCTGTAAAGTGATTTCAATTCAATTCAGTTTATTTCTATAGCGCCCAACACGTCATCTCACGGTACTTTACAGTTCACCAGTGTAGTGGTGTAGACTGCTACGCTACCACTGCCATATTTGGCTGTTGCTATATGATATTTTTCTTAAATGAAATGTTAATTTACAACAGACATAACAAAACCTAGGTTTTCATTGGCCTCTTTGATGAGTTGTTGATGGATTATTTTAGGTATGACAGCTACTTCTTTGGTTGGCTCTTCATTGGCTCATCTCTTCACCCTTTATTATAGAAGGGCTCTCACTGTGGTTCACTAAAGCATGGACGCCTTCAAATAGGCTATGAAAACCTTTCAAGACTAATAAAGATCAGGTCATTTGTTGCACAGCTGCTCTTTATTTTTTGATTGTGATATTTTAGTCTACTTTATGATCTGTTTAACTGACTTTTAAGGCTAGGCTTAAAACTTTCCTTTTTGATAAAGCTTCTAGTTAGAGTGGCTCAGGTTATCCTGAGCTATCTCTATAGTTCTGCTGCTATAGGCTTAGACTGCTGGAGGACATAGGGACCCCTTTTTCATCATTCTGCTTCATTCTATCTCTATTCTCCCACTCTGCAGAATCTGTTAGTTCAATCTCTAACGTTCTGCTCTCTCTGCTTTTCCTCATAGTAGCTTCATCTGGTCTGTTCCTGTTTGGCTGTGACTCCATCCTGGAGAGAAATATCAGCTGTGCTGCTGCCATCAGCACCTTCGTTTCTAGATGTTGGAGCTTGGCCTGTTTTCCAGTGTAGTCCTGTTTCTCTGACTGTGACTAACTGGATGTGCTCTCTTCATCCTCTGACATGGGAGCTGGCTCGGAGCTCGTCTGCCTGGCTGTGTGTTTCCTGGACGGGGCCGCCTGTGGAGCTGGTTGACAGTTGCCTTTTGTATCTATGCTTCTTTTTCTATGTCTGCTTTTGTCTCCTTGAACCCCAGTGGGCCTCAGCAGATGGCCGCTCACACTGAGCCTGGTTCTGCTGGAGGTTTCTTCCTGTTCAAAGGGAGTTTTTCCTCTCCACTGTCGCTACAAGCATGCTTAGTGTGAGGGATTGCTGAAGAGTCAATGAGTCGATGCAATCAGCTGGTTTTCCTTAGATAGAAAACTTTGAATCAATCTGACTGGATGATCTGGTGAACTGGAAAGTGACCTGAGATGACATGATGTGAATTGGAGCTATAGAAATACACTGAATAGAATTGAAATGCCGTGGTAGTATACGCAGCCCTTAAGGCTTAAATCTGATAATGGTATGATGATGATAATGATAATCTGGCTGAGTGAACAGATTACTTTTTCCACATAGAATCAGGTAGGTTTTAGTTGCTTTTTAAATCGTTATATTTTGTATATATGCAGCTTATTACCTTCTATATAAAAAGATATTCAATAATCTTAAATATCTACTAAGTGTGACAGAAAAAGAAAAAAGAAGGAAATCTGTAAGGAGACAAAACTTTTCAAAGCACTGTAATCCAGGCTGAGATTTCATGTGCAAAGAAAGAAAACATGATTTCTGCTCAACACTCAGCAACCAGAGCCGCTGCCTCTGATCCTGGCAGCTGAGCTAGAGCTTCATGTGCTGATTTCACCCTGGCTCTGTTTCCAACCTTTACAGAATAACACCATGCGCCTACACTATAAATACACAGGCTGCCTAGTTTTGTTCTCCGGTGTCTGGCGACGCACTGTCCGCTGGAGCCTCCAGTGTGTCGTTTCGCAACATGTTTATTGTGAAAACACTCGGCGAAAGCGACGGCCGCTTGAGCACTCAGGAAAGCCTGCTTTCTAAATGCAGGCTGCACTTAAAACTATGAGTAAGTTTTACACAATGCAAAGGAAAATATTGCATTGTGTGGTTGTGTGTTTGCATATGGGGAGACGTAGTTCTGAGCTGGAGATTAAGACCACTTCACCGCCGAAGACGAGCTTCACTTAAAACTGCCACAAGCATTTCACATTCATTATCCAAACTCTGGTGAACTATAAAGAATGATGTCCCGTGCACCATGGGGAATCCATTACAACCCCCGCTGCTGAAGCACTAACCTTATATCACCTCCAAGACATGAATGCTTTATGTTGGAGCCAATTTTTGCATTAACTTTCAGAGTATCATCTAAATAGCTCAGCTATCTCTTGATGAGATATGAGGCTGTGATTGAACCGGGAGGCACAGGATGTGTGTGTCATGGAGCGCAGGAAAGGGTGGGAAACGGAAAGGTAGTGTACGTCGGAGGAAGGTGTGGTTGTGAAATGAGATCCTGTCCCGTTTCTTTTTCTCTTCTCGCAGTCCATTACCGGCTCGGCTCCCCTTCCCTTCCCAGCCGCTAAGAGATGCAAAACTCATAAATAGAAAGAGGAAGCATGAGTGGAATGACAATTTAATCAAAGGCATACTTCCATCCGTCTTCTCCCACCTATTCCGCCCTATCTCGGGCAGTCTATGGGGGAGCACACCCTGGACAGGTCACCAGTCTGACGCAGACAATTTAGAGAAGCCAATTGACCTAATAGTCATGTTTTTTGGAGTGTGGGAGGAAGCCGGAGTACCCGGAGAGAACCCATACATGCACAGGGAGCACATGCAAACTCCATGCAGAAAGACTCCGGACTGGGAATCATACCTGAAACCTTCTTGCTTAAAGGCAACAGGCCAACAAACTGCACAACTGTGCAGCCCAAATGTTTGTAGTTTCCATTTTGATTTCACAAGCTTTTAGAAAAGAGGTCCCATTTTAATTGGAGGACTGGGTGGCACTTCCTAGAAACACAGCTTTCAGAGAGCAGTAGATAACTACTATTTGCCAAGTGTCTACAAAGCAAACTGTAATCAAACAGAAAGTGGGAGGTCCTCATACACAAACCCAAATATAGGCTCCCATCCAAAGCCTCTGACCTTAATCTAAGGGCAAATATGCTCAGAGTCTGCATGAATCTGCAGAGTCCAAAAAGAAGTTTTCAAACTTATGTATGTTATTCAGAAGGGAAGTTTAGCTTAGGAAATGGGAAGTCTTCTCACGTCTAAAGCAATATTTTATAATACTCCACAGACCTGATCAGTAACTAGGAATGACTGTTCATCTTCTGACGGAGCGATGACATGTGTTTACTGCAGAGAGGTCAACAAACTCTTTCCTGTTGACGTAACACTGATGCTGTCAGATGCAGGGCCTGTGTAATGGAAAAGCTTAACATTTATACAGAAAACTGACTTTGGTGGTATTACTTCACAGGACTGTATTTTATTGGAAATTTATGTAATAGATGAACTCAGACTTATGCATAATAGAGAAAAAGAAAAAAGCAGATGTAGGTTCTATATTTTTTCAGGGGATCTCTCAAGTAGGGTTGTGTGTGCAGGTCTTAAAGTTACACTTGTTTTAAATTTAATTCTATTCAGTGTATTTCTATAGCTCCAATTCACATCATGTCATCTCAGGTCACTTTCCAGTTCACCAGATCATCCAGTCAGATTGATTCAAAGTTTTCTATCTAAGGAAAACCAGCTGATTGCATCGACTCATTGACTCTTCAGCAATCCCTCACACTGAGCATGCTTGCAGCGACAGTGGAGAGGAGAAACTCCCTTTGAACAGGAAGAAACCTCCAGCAGAACAAGGCTCAGTGTGAGCGGCCATCTGCCGCTAAACCTTCATATCTTCTTTTAATGTTCATTCCAAGAACTGTTAATAAACTCATTTTTATCTAGCTAACAAGGCTGTGGATTGCCTTTGCTCGTCCTTTTAGGTCTTTTAACTACCTCTCTGATAAATGAGTCAGTTCACACTTCAACAGGTTGGCAATTCATCCATAATCACTATTTTTGCATTTCTAAAGGACAAAGTCAATAGTGCTTTTGAGATTTATTAGCTTAAGAAACTGCTTTACAACTTATTTCTGCTTAAAACAGTCTCCTGTTTGATCTTTCTGCTGTTTTTCTTAGGCCCCGTCCACACGAAGCCGAACCCTGGCCTAAACGCACAAATTTTTCACCAAACCAGCCTCTCATCCACACGAAGCCGGCGTTTCGGGGGTCTGTAAACGATCTTTTTTTTATTAAGCCTTCAGAGTGGGAAGATTTTGAAACGCCGTTTTCGCGTTCCCATCTTTAAGTTTAACCGCATTTTTTTTTTACACGCATGCGTAATAGCGTCGCCTCTAAACACGCATGCGTGACACAGTATCACAACAACAATGGCGCCGTACTGTGTTGAATGGTTGCTGCTAATGCTACTCACCCTGCTTTACGACAAACGTTCTGGAAAATATTCGTTTTGACTTCGTGTGGACGGGGCCTTAGTCTTAGTTCGGATTTTTGGGGTAAGAAAGCAAATAGGGATGTATACAAATGCATGCCACACTTTTGAGATTTCTATTTATAAAAAAAAAAAGGACATCATGTGGAAAAGTCCAAGAGTTGCTTTTAATGGAGTGATTAGGTTGGTGAGTATAACTTTAATCACTGCAGAAAATGGAAATCTAAATGAGTAATTTTTGCTTAAATTAAGTGCATTTTTTCTTGAATTGTGGAGGTAAGTGAGACACCTTGCCAATGGAACATTTAAGATAAGGAAAAAAATAATTGCATTGTCTTATTTCAAGTGAATATTATCTAAATATCCTATTGTAGGAGTAGAAATACTCATTCCATTGGCAAACCATCTTATTTACCCAACATATTGAGGGTAAATGCACTTAATTTAAGAAATGTTGTACTTATTTGTAGATGTTTTTTGCAGTGAGGGCTGACCCATGTGACCGTCCAATGGCTGCAGGCCAAGGTGAGGTAAAGACTTGTGGCAGAGCAGCATCATTGTATTATGTAACAAGATAAAGATCAGCAGATGTTTGTGGCAACAGTGGTTACTACCTCCCCAAGAATGAATGGCATGCATCGTTTTTCCTTTGTGCCCTAATGTGTGTTTGTGTGCGTTTTGAGATGGAGCGCAGGCGGTGGAATATCTCTAGCAGTTTGGGTTTGTCAATGGGATCTGTGGCTGAGCCCTACAAGAGTTAAATAACCAACCCCTGGGGGGTAATGTCTGCAAAGGGCTGCGATTAGAGGCATGTGGGTGTGACTGTGTATTTTGGGGCCCATGATGTAGATTTAGAGGCTAAAAGCTGTCAGTTAATGGACAGTATGGGCCTGTGGGTTGCATATGAAAGTCAAATGTGACCCGATTGGTTGAGTGTTTGCGTTTGTCCTGCGTCGCTTGTGGGTTCTGTGGGCAAACTGAAAGCATCAGGCTGACTGATGCTCCTTGATTCTTTTCCTGGACCAGACTCATTCAACTCCTTCAGCTCGCCGTCTGGCAAACAGTCAAATCAAAGGCAGGGGCTAGCCGTTTGCACTTTTCCAACGGCGGAGCAGTAAGACTGCTGCTCCTCCTGCCTTCATCTTCACTGTCTTCTGTGATTATATTCCTCCCTTATAAACACCTTGAGACCGCTAACTTAGAGCATTTCAGATTAATGGCCAGGACTCTGTTATAGACATTTGTTTGCACTGATCCGTGAATGTGTTGGAACTTTATAAAGCTTTCCAGAAAGTAATCTACATGCATGTGTCAAGCAATATACTGGGGAAGATTCTCAGTCATCCAGGTCAGAGTCGTTCCAAAAAAAGCTGAAAAAAAATCCACTGGACTTCGTTTCCAATCCAAGACGTTTCTCTTCCATCCAGGAAGCTTTTTCAATTAAAAATGTCAGAAATAGCGTTTAGTTCCAGGTTTTATCCAGCAGCCCAACAAAGCCTGGTTTTAGTTTAGAAAACATGCAAATAGAAACGGATGAACGGGTCCATCTCTTTGGAATGGGGGTCGTTTGGCTTCTTTGTTAGCCTGCAATGCCCCATACCTGTCTATGTCTCTGAAAGGGGGGTCGTTAGAGGGAATTGTTGGCCTGGCTGAATAGGCGAGGTCTTCTGCCCTCCTGTAAAGTGGTTGGGGCTGCTTTCCGCTATCATTACAACACCAGCCCCTTTACAGGAGGGCAGAAGACCCCGTCTATTCAGCCAGGCCAACAATTCCCTCTAACGACCCCCCTTTGAACCTCGAACACAACGCTAATTCTGACATTTTGAATTGAAAAAGTTTCCTGGATAGTAAGTGAAACATCTTCAAACGTGGAAACAAAGTGTCTTTTTTTTTATAAAAAAAAAGAAACAATTCAAATTATAGTAATGAATATTCTGCTTTGTTGAAAAAAGTTTCATCCACATTTAATCGACGAAATAACAGAATTTCAAACAGAGGGATGAAACAGTCTTTTCAAACTTTCCTGTAAAAATTATAATGTTAAAATGGATTGTGTTTTGTGTTTACTTTTTGTTGAATATGTTTTAATTTATTTATTTATTTTTTTTTATGGCACTAGGGGCTGTTTTTCTGACAGTAGGCTGACAGGAAAGGGGTTATGAGAGAGAGACATGCGGCAAAGGACCACAGGTCGGATTCAAACCCGGGTCGGGTTCAGTGGCCAGTGATGTATTTCATAAGGTTATAAATTACAGTAATAAGAAGTTTCATCATGATATGATGCGTCACTTTCCGTCTTTGTACGGTCGGCTTCATGATCTCCGTTTAGGGAGGAAACAAAGATGCTCTGAAGCTTCTATTGTCAATCATCTGCTTAGGCAGCAGATGATGTGAAGCTGGAGGCCTCATTACTTTTCCCTGCGGGCCCCCTGCTGTTACACAGGCCCCTCTGTCTGTCACTTTCTCTTATGGCTTAACTTTGCTCTGTATTTTGCGCTCGCACATACTGTGTGCATCCACAGATTGAGGAGAGGGAGGGTTGGGGTCAGGGAGATTTCACTGTTTCACAGAGAACAATGCCCCTTTTGATGCATCTCAGAGCTCTTTGTTTCATTAACGAGGACCAGTAGGCCGGCGGCAGACAGACGGAGGATGAAATGGAGGGATGGGAGAGGAGCTGGGTGTGGGAAGGGGCGAGGGGGGGTTAGTGAATGGGATAAATATGAGAGAGCATAAGTAACTCCTCACTGAATACTCGAGGCCGCTTGATTATGTATCAGTAGCTTATGGTAGTTGCTTGGTCCGGCTGTATTGTCAGGCAGCGGCGCTTATCTCCCAGGCGCTGTGTGGTAATCGGGTCAGCATCTTTATTGGCGCTGGGCTTATCTGAGCTGCAGCTACTGAGCCTTATCCTGTTTGCATACAGTGAAGAGCGCAGGCCGTAGAGCATCGGCGCTACGGTGGAGAAACTTTGCAGCGCTTTCACACTGCAGCCCCTCAGACGACTCATTATACTCCAGGAGGTTTTCCTAGAAACACAAAACTTTAACAAACTAAGAGAGGTTTTGGTTTTTTCAAAACTTTTTTTTCATTTTAATTATAGAATTAAATAACAAAAACTATCCTAAACCTTTCTATGAATTAGGATCTTGTGGATGAATGTTAAACAGAGCTGAAATCCCTTGATGCTGCTGTCCTGAGATAAATTCCTGGACCATTTATTTTACTGCTCATCTATTCTTCCTGATAGTTAAGCAATAAAGAGCCACTAGCTTCACAAAGCTTCAACAGCTTATAAAGCATTTACTTCTAATGGCAGCCTTTATTCAGTTTATTTTATTTCTATAGCACCAATTCACACAACATTTAATCTCAGGTCACTTTCCAGTTCACCAGATCATCCAGTCAGATTGATTCAAAGTTTTCTATCTAAGGAAAACCAGCTGATTGCATCGACTCATTGACTCTTCAGCAATCCCTCACACTAAGCATGCTTGTAGCGACAGTGGAGAGGAAAAACTCCCTTTGAACAGGAAGAAACCTCCAGCAGAACCAGGCTCAGTGTGAGCGGCCATCTGCTGAGGCCCACTGGGGTTCAAGGAGACAGAAGCAGACATAGAAAAAGAAGCATAGATACAAAAGGCAACTGTCAACCAGCTCCACAGGCGGCCCCGTCCAGGAAACACACAGCCAGGCAGACGAGCTCCGAGCCAGCTCCCATGTCAGAGGATGAAGAGAGCACATCCAGTTAGTCACAGTCAGAGAAACAGGACTACACTGGAAAACAGGCCAAGCTCCAACATCTAGAAACAAACAGGAACAGACCAGATGAAGCTACTATGAGAAAAAGCAGAACGTTAGAGATTGAACTACCGATTTAGCTGGAACAAAAATAGCAAAAGCCTTTAAAAAGGCTGTCAGTTCTGCCTCTTTCCACTAACAGATAATGATTGAGATGAGCTCTATGAGAAGTTATTGCTTTGGACTTCTCCAGAAAATCAAGTTGTATTTTTCTGCTACGCCTCTTGGTCTCTTTAATGCTGTTTGTCTTTAATGTCATCTAACACGGCTCTGAGGCATTTACAGGCCAGCTGTATCTAAAGGGAAATTAAACTACTTATAGATTATGTTCTTCTCTATGCAGGACACCAGTGATGGAATTTGAGTTTTATTTGGGAGTATCCTAATCAAATGGTGGATATAAATGCTAATTTCATTTTGTATATTGCAGGAAATACCAATAGAAACCACGGAAGTTTATGGTTGTAATAAAAAGAAAATGACAGCATAATAGATACTTCTTCAAGGCATCGTATATTTTTCAGTGTCGCACTATAGCACTAAGTTTAGCACCTATTCTATGGAGTCAGAAAGGGGTCAAAATGTTTGTAAACTTCTGAATCTTAGTTGAAACAGAAAAACTAGAAATTGATATGTAATGTGAAATTTTTACCTTTTATTGTGAAAAACTAAAGAAGCAAACTTAAAAATAATAAGAATTGGATCTAAATGCAGTTTTTTTAATCTCTTTTCTTTATTGCAGTTTTAGATTTTATATTTTCAGATTCAAATCCGTCACTTTCAGTTTCTTTTGTTTCAAATTGCTTTTTCAGTTTAGGAATTTTTTTTTTTTCAAATCTTTTTTTTTCACATTCAGATTTTGACCCCAATCTGATGGGAGTGGGCGGGGAAATGTGATTGACAGCTTGCAGCAGCATGAATAGATGTGCCGTTCCATGTTGCATTTTTGTGCTGTGGGAACTCCAACTACTTAGTGAACACATTCTTTCTAAAACTTATTTGCCTTTTTGGAAAAATCCTGTAAAAATATTACTTTAAATACATTTAAACCGGAAGTGTCTATTTTTGTTAAATGTTTATTTTTTCTGTTTCAACTGAGATTTATAAGTTTACAATTTTTTACCCCTTTCTGACTCCATAGTTTTCGGTTCAGATAAAAGGAATCAGATTTCAAAGAGTTCAGATCAATTTTCTCTGCAGCCGTATTTTTTTCTGTGTAAGGAGGTAATAACAGCATTATGCCAGTAGCAGAGAATTGCCCTGCCCGCCCACTGGCCCCCGTTTGGCCCCTGGGCCCTCCTCAGGTTTCGCTTCATTGGAGAAGCTCTGCGTTCATGATGGACTTTAAAGCATCAGAGCTGTAATTGAGCCTCCTTAAGCACATTACTATCCTCTTCCCACACATACAGGGAGATATGGTGAAGAGACTGTCTCCTCTGAATGAAGCAGCTCCTTGAATTCCCCCCCCCCCCAGCTAACAGGAACAGATAGCCGTGCCTGGAAGCAGCATTTAGAGGCGATGTGTGCAGGTGGCTGCTGGTAGGAGCCCCCTTGAGGGTGTCCCAGCTGATGCCTGTGTTTTAAAGGCATTTATTTCCTATGAATAAAATCTCTCTGAGTAAGCATGTTTCAGCTGGCGGCCCCCGGTTTGCTGTAGCAAGGGACAGGGATTCAGTTTGCACCAACTCCGCTGACCTCAGCCACTCCTGTGTGCTGCCCTGTGTGTGTTTAAGTCAGAGGCCAGTGGAAACAATGAAGCAGCATCCCGAGCCAAACATCTGTATCGGCGTTTCATCATGCATGCTCAAGCTCATGTTTATGAGTGTACCTATTCCAAAACAGTGATTTTGTAAATGTATGGAGCTTGGATTGTTTTTATAGAGGCCAGATTGTTTATTTGGGTTGCAGGGACGTTGTTAAAGCACATTGCGGTCCACAACTTGAAATTGAGGGAAATTGAGAGAGGCTTTGCCCAAGATGCCAGTGGAACCACAGTAATTCATTTCAACAGCCACACACCCAGCATCACAGTCCTACAGATAAAGCATAACGGGCAGCATCCCTGCGACATTTGTGGCCCTTGCATGCTGCAGCGCCGTGTCATAGCAACCCTCGCTGTTTACCCAAAGCGCTCTAGTTAGCGGTTTGTCATGAACTTCGATTAAACAACAAACTCTGTTTCCAAATTCCCAGAATGTATCCATGCTCAGGCCTGTGACTCCAGTAAATGCCGCAGTTATTGATGCTGCAAGGTTTGCTTTCTGCCTGGATCAGGAATACATCAACTAACAATTGAACTTTGCAGCTAGCTGCTAGTTATCTCATCATTATCAGAAACGCTCACTCTGGCTGTTTGCACACAGCGCTAATCACAGCCAGACAAACATGCTCCACTTGCAGATAAAAATCACAGCTGCACTCTGATGTGGAACCTGTAGCTGCAAACCCAAGAAATACTTACAGTTATTCTTCCCCCCATTATGCACTCAGTGTCACACTTATATCACATTACTACAGTATCATATCCTCCCGTTCTGCTACTTAGCAATATAGATCCCTTCAGGAAGTCATCCAGTTCAGTTTAGGTTGCAGGGTGTGTGCCTTCATCAACATTTCAGTGTTAAAGTTATGACACTTGCTTCTTCAAGAGATTTTTAAATAGAGATATTTTTTATTGTCACTAAAATGCATGTAACTACCTTCTTGTATGATATCTGGGACCTTTTTTTTGCAGTAAGGAAGTAAAAGTATTCCTTGTGTTGCCAGGAATGACCTGAGGGCCAGTCAAGCAAAACAACAGTAAGGAGAAACGGCAAAACGTCTATAAGTAACAGTTAGCTGCTAACAACAAGCTTCTTATCACGATTGGCCTTTAAGGTCGCCTAGAATTGGACAAGCTAAAAAAACAAAAAAACGGGACATCAAACCTGGATTCGATTTATCTTCCTTAATTAAAACCTTTTTAAAACAAAACTTATATTTTCTAAAATGTGTATTTTTTGGGGGGGGAAATAGAATATAAATTAATTTTGAGTTGCACCAAACTTTTGCTTAAATCTCACCTTTTATTATCATGAGGTTGAGAGGTTTTTTGGGGCCCCAAATTCCTGGGGGCCCCATAAAACTCTATTTACATGTATGGATAATACAACTATTTCTTATTTGTGCACATTAATTATGTTTTTGATAAAAATCCTTTCACCAAAATGCCATCAGAACGCTGATAATATTAAGTGTGTCTCAGCCCCCCCCTCCAGTGTCCACCATATTGGATCAGTCCATTTGCTGCACATGTTCAAAAAGGTCCAAACAGACAGCAGCAAACCATTTGAAAACAAACCATGCAAAGAGCAGTGTTGCCAACTTAGCGCTTTAGTCGCTATATTTAGCCACTTTTCAGACCCCTCTAGCACTTTGATTTCTAAAAAGCTCCTAGCGCCAAATCTAGAGACTTTTTTCTGCTACTGGAGACTTTGTAGACAACATCAAAAAGCAGCGAACTCTGCTCTCCAGAGCCAGTAGATTGGTAACCCCGCCTCCTGCTCTCCTCTATCTTGTCTGCTGTCATGATTCATGCAGCTATTATTTCATCCAAATGAAAAATGGAGAACAGAGAAGCAGATCATGGCTTGTCTACAGTGAAAAGAAGGACTGGGTTATTTACTTTGGCCTTTTTGGAAACACAGGAAGGAGCAATCAGCTAAGTGAGCTTAGTGCTTGGAAAAAATCTTTCATTCCTTTAGAGACAGCATGAAAAGTCAGCTGAGTACAAAACATAGAGAGGAAAACAAGAAGAAAAGGGACAAGAAGAGAGGGACACAACCTAGAACAGATAATGGATGTCTATTCTATTAACATTTCTCTATCTGGAGAATGGGGCTGTTTGATGTCTCCTCCATTCAGAGGGGCCCCTGCATGTCTCTGCCTAGGGCCCCACATTTCCTAAATCCGCCCCTGCTGATGTGATGGCACGCTACTTTGCCTGATTCATGCATTTCCAAACACATAGCCGTTGGTAGTGAGAAACTCTAGAAAAGTTGACTTTACTCAGTAGAACACTTTAAGGTCTCCAAAGCTTCAACATTTTCTGTCCATTCTACTCAGAATAAAGCAGCAAAAGAAATAAATGTGAATATAAGTGAAGGTTTCATTGATTTATTGTCCAGGTCTATGAAGTCAAGTCCACCGTGGCCTCCGCCCTCTGTGACCTTCCTCAGCATTCTCCCGCTCCTCTTCAGGAAAGGTCACATGGGTGTGTTTGGGAGACAGGAGGAGGAAATCCTCCATTAGCCTGGACTACAATACGTCTTCCTCTGCCCTGCTCCGCCTCCCATTCACCTCTCACTCACTACTGACTATAGGACTTACTCCCGTAATCACAATATCATTCAAGTGCAGCCCCCAGAAGCCATGAAAGCACATTAGAATATAAATAGAGACTGAGAGGAGAGTCCTGAGAGGTTGGCAGGGTCTTCTCTGCAAACAGGTGTTGCTCTACTGGGACAATCATTCCATGTCTGGAAAAATGAACCTTAACCCTTTATAGGGCAAGGTAGTGTTTTTGATCCCTTGCAAACCCCTTACAAATGTAGCCCCCCCCCCCCGTCCCTCAGTGAGGTCTAGAAGCACTAGATCTATATCAAGCCATACAGCAAAGATCCTGCACTGCAAAAAAATTTAATCTACATAAGTCATTTTTCCTTAAAATAATTAATTTTTCTTGAATTGAGGAGGAAAGTGAGACATTTTGCCAATGGAACTAGACAATTTATGCTTAAAATAAGAAAAAAACAATTGCGTTGTTTTATTTCAAGTGCATATTATCTAATTATCTTAATACTAAGAGTGAAAATACTCATCCCATTGGCATATTATCTCATTTACCTGCTCAAAATAAGGGTAAATGCACTTCATTTAAGAAATGTTTACTTATTTCCAGGTAATTTTTCCAGTGTGCTACATGGCTGTACACCAATTAGATGAGCCCTTAAATGATATATTACCTGCTGGAAATAAAAGAAAAAGAAAAAAAGATAAAAGGCAAATTGAAAAGTTAAAAAGTTAGGTTAAAAAGTTAATAAATCAGGTAAACAATTATATTTAGGTATATAAACTAAATATAAATGCCTCTAAGGTTATGTTGGACCAAAAAATGTGTTTCTTTCTCTCTCAGAGATTTTTTAAATAAATTTCTTATAGAAACACTTTTTTTTTCTTAATATATTCAGGGTAGTTTTTACATTGACATTCATTTTTACCATCAAAATATCCATATTTTTTAACGTGATAAAGGTAATAAGGTCTAACCTGGATTCCAATAACACTATTGGCTGGAAGTATTTCACTTAGTGCCCTATAAAGAGTTAAAAAAGCAACCCTGAGCTTTGGTTGACATTAGAATGAATATTGTTTCCTGTTCTATGAAATATCTCTAAATAATAGAGACCTCCTGATCCTCCGTCACGCAAGTAGGATGCATTTAAATCACAATCCAAGGGTCTACTGAGGTGAGCGCATGTTATTGCTCTCTGCTGGTTCCAATAACAGCCCTCTAACCTAATGTACTAAATTTAACCACAAAGCCAATCAAAAAGCAGGCCCAGCTGGATAATCCTGTCTCATTAACATATGCAGGCACACACACACACACACACACACACACACACACACACACATACACACACACAGCTCTGCTAGTAACATATATAAATCCACAGTGTGCATAAACACACATTACATAGAAATACAGATGAATATATTTCCTGGCCATTTCTCCCAGGCAGCCTGAACATGTGAGTGGATTTGCAGATGGGAAATAAATCCCGCGGTCGCACACTCACACACACTGGCACCCTCACGCACGGCTAAAGGCCTTGCCGTAACCTCGGCAATAAAAACACTCATTCAACCAGCCAAATAGAAAAGCCTCCCTTTGACCTGCGGTATGTAGTCTTTAGCGGTCTGCAGCGGTTCTTCTCAGGGACTGAAAGAGAGAAATGCATGTCAGAATCTGATAAGACTAATAGAACTTTTCCCAATCCCAACAAGCCACCCACTTTGGATAGTCTGCTCCCACTTTCCTCATCCTTCCACTTTCTTCTTCCAGGACCTTTGGCGGGATTTCTGTAGGCTGGAATTAACGTCAGGCGCCCATTGCTGGTATTTCAAAGCAGCTCGGTGGTTTGATAGGCGGTAAGGCTCATTTGCCTTAACAGCAACAAATGCACAACATATCCGACAAAGCGAAACTAAATAAGATAGCGAAATGCGATGAAAGAACGGTTTCCTCTCTGGGCAAACATGAATCAAAGCTGGATTTTCCCTTTTCTAGCGAATAAAAAAAAAGAATCATTACTGAATTCCTGACTGAATGACAGACCCATTAAAATTAATGTCTTTTTCATTCAGTGATGAACTTTATGCCTTTGCCAAGAGCCCTGCCCACCTATTTCTCTTTTTCCTTTCTCTGCCCTTCGTCACTCTTCTTCTATTTGGGTCAACGAGGCCCTCAGAAGGTCACTGGTTCTTTATTCTTCTACCTTAAAAGAGGTCATTTGTTCCTGAAACCACTATTACAGATAATCTAAGATGTCTCCAATTTATGTGTAAATAATCAGCTTCTTGAAAAAAATACAATTGAAATTAAACAGCAGCTTGAATGATTTTAATAAATCATTTGCACAAATTACTTTGATGATTGTGAGAACAGAGTTGTTAGAAATGGCAAAGGTTTAGTTTCATCAATTATATTACATTCATGGACTAATTTGGACATAAACTAAATGGAGACTGAAAGAAAGTTGGTATTACCTATTTGTAGCCTATTGAACAACATCGTATTTCCAGTATATCCAGTAATATCTGTAATAATCAACCTGTTTTTTTTATGGAAAAGTAAAAAATATCAGCATAAAAAGCTAATTGTTTTGTATGTCTTATGAAATATCTCCACCACTTGAGATGATCTTATTATTCTAGCTGACATGCGCTTATTCACCAATCTGTTTGCTCCCAAAAGCAAGCATAAATTCAGAGTACGGCGGAAACGTCGCATCACTGTGATCTTTGCACAGCTGGAACTCCACAACTCCGATCAAACTTTGGTTGATGTATTTTGATAGCCAATAAAATGAGCTTTGCAATGAATTACTGGAAGTTTAGGGGGGCAGGATTAAAGGAAGGGCTAATTGAGACGGGAGGAGAAATAATTAGATACGCACAGAAAATGTTAAATGAAGACAAAATCGTTGAGAGAAAATCTTTGTAAAGCTCAATATAGAAAGGGTTTTTTTGGGGTCAGATTAGTCATAGAATTAAGTAATCCAGTTTGGTCGTTTTGGTTCTAATTTGGAACAGTTGTGCAGAATTAACCTTTTGTATACAAGAACGGTCACACTTTCACAAACTTTAGGACTAGAGATCTGAAATTGTACACACTTATTGTTCACAACATGAAAAATGAATGTAATGAAACCGCCTGTGAAGCTGGTTGACAGCTGCCTTTTGTATCTATGCTTCTTTTTCTATGTCTGCTTCTGTCTCCTTGAACCCCAGTGGGCCTCAGCAGATGGCCGCTCACACTGAGCCTGGTTCTGCTGGAGGTTTCTTCCTGTTCAAAGGGAGTTTTTCCTCTCCACTGTCACTACAAGCATGCTTAGTGTGAGGGATTGCTGAAGAGTCAATGAGTCGATGCAATCAGCTGGTTTTCCTTAGATAGAAAACTTGGAATGATCTGGTTGAACTGTAAAATGCTTGGAGATGACGTGTTGTGAATTGGCACTTAGAAATAATCTAAAGATTTTCCAGAATTACCAATATTCAAGAGGAGGAGCTTCATGAAGGCGCTGCGGTATGAGGAGAATGCCCACATGCCAGGCTGTTCTCAGGCGGAAGAGCAAAACAGCTTGGCATCTCAGGGCCGGTTAGCGCGCAAACAGAGAGTCTTTCATTAATTATCAATAGAGATTGAGGAGATGGTCGGCCGCTCCATCTCGCTTCACTCTTTCATTTGCTCAACTCGCCAGAGTTTCCCATGGTGTTCTCCAATCGGTGAAGCCTTTATTTGGTTGGCTTCTATGTGTTTGTGTCTGAGTGTTCCTGACCTTTATTCACTTCTGCTTATTTGCATTTCAATCCCCCTCCAAAAGTAGCCGAGAGACGGAAAAGATGGCAAAGGTCCAGAGGAGGAAAATCGGTCAAGATTTCCATAACAGAAAGCAAAGTCCTTTCTAAAACTTCTTTCTTTGTTTTCTGTCCCAAGATCTTCAAACGTGAGGTGTTAGATGTCAGGAGGATACGCCCATATCTGCTCTAGAATCAGTGGGACTTAGGTCCTGTTGACTGTCCTGCCCTGCCTTGGCCCTGTAATTCTGCTCACCTAAAGCTAACCCTGCCTGGTGTGTGGACAGCTTGGTTCACAGACACCGCCAAAGCCTGGCCCTGCCCTGTGTGGGCCCACCAGCAGGCTTACTAAAGCCCTGTGCTGCATACTGTTTATGCAGGTGTCTGGCTGAGCGACCATCCAATCCAGTTGCCCTTTGGTAACTGCTGCAGGGAAAAGCATTAAAGACAGAGACATTTTAAATTACAATTTAGCATCAAAACAGACATTTCTGTCTCGTATAAATGGTTCTGAAAGCATAATGGGAAGGAACAGATAACAGCTGAGCTGGCTTAGTGTCAACAAAATGAAACATAGCTGCTTTGCAGTCCAGACACTCTTGTTAGGTTTGGTTGTCTATTGGCAGAAATAATATTATACCAAAACATAATCATTAGCATCGGAAAGAGATCCACAAGCCAATGCTGAAGATTCCCAGTCATCCAGGTCAGAGTCATTCCAAAAAAGTTAAAAAACAATCCACTGGACTTTGTTTCCAAGTTTAAAGACATTTCTCTTCCCATCCAGGAAGATTTTTCAATTCAAAATGTCCGAATCAACGTTGAGTTTGAAGCTTTATAGAGTGTATATAAAGCTACTAACTCAACGCTAATTTGGACATTTTGAAATGAAAACACTTCCTGGATGGGAAGAGAAATGTCATTTGCAGGGGCAGATTTAGGAAATTTGGGGCCCTAAATCGCATAGAACAGCCCCATTCTCCAGATAGAGAAATGTTAATAGAATAGACATCCATTATCTGTTCTAGGTTGTGTCCCTCTCTTCTTGTCCCTTTTCTTCTTGTTTTCCTCTCTATGTTTTGTACTCAGCTGACTTTTCATGCTGTCTCTAAAGGAATGAAAGATTTTTTCCAAGCACTAAGCTCACTTAGCTGATTGCTCCTTCCTGTGTTTCCAAAAAGGCCAAAGTAAATAACCCAGTCCTTCTTTTCACTGTAGACAAGCCATGATCTGCTTATCTGTTCTCCATTTTTCATTTGGATGAAATAATAGCTGCATGAATCATGACAGCAGACAAGATAGAGGAGAGCAGGAGGCGGGGTTACCAATCTACTCGCTCTGGAGAGCAGAGTTCGCTGCTTTTAGATGTTGTCTCCAAAGTCTCCAGTAGCAGAAAAAAAGTCTCTAGATTTGGCGCTAGGAGCTTTTTAGAAATCAAAGTGCTAGAGGGGTCTGAAAAGTGGCTAAATATAGCGACTAAAGCGCTAAGTTGGCAACACTGCTCTTTGCATGGTTTGTTTCAAAACAAACGATGTAAAGAGCCTAGTATTGCCTAAAGGTAAATCCCCCCCGGTCATTTGGATGAATATACTTGAGAAGCCAAAGATCAAAGAACTAACCCTTGTTTTCAAAATGGCCGCTTCATCTTCTGTTTCCCAGCTACACCTGAGGACTCCATGTCATTTGTTTAGGTCTGCCTGTATCATCAGGTGTCCCTATGTTTTCCTTCTGGCTTCAGCCAACATACCGTAGACGGAGCCTAAATGTCCGCCCATTGATGTGGTACACACCTGACACAACATCTCCCTGCTCTGCTCCGGCATTAGGATGTGTCTGAGAGCTGAGAGTGCATGTTTCACCTGCATGGGTAGGAAATGTGCTGTAAGGTCCTGCAGAGGTTCATGTCAGTGGTTACTGGTGGATGTTGTGATTTCTGTAGAACACACCAGTAACATGATCTCCCAGTCTCATCACTGGTTAGACGGCAGCTGTGGTTCTTGGCCGAATTAGGAACATTTGTGATCCGATCTCTGACTTTAAGTCTAATGTTGAGAAAGCCCCAGTGTGTGATGTGAGCTAACCGCATAGCTGTGGGCAGACATGCTCTCCCTGCCTGCAGACATTGAATGTATGTACTGGTGTGTCTGCATGTGGCTCTTAGGGATGCCTTTCTGTGCTCTGTGTTTATGAGCAACCACGGTCACATGCAGAGACGCCAAAACGTCATGTAGAAAACGCACCAGAGACATGTGGGCTTGCTTTTGTTTTTCTTGGTGTTCGCACTTTAAGGATCCCACGCGGAAATCTTCCGACATCCAGGCTAAAGTTTGTTCGGCTGTGCTTGTTTAGCTTTTATCGGAGATGTGTAACTATTTTCCACCAGTTAAACTGATGGTGTTCCTATTATTTCTTGAATTGTCTTTTAAACATAAGAAAAAAATACCATTATAGTTTCTGTTATAAATATTAGGGATGCACGATATAGTCGCCCCCTATCGGTATCGGCCTTAAAACTGAATATCGGACATTGATATTTAACCTGATATTTGATCAGCTTCTGAGTTTCTAAAGTCCAAAAAAAAAAAAAAATACTACTTTTTCTTCTTCCTCAAAAACTTCTTTTTTACAGACTTAAAAACTTCTAAAGACGAGGGAAAAAATATTGATACATTAAAATATCCCAATATCTTCCTATGCTGATATATTGCCATTTAAAAACACCATATCAATCTCTTTTACTAATGAAATATTGCTATATGTCATCGTTATGCTACGAAATCCCCCGAAAATTCACCAAATGTTGCCATATTTTTATATGTTGATATATTGACGCGGTATCGATCTATTTTACTAACAAAATCTCACAAGAATTTGCAAAATATCACGAGAGTTTGTAACAGAACGATGAAATTTCACCAGATTTTGAAAGTGAAATAGATCGATACCGCGTTTTTAAAAATCAATTTGATATCAGCATATGAAAATATATTTGAGTATATTATTTTTCAAAGTGTCAGAAATGGATAACAAAACTGCTATTTTCAATGACTACTTATTTTTGTCCAGCTTTAACATCGGTATCGATATCGGTTATCGGCTACCTTTGTTTTAAAATATCGGCATATCGGATATCGGCCAAAATCCCAATATCGTGCATCCCTATCAAATATATTTTCCGCCTATAATTCTTCTTTTACAGGCAGAAAAAAGGGAGTTAAGAGAGAGATAACAATCAAACATCTTCATTCTGCTTCATCACCTGCAAAGAGATGTAAAAGAATAGCACAACCAACAGATAAAGTATCAGAGATACAATAAAGTAACACCTAGTATTATTTAATGTGACATGTTAACTGTGGTAGCTGAAGATAAGATTCTGCCTGTAATTCTTTGTAATATAAAGACATCGCTTTAGCAGGGAAGCAAAAAAATGTTTTTTTAATTAGCAGTAAAACATTTAATAGTATTCACACATGTAATAAACCCTCCAGAATCTTCTTGCACAAATTGAGATCATACTGAGAGATTTTAGACCTTTAAGTAAAGTATGCAGATACTTCTAGCTTCTAGTTAAACATTCATAGAAGCTTTGATTAACATATTAGCTATTAGAAGAGATCTATGAAAAAGGATGCAAAAAATTCACCTTAAAGCCTTTTAGACATCTTAACCACCTTTATATCCGTCTCTAATCGAACTCTTTTCACACCATTATTACATCAAACTCACATTACATTGACGTAGCTTCCTTATCGATGTGCCTGTTTTGTCCTTAAAGTTGGAGCTGTGGGTTTTAGTGTGTTTGCTTAGTCAGAGGGGAGTTATCCTAAAGGATAAACTTTAGCTCTTAATGGCTTGTCAACAGTAGCAGCAGCAGAGAGTTTGCTGAGTCAACAGCTTATTCAAGCGAAGCTCAAATACACCTGTGAAGGTTTTGTGTGTTAATGTGTGTTTTAACAGTATTCCTTATTTATGCAGCTTACAGGTAAGTGGATTTGACACTCAGTAATTCCCTGTTAGGTGTGTCCGCAGCCAGACTTGCACAGAAGCGTGTGTGTATGTGTGAGTTCATGCCTTTATCCATATGTGCGTGTGTGTGTAGCTATGCTGCCCTGCCTGGTTCTGCATCGCTCATCTGTTCGTCCATACCAGAGGGGTTTCTACTGCAGTGACTCCAGCCTGAACTACCCCTACAAGAGCAGCACCGTGCCCTCGTCAGTGCTGGTTTCTGTGGGTCTGACACTGCCCGTGGTGTCCGTAAGTCCCCCACCGGCCCCCGAGGCTTTTTTCTTCCCGCTGTCACAAACAGCGCCCGGACGTGGAAAACAATCAAACCAGAAACAAGGAGGGCTCGAGGTTTAGGAAGTACCTAAAAGGGAGTGGCCGTGTCAAAGATGACTCCATGCAGATTATATATATATAAAAAAAAAAGATTTAAAAATGTCACCTCTTTGACCCGAGGGGGTCAACTTGTGACTTCCTCAAGCCTAAACCTTTTTTCTGTTGAATAATCCCCCTGGTGCCAGCATGCTCCCTGTGCTGCTCCTGTTCTCTCCTGTTTATGTCCGTGTCACTGACCTGGTGCGTTTATGCCCTTCTTTCTTTCTTCTCTCCCCTCTTCCTGTCTTCTCTCTCTCTGTCTCTCTCTTTCTTTGTGTCTTTTTTTGTAGCTAGCCTGCCTTTCCTGATCATTGAGACTAGCACCATAAAGCCGTACCAGCGCGGGTTTTACTGTTCGGACGAGTCCATCCGCTTCCCCCGAAAAGAGGGAGAGACCATTAGTGATGCCGTGCTTTGTGGTGTTGGCATTCTTATTGGCACCGTCTCTGTAAGTCGACCCCATAACATCTCCCTTTGATTGCTGCTTCCTTCTTCTCAGACTCTTAGATGCTTCTCGAGGACATGTCATAAAACACATTCGTTATTCATCACATAGAAAAGAAAAGGAAAGGTACCCATAAACAGTGCAGAACACCCAATAAACGTTTAACTACAAACTGCAACATAATTGGGATTTAAAGCGACAGACCAGCTTCAAGTAGCTTAAATGTTTATAAAACTGCATTGCATATTTATTCCATCCTTCTCTATACTCCCAAAATCAAATATTCAGCGCAACCACTTCCATAAAAATGCATTTCTGAAAGAAAATATAATAAAAAACAGAGGAAAAACACGAGACTTCAAAAGTTTATCATCAATACAGCCAGAACTATGATGAAACAAATGCTCCAATCAAAATCCAGATATGGAATATCAGAGGTGCGCCATGCCGCACCACGGGTCTGTACTGTTGCTCTCCCCCATGACGTTGGGGCCTCACTGATAGCCTGAGGTGTCTCACAGCGTGAAGTTCTTATTCACATTCCAGCATTTCTGTTTAAAAATAAAAGAGGGAATAGCAGTAGTAAGCAAAGAGAGAAGCAGTCAGGCGGACTGGATATATGTTCTAATCCATTAGAGCCTCATGGTTAGGGTAGGTGATCTTTACAGTCCTTAAACATAGGGGTTCCCAGACTGAGCCGTCGCCTTGCTGCCGCCTCGTTACAATCACCTCAGTAGGCACACACACACACATTCATATACATTATACCAGCTCAGCTCTTCTGCTTATTGAAAGCAGGAGAATAGCGGTGGGCTAGGTAGTCCCCCTCGCATGTTCACTTGTGGGCAACGCTGGCGTGTCTGACACAGCTGTCTTCCATTTGCGGCGTCTACTGCCATGCCAACACCGTTTCTTCTAACAAGTCTGAGCACACACACATAGATACACGCATTTGCTCAAATATACTTGGTTTTAGAGCAGATTCCACTTTGGCTTGCACAGCGGGTTACGTCTGCTCCAACATAGTCAGAGACAGCGAGACAAGGAGGAAAGGCTGAGGTGGAAATGCTGGGAATCTAAACACACCTCTGTGGCCTATATTGGCCTCCTGCAGCTTCAATCCTCCACTCTAATCAGAGAAACAAAAAGAAACACATAAGCATCGTCCAGTTTGTTTCTTCTGGCTGTTAATGTGGTAGCCATTCACAGGATAGCCAGGAAAGGCATGTATACGGAGATCAAAGGCTTACGAATGGAAAACACGACCACAGCGATCAGATAAGCGTTCAGAGTCTTGATCTTTAAAAGAAAAATCACCAAAAAAATAATCAATGGATCATTATTTATACCTAAAACTAATATGTTCACAGTGATTTAATGAATTTAGCATTAATCAGTAAAAAAAAAAAAAACCTTGGAGCGGCCATTGATTTAGCCTTTCCAAGCTAAATCAATGGGAACTACTAGACACATCTGCAATCAACAACAATTATTGAAGATTTCCAGAGGACTTCACCATTGAAATTCACCAGAGCTATAGTGAAACTGACAATGCCCACGTGCATGGCAGCTGGATGCTGGAATACATCGGGTAAAAGTGGAAAAAAAGAGTTATTCCACCTTTCTGATTCCTGATCCTCCACGGACGGGTTGGTCGTTGGATCGCCAACTTGAAGAGGGAGGATTTGCCATCGAACTTCTGGCCAGAGAAAAAACCCGTAATATGTAGCCAACATTTGGAAGAAGAATGTTTTCAAGATGACTTGGATAACAGCGCGTTGTGACAAACACCAGATACAGCACTGGGACTTGATCAACAGCCGATACCGCACCGTGACGTCACTAACCAGTAGGTGGCAGTAGTGTTCCTTGACAAACATGGATGCCTCCAGTAAAGCACATTCACATGAAAATTACTCTGAATTAAAAACATTGATCATTTATTGAACAGGATGGAATCATTTCAGATTTAAAGTAAAGAAGTTTGAATTCTGAATATGAGCGGACTTTTCATTTAAAGAATTTCTCAACAGCAGAATTGTATAAACACATTTTCCATTGAAAAACATTCACTTAAACAATTGTTAAACTTTCATGATAAAATTTTAAAATAAACCCTTACAGATTTAGCTTCTTCAGATACAATATTACCTGCTTGTAACATCTTAGCAAAACCTCACTTAAAAAATCCTAACTAGCCCTTTAATAGCATGATTGGATATGAAGAGAGATTGAACACATGTTAACTGATGTTGGTGTACATTCTTGGCGGAAAAGTGCAGGTTATCCGCTGGCATATAGATGCATAAGAAACATTATAGTTTCTGTCTGGAAAGAGAAATTAGCGACACCTTAAGTTAGGTTCCACCAGGTTCAAATGATGCCTCCATCCTTTAGACCTTGGCTCCACATGAGTACTATTAGTCTACTTAAAACCACCTGGCTGGGATACCACAGAAGGCACAGTCAGGCCCCCAGGACTTGAGCCGTGCAACAGATAAATTATAATAAACCCTTTTTTTGTAAATCAGTAATTTTAGCCAGTCTGAGATATCCTGCCAGTCATAGTGATGTAGGGTCTTTCTTTTCCACTTACTTTTGTTATCTTGTATACATTATACCATTATAAGAAGCCCTTTCATTTCTCACCTTCATCTGTTCAAACTGCCTAATGGAAAGGCAGGCCATGCTTTCTCTATATGTTTGTCTGTGTGCAGCTCTTATTATCTCTACCTTTTACATACCTTCTACTAAATGTCACACCCATCAGGAAATGAGTGATTTTTTGCATGATACATACTAATACATTAACATGTTTTAGTGCATCATAGTGTCTTGCATGTAAATTCGTTGTACAATGAGCTTCGCAAGTATATGTCTTATTATTGTGAACAAAATGTTTCTTTTAGATTGTGATTGGAGAATGCTTCAGGGTTCACCAGCTCCACGTGGGAACAAAGTCATTTGTTGGGAACGCTTACGTGGCGGCGCTCTACAAACAGGTCAGCTCCTGTTTTGCTCCGACACCATTCAATGACATTTTATTACAAGCAGCATTTTAGCAGCAGTATATCAGAGATGGCGTTCTTCCACCAGCAAGAGCAAGTTGGAAGAGCTGCCGCGCTGAAGGAAATGAAATTACAACAAAAATGCGTGTTCATGTTGTTCAGCTTAATAGTTCCTTTAAAAAAGATCATAATCTTCTGAGTTCAGGATGTTAAAATAAGCTTAAGGCATAGTTTGCATGCAAATAAATAGGTCATCTAGGAATAAGAATGTTTCTGAATCTAATAAAGTTCTCAGCACCCATCCTAATAAAGTCACTATGGAAGAAATAAGATTCCTTAAAGTTTTCTGCTATAATTAAGTTTGTATTCCTAACAGCACGCCTGTAATGTTTAGATTTTGTAAGGTTATGCATTCACTGACCACTTCTGTCCATCGTCTTGCAGATCGGTGTCTTTCTCTTCGGCTGTGCCGTCAGCCAGTCGTTCACGGACATCGCTAAGGTGTCTGTGGGTCGGATGAGACCCCACTTCTTAGACGTCTGCAGACCAGACTTCTCCACCATAAACTGCAGTGTTGGTTACGTCACCAACTATACGTGCACTGGTGATGAGAGTGAGGTGCAGGAAGCCAGGTATGTAAAATCAACAATGCACGCACATGAAAGTAGTTCTTAAACATGTATAGAGAAAACAATAGGCTTAAAATAATCTCTTTCTCCCTCTGCAGGAAATCCTTCTTCTCAGGACATGCCTCCTTTTCCCTGTTTACTATGCTCTACTTGGCTGTAAGTAATCATTATTTTCTCTCACACGCTTTCGAATACATAGGCAGAAAACAGCTATAACAATGCCCAACATTGTCAGAAGCAGTTATGGGAAGAAGGCTGGGCTCTGATTAGGGGATTCACTGCTTTATGAAAGAGGAAAATACTGTTTTCATTCTTTCAGGATCTCATCTCCACTTTAGTTTTATATCCCTTTTGAACCTTGAGGAGACAATTGAGTGGGCTCCACCCGTTTTCTTTTGGGCAGCTGCATGATTACTTCCTGTTTGGTCCCTTTAATCCCACCGGTCGTGGGTGTCAGGTGGGTTTTAGTGCTTCAGGGGTGAAATACGTTTCAGATGGTTTCAGTTAGATTGTGTGTGAAAGCTTTTATTTGGTTGGAATTTTTTTCCTAATTTTGCACTGCAAAAAAAAAAGTAGAACCGCACGCAGCAGGAGCAGCAAAAAAGCGCGTGCTGCTTCATTTTTTATGCTTGTACAGGTTTAGTTCTGACGCGCGGCTGAAGCGTCTTTGCTGCTCTAGCTGCGCGGTGGAAAAGTTGGTCTGATGCGCGTTGGGAGGAGCTTCCTTATCCTTTCTTTGCCAGGAACAATGGCAGATGAAATTGAGAAAGTGGCTTGGCTTATTTTAATGAATGATGCTACGTTCAGACAAGCTAGCACTGGAAGCAGCAAAAGAGCTTGTGCTGCTTCACCTCTGATGCTCCTGTGTTCAATGCCAGAGAGGAGCTTTGCTATATCAGCTGTGATCAGCGGGTAAAAAGTAGTTAGGATCTATGTTGAAGTGAGAAAGTCCTCCTGAAAACATGGTCTGTGCAGTCAGTTCATCCAGATTACCATCCTGCCTTCAAAGATTATTTCTCTGTGGGAACAGTGTTGCCAACTCCTCAGTAAGGAAAGTAGCTATTGGCTGTGCTGGAAGTCGCTAGAAGTCGCTGAATGACGTCATTGCCTAATTTGCATAATTTTTTTTTTCAACTTTTTTTTACTTTTTATTTTTTCCCTTGTGGTCCACTAAGGAGCTTAGAAAGCTTGGTAACACATGAACATTTGGAACCATACAATTTTTTTTACATTACATTAACATTAACAATCTAAATGGACCAAAAAAAGACTACAAAGAATCAATGATAATGTGAGCAAATAATTGTAATTATTGTTATTTTTTCAAACTAATAAGATTCCCCTCCACACACACAGGCTGTGCTTGCCTGCTCACAGAAAGAGTGGGTCATTGTCCTGTTGGTCAAGGTTCTCTATGGCAGGTTCAGCAGCTGAGGGAGCTGAGTCCAGCGTGATCAACCTGCGCCGTCAATCCCAGCACATGTGTGCGGCTCATTTGCAGTCTTGACGCTGAGGGTAAACATGCTGTGGCTCTGACTGCAGCGCTGAGAGGGAGGGACTCCTGCGGAAGCGGGAGAACGGGGTTGGGATGGGTGAGGCGCCCCACTGAAGACACCAGAAAAGTCGCTAGATTTGTCGCTAGTCGCTTTGTTGAAAAAGAGTCGCTGGAGGGGTCTGAAAAGTCGCTAAATATAGCAACAAAGTCGCTGAGTTGGCAACACTGTGTGGGAGCCGCTCAGACCCCCACATACCGGCGCTGCGCTGTCACTGGGAATCCCCGGCAGCAGCTGCCTCAGCTCCCCGTCGCCTCTTCGCAGTTTTCCTCGACTGTTAGCGGCAGCTGGAAGTAGATGTTAGTGTTTTTCACATATGTAATCCAAACTGCAGGCACCAGGATAAGTTCATTCAGGCCTTAATAAAGGGGAGTGATCATAGCGCTCTGCATCAGCAGTGCTGTATCTGTCTCCCTGCCAGCTCCCAGGTCAGCTTCTCTGATTGGTTGATGCGGCGCGCCGAGCAGCAAAAGTCAAATTTTTCCAACTCCAGCAGCTGCTGCTTCTAAAGCGCGTCAGAAGCTCATGAGGTGCAGCTCCTGCTGCTCAAAACACGCTGCAGGACCTTTTGCTGCAACTTGATACGCGTCAACCATTGACTTTGAATGGAAACTAGCTGCTTCTGCTGCTTCTACAGCATGCCGTCTAAACGTAGCATTAGTTTGGTCTTCGGACAGCATCAACATGAAACTGTTGCCAACTAACAATGATGTCCTCTTGCTGTAAATGGAAGGAAAACCAGGCCCAGTGTTATGACTTTCAGCAGGGTGGTTTCAGTCCCGCCCTGTTTCTCACACTAGATTGACAGCTGAAGTTTTGGTTTATTGTCATGTATCGCCATGGAGAGACGGTTTGATGTGGGTATTTCCCAGCCTCTGGGTGAACCTACAACCACAATGGTCACAGCAAGGACAAGAGCTAAATAAAATGTCAGAAGGAAAAAGCAGGCAGGGATTTCAGATGTGCTGCATCCAGGCCACAGCTTAACACACCAGTCAGACCAACGCTCCAGTTGTGGCAAACCCAGGACTGCGGTCAGCGGAGGCTGGTCTAAACAAGAGGACAGAGAGCAGATGATGGGAGCAAAGGGGAGGATAAACAGTTTCAGAGGATGTTTTAAAATATGGAAACTAGCAACAAATTAGAAAGAAAAAGCAAATAAGGAAGGCATTCCTTTTGGGAACAAAGATTTCTCCGTTATGCGTCACCTGAAAACCTGCCATGTGATAATAGACTAGAGCTCTATCGCCACTGAAGTCTGCTTGGAAAAGGATTTGGTTATTCATCTTCTCGTGCTTAATTGGTACAAAAAACTTACATATTAACAAAAAACAGTCAGAAGAAAAACAGAGATGCTTTCCAAAGGATTAATGATAGAAAGTAACCAGATGCTGCTTATTTCCAAACAGGCTGAAGCATATTGTTTCACAATAGGAATTAAATATTCACAACAAGAAAACACTGAAGACAGCAGCTAAGTTCAGAAACACAAACTACCAAAAAGAAAAACAAAGAGTTTGTAGATATGGAATTACACTGCAAAAACGATCTCAAAATGAGTAACAATTTCTTAAATTAAGGGTATTTACCCTTAATTTGAGCCGGTAAATAAGATGAGTTTCCAATAGAATGAGTATTTTTACTCTTAAAATAAGTTATCTAGATATTATGCACTTGAAATAAGAAAATGCAATTGTTTTTTCTTATTTTAAGTGTAAATTGTCTTGTTCCATTGGCAAAGTGTCTCACTTAAATACTTTATTAAAGAAAAAATACACTTATTTTAAGGAGGAAATGACTTATTTAGATTAAATTTTTTGCAGTGTAGATGAGAGCATAATTCAAATCTGATTTATAGCCTTTATAGGACAAGTTAGCGTTTTTGATCACTTGCTTTTCCCTCACAAATGGAAAATTTTGGCATTTGACGAATCAGATGAACCCTTTAATGATATATTACCTATTTTAAATTAAGCTGAAAAAAAGAGAGAAAAAGGTAATTGAAAAGTTAAAAAGTAAAGCTCAAAAGTTAATAAGTCTAGTTAACAATTATATTTAGCTTTATGAACTAAAAAAATGTCAGTGCCAGTATCAGAATTAATGCCTCTTAGGTTATTCCGTAAAAGTTCAAAAAATAAAAAATATATATCCACTGGACTTGGTTTCCAAGATTTGAAGACGTTTCGCCACCTCTCCAGGAAAAAAAAAAAAAAGGTTATCTAAGGTTATGTTGGAACAATAAAATGTGTTTCTGTTTTTCATGAATTTCTTTTAGAATCACTTTTGTTATTTTTCTTAATACATTCGGGCAAGTTGGTGTTTCTTGTTATTACATTGATATTAATTTTTGCCATCATAAAATTCATATTTTTTAATGTTACAAAGGTAATAAGGTTTTGTCCTGGATTCCAATAACACCTTTGGCTGGAAATTTAGATTTTCAAAGTCAAACTAAGTGTTCTATAAAGGGTTAAGTTAAAGGAAATATTCTCTTTGAATGGAAATATCATAAAAGCCTAGATTTCAAAATTTCCTCTGAATGAATAAAAAAACGCTATATCCATAAAATATATCAGACTGAGTGGAGGATTGTTTTGCCCTGATGCGCAGGGATATGCTTGATGGTAACCTAAAGCAGAAAATCAAGCACCAACTCATACCAGCTGTCAAGTACAGCGGTAGAAGAGTGATGATTTGGGCTTCTCTTATAGTCACTGGACCTGGAACAGAAACTTCTTTGTATAGCCAAGTATTTTAAGGCAAGTCTCATTTTTCTGTCCAGTAACTACTGCAGGTTTTCATTGCCATTAGATGGTGAATTAAAAAACAAAAACACAAAATAAAACCTATCAAATATTGCTGAAAGAGAAAGGTTTTGAGGTAATTGATTATTGAAATAATCAACTAATTTAGAAATCGATTAATCGTTAAATGGAGTATAGAGACTATAAATCATGCCTTTAATTGACCCACATAAAGCAGTAATTATACCACAATTTTAAGAAAAATGTATAAACATTTTGCATTTAAGATAAACTCTTTAATCTGTCAGTACGCTCTATCCAGAACTCCTCAGGTGGAAACATTTTAGTTTCACCTGGTTTACTTTTGTAAAAATTTATTAATCAATTAATCGAAATAAAAAAATAGACATATAAATTTATTTGCAACAAAAATGGTTAGTTGCAGCCCTAGTTCCTTTATTTGACTTACTGTCAAGCACTTCAGTTAAACTAGTGGTTATTGTTAAGGGCTTTACAAGTAAATCTGTTACTGTAATTACTAATATTATTATTAGTAGTCGTAGTTGTAGGTTCAAAAGCTTCTAAAAATATATTTTTTCAAAAAGATACTACGTTCATAATTAGAGCAGTTAATTAAGCAGTATCTTAGTTGTTATTTTTTTTCCTATAAACATGTTTATTGGCCACAAATCTACAAATCTCTCCGCTTTTGCATTTGTGTTTGTTGCATCTGTGATAGAAGTGTAAAAGTATACATATAGTAACAATTAACAATTTTTTAGGCACTTTTTTAGAAGTTTTTAAGTTCTCAGGTATCAAGCAGAGCCTTAAGAAGGTTGAAAAAAATTTAAAATTTAACATGGATATAATTTCTTTTTCTTAAAGATTTTATATTATCTGGACTGTTTCTGATCATTTAAATACGTGTCTACTCTTTGTATCTGTAGTAGAAACCTTATGTTTAACTGTAGTTCTGCACATTTATCTTAGAAAAGCACATTATTAGTTTTGATCCGCCATCCCTGCCAGCGCAGATTGATACAGATGGGTCTGTCCCCTCAAGGCATGACAGCGACTCTGCCATCTCCTCCTCTGCACCCTGTTATTCTGAAGCGCTTCACTTCCTGCCCTCCGTCTCTAAAGGCTGCATGTGCGACTGAGGTGCTGGAGCTGTGCACTATAACGATGCTGCTCGGCACTTTCAGAGATGACACAGAAACCTGACACAGACCACATGGCATGGTGCTCAGCTACACCACAGCCACAGATGACTAGCATGTACGTGTTTCCAGCTGGCATGTTTTCTCTCATCTGCACGCAACGTTAGCATAAGTGCATGCCATCCAGTAGCAGAAACGGCCCGTCGCTTAATCAGGCAGGAAACAATATTTGTGTTTAACATATGAGCGGCTTAGACCGCAAATCTGCTTTTTGTCTCAGAGGGAGATATGAACCCAGAGAATGGCATGTTCAACGAGCCCGCATCCTCATTCCTTCCCGCTTTGTTGTGTTTGTTTGTGTTTTTAAGCACATTTAACACTTGGACTTTGAGTCAGAGCGAGAGACCCGAAGGGAGCAAGCCTCGGCGGACCGAGCTGGATTCTTCTGGAAACCAGCAGACTCTTTGTCGCTCCTCTCCGTCATGGGAATCTGCTTGGGCTCCTTTTGTTGTGTTTTATTGTTGCGTTCCTCCTTTACAAAATAAAGGAAGAAGACAGAGTTGGAGAGTGAGATGTTTTAGTGCATAACAGCTTTAAAAAGGACACTTTCAAACGGTCATCGACACTGATAGGTTTATCATGAGTTTGTGGCGTGCAGCTTCTGCTGAATCAGGCTCTAGCTGGGTTATCTGGGTTTACTGACTCTAGATAAGGTCATGTTGTCTTGCAGTTCAGTTCTTGTTTTGACGAACGTCGAGTTATGATTTCTTTCCCCTTTAATCTCCAACAAAGCTTGCTTGACATTTTCACTTTCTTCATCTGTCAAACTGTCTGACCCAAGTCCTTATCAGCAGTCCGTGTCCAATACCTGAGAACCGCCGTAAAGGAAGCCTGAAGTCTAAACATCTGAGGGAGGAGGGGACTGAGACAGAAAGGGATGGGAGGGATCGCTTCCTCTCAGCCTGGGAAGAGAACAATGATTTGGTGCCTTAGAGGAAATATGTAGAGGATTTACGTCTAAACCTAAAGCTCATTTTTGAGAAATCAAAGTTTGATTCAAAGGTTATAACCTGCCTGATGGCTACCAGAAGTTTTAGAATAAAGAAATCACTTTATAGAGCGTCCCTGACAACATGAAGTAAACTAAGATATCTTAAAAAGCTGCAGACGGTGCTTTGACCCAAAGAAATTAAAGATTACTTTAGATCAGAGATCTGCAACCTTTCATATCCAAAGAGCCATTTTACTCCGGCTAAAGAAAAGTCATTTAGAACTGTAAAATAAGACTTTTTAGTACTTTTAATTATATTATATTATTATTTTTTTTTATATATAACTGCTTTAGGAAATCTGTTAATATCTTAAACGGCAAACATTTTATTTGCTTTTCTATCTTAAGACAAAAGATTCATTAAGATGAGGCATGGATTTTCTTCTGTAGGATATGATCATAATAAAACACATAATTTCCAAGCTAGTTAAAAGAAAAATAGCTCTACAAAAGATATTTCTGGTGCTTTTAATGTCATTCTGTTGAGACAATTCAATTTAGATATTCATTATAAAAAACAATAAATGTTTTAAGACTGGTTTTTATTCTTAGAGTAAAGCATTATGTCATTTTTTGGCTAATATTAAGATCCATTGAACAGGGTCTAAAGAGCCACATGTGGCTCCGGAGCCGCAGGTTGCAGGTGCCTGCTTTAGATGATCTCCACGATATTTGGGGAATAATTTAGTGGGTCGATGAATCCGAAGTAAAACCATGAAAACAACAGAGAAAGGATCGCACATAAAATTGTTGCCAAGTGTTGATTTGATGATAGTAATATATGGAAATATGAGTTTCACTCTCAAAAAAAAAAAAAAAAAATCCAGATATCCATCCGTTTTTTTTTTTTACGAATTAATTGATGCTTCGGTTGGCTAACATTTCAATAATATGCAAAGAAGATCTGCTCCAACCAATCCACGTTGATATCAGAGTCTCATTGTTAGTGATAACAGACTGCAGATGTCACCTAGGGAGACATAATGTCACGCTCTTGATTCTGTTGAGTTTTTATTTCAGTATTCAGTTTTACTTTAATCCATGATTCATTTGTTTAATTTTAATTTTGTTGTGGTTTCTGGATGTATTTGAGTTCTTAGGTTTTTCTTGGTTGCCCTCTGTTGCCTTTTTGTGTTGGTCTCCTTTCAGACATGTTCACAAGTCATTTTTTGCAAGTCCAAGTCAAGTCTCAAGTCTTGAGAAGGCCTGTCACAATTATCAATTAATCGCACAATTAATTCGAATCACTCGATTAATTAAACAAGTGCAATAATTTGCGTGCTTGCTTGTTTCTCCTTCTGTTTTCATCTCCTTCACTGAGACCGAAGCAACAATTTTCTTACAGTATTTACCTGAAATTTGTGGTTACAACTTTTTCTAGTTTTAGGAGTAAATGTCTGCTCTTTTATTTTTAAGTAAAAATGAGGGCTGTGGAAAAAAAACAATCACAATCCTGCTTTTTATTAATACATATGAAGTTAGCAACTACAACAGATAAAGAATAACCCTAAATAAATAGCAGGACGATAACAATTCTTTCATAAAAGAAACATTGTGGCAATAACTTTTTGTAACTTAATGCCCTGGAACAGACAGAACCGACTTGGCGGGCAGTATTTTAAATTCAATTCAGTTTATTTATTTAGTGCCAATTCACAACATTTTTTTTTCTGCTCTACGACTGCCATGAAGTTTTTAAAGCTTGGCTTGTCGATCACGCATGCATGCGCACGGGCGCGCGGGCATATGTCACGTAGCGTTGCGTCAGTGACGTCAGTGCTACGTGACAGTTTGACAGCCACTCTGCCGTTTTTTTGTTGTTTTTTTACCTCTGCTGTGTGCGGGTAAGGCGAGCGGCGATCAGTCAAGTTAGTAAAACAAAAAACACTTAAAAATAAAATATTGTTCACGAGTCAGAAATCACGAGTCTCAGTCAAGTCTGAAGTCCTTCAAAAGCAAGTCTAAGTCGAGTCTAAAGTCATTAAATATGCGATTTAAGTGCGACTCGAGTACAAGTCACAAACTCGAGTCCCCATCTCTGTCTCCTTTTCCCTAGCTCCTTTCTAGCCTTGCCTTGCCTTGCCTTGATGTTTCTGACTGTAAAACTTGGAGAAGCTAAAGGGGTCTAAAGTCTAAAGTAATTAAATATGCGACTTAAGTGCGACTCGAGTACGAGTCACAAACTCGAGTCCCCATCTCTGTCTCCTTTTCCCTAGCTCCTTTCTAGCCTTGCCTTGCCTTGCCTTGATGTTTCTGACTGTAAAACTTGGAGAAGCTAAAGGGGTCTAAAGTCTAAAGTCATTAAATATGCGACTTAAGTGCGACTCGAGTACGAGTCACAAACTTGAGTCCCCATCTCTGTCTCCTTTTCCCTAGCTCCTTTGTAGCCTTGCCTTGCCTTGATGTTTCTGACTGTAAAACTTGGAGAAGCTAAAGGGGTCTAAAGTCTAAAGTCATTAAATATGCGACTTAAGTGCGACTCGAGTACGAGTCACAAACTTGAGTCCCCATCTCTGTCTCCTTTTCCCTAGCTCCTTTGTAGCCTTGCCTTGCCTTGATGTTTCTGACTGTAAAACTTGGAGAAGCTAAAGGGGTCTAAAGTCTAAAGTAATTAAATATGCGACTTAAGTGCGACTCGAGTACGAGTCACAAACTCGAGTGCCCATCTCTGTCTCCTTTTCCCTAGCTCCTTTCTAGGATTGCCTTGCCTTGCCTTGATGTTTCTGACTGTAAGAGTTGGAGAAGCTAAAGGGGTCTAAAGTAATTAAATATGCGACTTAAGTGCGACTCGAGTACGAGTCACAAACTCGAGTCCCCATCTCTGTCTCCTTTTCCCTAGCTCCTTTCTAGCCTTGCCTTGCCTTGATGTTTCTGACTGTAAAACTTGGAGGAGCTAAAGGGGTCTAAAGTCATTAAACATGCGACTTTAGTGCGACTCAAGTATGAGTCACAAACTCGAGTCCCCATCTCTGTCTCCTTTTCCCTAGCTCCTTTCTAGCCTTGCCTTGCCTTGCCTTGATGTTTCTGACTGTAAAACTTGGAGAAGCTAAAGGGGTTCTTACACTTGTTGTGCACAATTTGCCTTTGACTCCTCTCTTCACTCCTGCTCTCAATCAGCTCATTAGTCCAGTCTTGGTTCAGTCTCCCATATATACTCTCCCTGTGCAGTTCTTCAGTGCTGCTCCCCGTACATGTTTTCCCTCATCACTCCATGGTTCTGCTTTGTGTGCGTTCTTGTGTTCGGTTTTTGGATTCCTGCCTCTGTAACCTGTTGAGAACTCCATTAAAAATGCAAGAACTCACCTCTGCCTGCTTCTGCATTTGGGTCCTCAAAACCTCAACCAAACCCTGACACATTAGGTTTTAGGTTTGGAGGCATTTTTTCTCATAAGGTCAGGTTGAGTTTTTATCTCCTCATAATTATAACCATTAGCTAAATGGGATTTTTGCCTTTACTCAGATTAAATTAATTGGATGATGTGACAGGGGAAAAAATAAACAATTCAAATAGTAGAAATCCTAAATGGATACCTGATAAGAGCTTCCTTAGCAGCCCAATTGTTAGCTGTATGTATTGTTAGCCAGGTGGATTACATGATCTAAGTACAGAGGATTGGGTTGAGTATTTGATTGGCTTAAGCCAGCCTTTTCTGGACCTTTCCAACTATTGGGTGTGAGAGACAGGAAGCGAAGGGTATGTCTGTGTGCCAAAACACAGGATGTCTAAAGAACCTGAGCTGACCTTAACAGTCTACATGTTAGTGGACGAAAAAAGAGATCAAGCCTTCGTATGTTTAGGATCCAAGCAAGTGACTGAAAGTGGCCTTGAAATGACTTGTTCCTGTTTTGGTTCCCCTCAGCTTTTATTTTGACCCAGAAAACGGTCTTTGGCTGGAGGAGAGAGATGCATCTGTTTCATCTGCTCGTTACACCAATAAGAGGCAGAGAGTCCATTGCAGGGAAGCGTTAAAATGTTCTCCGTCTGTGTGTGTGTGTAAGTTCGTATTATCCATGTCTGTGGTTGTGGTGTTTTTACAGCTGCAAAGTGTAACCATTAATCAGTCAAGTCCAGGTCTCAGGCAGTCAAGCATGAGTTTCTGTTGTGGATGTGTCTCCTCTGGCCCACTTTGATTCAGTCTGTGCCTCTCAGACTGTAATGATACACACACCAGCTGCAGGTGCACAGATAAAAAGCCACCTGAATGAAATTACAGATTCTTTTCTCTCTTTCTTCCCACCTTGTCTGCAGTTCTACATCCAGTCCAGGTTCACTTGGCGCGGCGCTCGCCTCCTACGCCCCTTGCTCCAGTTCACCTTGTTGATGATGGCCTTCTACACCGGTTTGTCACGCGTCTCAGACCACAAGCACCACCCGACTGACGTCCTGGCTGGCTTTGTGCAGGGAGCCCTGGTGGCCTACTGCATAGTGAGTCCACACCTAACATAATCTATGTTAAACTGCTGGTTCTAAACCTGCTCAATTGGCATCCCACATATAAGGCAAACTTGAAAGTTTTCTAATAAAAAAAGAAAAATCCTAAAGTATTGAAGGTTCATCCAAAGTTACATATTTTAGAACTGACTGGGGACCTTTATTTTTTATTTTTAGAGCTAGTTATGAGTTCCTCTGCTAATTTATTATAGTTATTCGTAATCAGACTTTCAGGCTAGGGTGTGTTTGTCTTATTAATCTCATGACAGTTAATCTGGACAACTAAAGGAGCCAATAATGGAGAACTTCAATTCAATTTTTTCTATAACTCCAATTCACATCATGTCATCTCAGGTCACTTTCCAGTTCACCAGATCATCCAGTCAGATTGATTCAAAGTTTTCTATCTAAGAGAAACCAGCTGATTGCATCGACTCATTGACTCTTCAGCAATCCCTCACACTAAGCATGCTTGTAGCGACAGTGGAGAGGAAAAACTCCCTTTGAACATGAAGAAACCTCCAGCAGAACCAGAAGAATGTATGGACAGGAAAATAATAGAGACAATCATCTGGATTAATGTGCATTTAATCGTTAAGCCCCCATTTCCACTACCCTTTTGAAACCGTGCTGAGATCGGTCCGAGCACGGTAACCGAGATAACTGTTGAGTGCAAACTGAACCATCCCAAACACAACCAAACTAGTTCATCAGTAGAGCTCGGCGTGGTTCAGATCTGGCTCAGTTCTCAAACGAAAAACGGCGCATAAGCAGAATGCGTCATCTCCTTACATCTCCACTTCCCAAAAGCCGACCCTGTCAGTTAAATTCAGCAAAGGCTGCCTGAGTTTCCACAAGCAAGAAATATCACAATGATAACCAAACTTCCTGAATGTTACGGCCGCCGTTTGATTTGCAGAATCCCCTCTAGAGAACAGTAGTACCGTAGATCGCCACTAGGAGGCGAGGAACCATGCTGGTTTGGTGTGTAAATGGTTATGAGGAACCGAGCTCTGTATGGTTAACCGATCCAAGCTCGGTCCGAACTTGGCACGGATCGGTTTTCAGAGGCTAGTGGAAATGGGTTTATGTTGTGCATAAGTTTTGGCCATATCATTCAACCCTACCCTGGAGGAGCTGGAGGGTAATCTAATTACTCTGGTCTTTCCTTTACAAAGACAAGAAGGAACTTTAGAAAGAGTTTTAGGATTAGCAGAAGTCTCAATACAATGAAATCCAGTTTCAAATGAAACTAATTCTGTTCTAATTCTCTAAATATAGTTTTTATTCAGTTTCACGTGATTAAGTGCGATTTAAATTTAAAAGAAACACATATCATTTCGATTTTTTCCATAAACACAGACTCCCTCTGGGCCACGGGTCACCAACCTTTTTAAGGCTGAGGGCTACTTCATGGCTACCGAGTCATAGGAAGGGCTACCAATACTGACCTATGAACTGGAGCGATCAGTGTTCACCTGCAGTAAATCTCATCCATAAAAACTCATTTTTATTCTTATTTTATTCTTTTATTCATTTTTAATTTTCTTTTTAATATTTTCATTTTGAAACCACTGAAATATGATGAAATAATACATACAGGTGCTGGTCATAAAATTAGAATATCATGAAAAAGTAGATTGATTTCAGTAATTCCATTTAAAAAGTGAAACTTGTATATTATATTCATACATTACATACAAACTCATATATTTCAGATGTTTATTTTGTTTAATTTTGATGATTACAAATGACAACAAATGAAAATCTCAAATTCATCATATCAGAAAATTAGAATATTACTGAAGACCAATAAAAACAAAGGATTTATAGAAATGTTGGCCAACTGAAAAGTATGAACATGAAAAGTATGAGCATGTACAGCACTCAGTATTTAGTTGGGCCTCCTTTGGCCTGTATTACTGCAGCAATGCGGCGTGGCATGGAGTCGATCAGTCTGTGGCACTGCTCAGGTGTTATGATAGCCCAGGTTGCTCTAATAGTGGCTTTTAGCTCTTCTGAATTGTTGGGTCTGGTGTATTGCATCTTCTTCTTCACAATACCCCATAGATTTTCTATGGGGTTAAGGTCAGGAGAGTTTGCTGGCCAATTAAGAACAGGGATACCATGGTCCTTCAACCAGGTACTGGTAGCTTTGGCACTGTGTGCAGGTGCCAAGTCCTGTTGGAAAATGAAATCTGCATCTCCAAAAAGTTGGTCAGCTGCAGGAAGCATGAAGTGCTCTAAAACTTCCTGGTATGTGGCTGCGTTGACCCTGGACCTCAGAAAACACAATGGACCAACACCAGCAGATGACATGGCACCCCAAACCATCACTGACTGTGGAAACTTTACACTGGACTTCAAGCAACGTGGATGAAGTGCCTCTCTTCTTTTCCTCCAGACTCTGGGACCTTGATTTCCAAAGGAAATGCAAAATTTACTTTCATCAGAGAACATGACTTTGGACCACTCACCAGCAGTCCAGTCCTGTTTCTCTTTAGCCCAGGCAAGACGCTTCTGACGCTGTCTGTGGTTCAAGAGTGGCTTGACACAAGGAATGCGACAGCAGAAACCCATGTCTTTCATACGTCTGTGTGTGGTGGTTCTTGAAGCACTCACTCCAGCTGCAGTCCACTCTTTGTGAATCTCCCCCACATTTTTGAAGGGGTTTTGTTTCACAATCCTCTCCAGGGTGCGGTTATCTCTCTTGCTTGTACACTTTTTTCGACCACATCTTTTCCTTCCCTTCGCCTCTCTATTAATGTGCTTGGACACTGAGCTCTGTGAACAGCCAGCCTCTTTAGCGATGACCTTTTGTGTCTGGCCCTCCTTGTACAAGGTGTCGATGGTCGTCTTTTGGACAACTGTCAAGTCAGCAGTCTTCCCCATGATTGTGTAGCCTATAGAACTAGACTGAAAGACCATTTAAAGGCTTTTGCAGGTGGTTTGAGTTAATTAGCTGATTAGAGTGTGGCACCAGGGGCCATCAATTTTGAACCTTTTCACAATATTCTAATTTTCTGATATGATGAATTTGAGATTTTCATTTGTTGTCATTTGTAATCATCAAAATTAAACAAAATAAACATCTGAAATATATGAGTTTGTATGTAATGTATGAATATAATATACAAGTTTCACTTTTTAAATGGAATTACTGAAATCAATCTACTTTTTCATGATATTCTAATTTTATGACCAGCACCTGTAAATGATTAAAAAGAAGAGCAACAGAATAAAGAAAATTAAACTTAACCCACTGAGTGAGTTCTTCTGTTTTCAGAAGACGAAGACGGCCCCCCATGTGGTCCTTGAGGGCCCCTTGGTGCCCGCGGGCACCGCGTTGGTGACCCCTGCTCTGGGCTATTCAAATCCAGGCACATGTTGCTTCCCATACACAACACCCAGAACACATCAACTGCATGGTGGTGGCAGAATCATGCTTGGGCCATACTTCCTTCAGCAGTAAGAAGAAGGTCGGTGGTGGATGTGAAGATTGATGGACTTAGATAAAGGGAGAAAATGGAACAAAACACACTTTTCACATCTTTAATGAAAATGTTCAATACAATATTTCCCTTTTAGTTAAAAAAAAAAATCAATGTAACAGATTTCATTGTGTAACACATGAGGAAATTTAATTTGTGAACATACTTTTGTGTAGCTGGTAGCGAAGCAAAGAGCAATTTAATGACTAACACATTGCAGGACGGGTCTTTGTTCAGAGGTGCAGATACTCCAACCTTCCTGACTGCCTCAGCAACATGTCATCAAAGTGGTTTCCAGATGATTTTTTTATTAACTCTCATCATCACTGTGAGCTCACTCAGAGCCAAAAAAATTAGAATTTGGGTCAAGAGAATGACGACGGGGTGTTAAAGAAGGGTGAGTAAGACAGAAGGGATTATGCTTTGAAACCAGAATGAGGCTGGTAATTATTTTGGGGGCTTTTTATTTGGTGGCTCTGGTTCTATCAACACAGCAGGCTCCAGCTACACTACGCTGCCTTTGGCGAAAGACGGGAAGGCGCACGCACACAGCCTGCCTCTTACCTTAATGCCTGGACCTGGATCCAGAATGTGGAAAGAATTAGATTCATAAAATTGAGGGAGACCTCAGTAGTGGCGCCTCGGCAGATGTTGGCAGAATCACACGCAGGGTGACAGCGTTCTGAGATGCCTGGGTTATTAAAGGATTTGTCCGCCGAAATCTGAGAGCAACAAAGACTTAAACTCAAAAAAAAGAACGAGCCGTGCATCCTCCAGCTGGGCGTAACCCGTGGACGGCACCGGCCTTGACAAGTGAGAAAATGATGTTTTCAGAAAGAGGGCGATGTGTGTGAGCCTGACCTCTGAAGTGGCAGAACTGGCAGGAGGACGGAAGGGAGGGAGGTGACAGGAGAGAGGAGCCTTGTCTGCATCTTGGCTCGGGATGAGTGCGGGCTTCTTCCAGCGCAGCCCATCCACAGGCCTCCTGCTTGCAGTGAGGAGGCTTAATGCTGATGTTTTTCACATCCGTATTCATGCACACCATACATATTGCTGTATATGCATACATCGAAACCTGAGGTTGATCAAGGCAATGAGGTTAGCTTTAAAACCACCACCCCCCACCATCCCCCCACCCCCATATTGGCCCAGTTTTTCTAGAAGCACACATCTGTGAGTACTTTAGCTCTGTTTGAGCCTCTCTGCGAAGCAGCAGAGCCTGAAGGGCCTGACAGCAGATGATGGGAGGCCTGACTGAGGAGGTGCAAATACTCCACTCCTTAGAAGCTCCAGCCCTAAAGTCCTAAATCAAGGTGTGAACATCTTTAGATCTTCAGGTAACAGCTGCATGTGTTGCACCCTGAGTGTTTTAAAGTGTGAAATGAAAAATTAAGCTTTAGATCTTAGTGTTAACACCCTGAGGTCTGCAGAGCCGGGAAGACATTTTTGTTCCTGTCTTAAATCTCTTCTGTTATTCAATATGGCTGCTTTTTGATGTACAATCATTTCTGTACAAGTAATAATTTTTGTTTTATTTGGATTAGATATATTTGACTTTAAATAGGTGAGCTGGGTAAAAAGATCCCCTTATGCAACCATTACTTGAACATTATTGGTGATCCCTAGTTGTGTGTCTGTAGCTAAGATATGTTATTGTATCATCAATCATCAATATATATATATATATATATATAGCCTCTCAAATTCAAATGAGTCTGAATATTTAAACCTTTGAATATATTTTAGCAAGTTAAAGAGGTGAGGGGCCAGATAAACCATTTCAAGCAACTCAAAGTTAAACCCTTTGACCTGGATCAGTGTGAAAGTTTTTTCAGTGGTAATTGTGTGGCTGAGCTGCTTATGGTCCTTATTGGTAAATGTGTGAGACGACAGGTTTTATTCTTAGAGACGTAAATGATCTGTTCAATGAAACAGACAAGCAAACACTCTTTCTCACACCTTGAAAGGCTCTCAGGCCCCGTCCACACGAAGTCAAACCCTGGCCTAAAAGCACAAATTTTTCACCAAACCAGCCTCTCCTCCATACGAAGCCGGCGTTTCGGGGGTCTGTAAACGATCTTTTTTTTATTCAGCCTTCAGAGTGGGAAGATTTTGAAACGGCGTCTTCGCGTTTCCGTCTTTAAGCTCTAACCGCATTTTTTTTTACACGCATGCGTCATAGCGTCGCCTCTAAACACGCATGCGCGACACAGTATCACCGCAACAATGGCGCCGTGACTGAGAATCTTCACCCTGCTGTCGGGCTTACAACAGAATCTTCTTCTTCTGGAATATCTCCAGGAAGAACAGAGCAATATCGACCACATAGTTCAGCACCTGAATTTGACTGAACCACGAAAATGGACCCGCAGGGCAACCATGTATAAATATTAGTGCGCATGCCCAACATTTCGTCGCCTATTTTTGCTTTGGCACCACAGCGCCACTTATAGGCCTGGCATACATTTTGCAGCGTTTTTATGCATTCGTGTGGACGATCACATTTATTTTACGTCTCCGTCTTTACGACAAATGTTCTGGAAAATATTAGCGTTTCGTGTTCGTTTTGACTTCGTGTGGACGGGGCCTTAGTTGGAGCTTCATGGCAAGTCCTGGGTTGCTTCAGTCATCATCCGTGGAGATTGAACTGAACTACTAGTGGATCAGCAGGGCTCGACGCTGTTCATCTGTGGCTCAGTTCTCTGATAAAAAAAGCCTAATTTCTACTACCCTTTTGAAACCGTGCCGGGATCAGTCCGAGCACGCTAACCCAGATAATTGTTGAGTGTAAATGATACGCAGAACTGAACCGGAATGCGCCACACACAACCCAACGGCGCTAACTGGTACTAGTTCATCAGCAGGGCTCGGCACGGTTTAGTTCTGGCTCGGTTCTCAGATAACAAAGAGCGCATGAGCAGACTGCGTCATCTCCTTACTGTAAGCAGGAAATTTCAGACATTCATAGAAATCCTAGCTTTCTACACAATTTCCTCAACGTCTGTCGTTGTTTCCTGCGTCTGGAAGCCCTGATTAGATTATCGTTTGTCGTATTCATTTCTCAAAAGCCGAATCTATCAAGTAAATTCACCAAAGGCTGCCTTCTTCGCCTGAGTCTCCGTAAACTTCCTGAATGTTACAGGTGCCGCCATGTTGGTTTGCTTGTTTACCTCTAGAGTAGTAGTACCTAGATCACCACTAGGAGGCAAGGAACTGTGCTAGCATGGTGTGTAAACGCTCATAAGAAACCGAGCTCGGCACGGACCTGTTTTCAGAGGGTAGTGGAACTGGGGCTAAAGAGTCTTTGAGCAGACCGTGTCATCTCCTATTTACAGTCAGCTGTCTCATTTTGGGTTTTTTTCTGCCGGCTTTGCAATTCACAGATCTCGTCACCTGTTCACAACACAAACTTCTTAGCCTACTTACAATAAATGGAATTAAAAGAGCACGGTGCGATGATGCAGAGAACGAGTCTCTCATTGAAATTTGGGCATAGGATGCTATCCAGGCACAACAGTTCCTGAATGCTATGGGAGACGCCACTTTTTGTTTGCATAATTCCCGGCTTGAGGGCTGTGGTTTCAGGGACAGGGGATACGAGGTGAGGAATCATGCTAACGGGATTTGTAAATGGTCATAAGAACCAAACTCTGCACAGTTAACTTATCCAACTTTTACTTGCTGTTTTCTGCTAGCAGACTGAGAGCAACAAGTGGGGGAGGGGTAGTGTCTGGTTGAAGATCAAACATAATCATAGACATGTACATGAGTCACGAATGACCTAAATAGTTATGTTTTTATAGCTCTCCAGCCCCTTAAATTAGAACAGTCATATCCTTTGTTACTCATTTAATGCGTCTAGGGTGATTTTTAAATAGCAGGCCAAGATCTGTAGTTAAAAGCGAAAGCGAAGTCTTACTCATGCCTTTAAAGGTTCATCTTTTATGCGCCAGGTGTGAGGCAAGGAAGAGCCGAGCTGCTTTGCCCAGAAACAATGGGGCTGCAGGGTTTGCATGTCTGTATCAGCAGCAGGATGTGGTGTGGTCACGATAACCTCCTCCAGCCTGGCAGTTAAACAGCGATAGGTTGGCGTTCTGGTGACGCAGCTGCAGCGCACCGCTGCCATTGGACGCCGGTGGGAAAGAAGCAGGGATGGTTTCCCATAAAGGCTCGCGTGACTCTAAGAGATATGAACTCACATCCTTTCCGGTCCCCTAATCGTATCATAATATTCTACAGGCGACACACAGCAGCCGCTGTTCAGTCAAAGAGCCCATTTAGAAGAGCGTGACAGTGGCTTTGTGTGGTGGAGTTGTCTGTAGCTACAGGTTATCCATCACTCGCTGTCTCCACTGATGATCTCTGTGCTCTAACAGAAGAGGCAGCCTTTGTGCTGATCATATACTTCAAAATGAGATGCTTGCAGTTTACATGTATAAATAGATCAGTGTCTGCATGTTGGGCAGTCCCCAGAAAACAATGATGAAGCCTACGTAGTTTTTTTCCCCATGGGGTATTCCCCTGTTTAGGAATTGCATGTAAAATCCTTTTTTTGGGTTCATTCACACTTGTTTTCACAGCTGGTCGTCCTCAGAGTGTGATGTTAAATGGCAGCCTTTCCCCTCCGACACTTCCCAAGCTCAGGCTGTAACCTGTGTTCTGATTGGCTCTACGGAAGGAAAAACAGCTCAGTCTGCCAGTTCTGTGTGTCCGTTTGTCTCAGAGTGCCACCGTTTCTCAGGCCTGTGGGTGCGCTGGTAGGAACCCACTGCTGAACTGTGTTTCCACGCTTCCTGTCCACGCTGGGCCTTTTTCCTGTTCAGCATATGATGTCACTCAGACCCCGAAAGAGATATCATTTTGGACGTTTTCTCCCAGTCTCCCTTCCTTCGTTCACCAAAGGAACCTTCGCTCATGCTATGAGGTAAAGGTCGCCCTAAATGAGGAGACTGACTGCCAAACTGCGATATCTTAGTGAACTATGCTTTACTCACTGTTCTCAGCTGGATTACTCATCCCTGAGCTGCCCACAGTGTGACAAAAAGAGGATACCAGTGAAATGGGCTGTTCACTAGTATGACATCAAAATATTCACATTTTTGCCAGCTCATGTCTCCTCTGCAGACAGAATAAAAGCAGTTGAGCATTGAACGTTCTCTGGTTTCAACTTGTGCTGCAGTATTCAGATCCTGCTACATTCCTTCGATTTCAGACCTTCAATTGAGCTTTTTCTCATTGCAACAGATGCAAATATTAATTTTTTTATATTTCTGTCTGAATCTGTCTATCTGGCTGTGACTCCACCCTGGAGACAAATATCAGCTGTGCTGCTGCCATCAGCACCATGTTTATAGATGTTGGAGATCGGCTTGTTTTTCAGTGTGGTCCCCACTGCAAAAATAAAAAAAATCTCAATAAGTTATTTTTTTCTTAAAATAAGTGAATTTATTTCTTGAATTAAGCAGGTAATTGAAACACTTTGCCAATAGAACAAGACAATTAAGATTTAAAATAAGTAAAACAATTGCATTGTCCTATTTCTGTGGAGTTTTTTTGACAGCATATTGGTAAATGGCATGTACTTATATAGCGCCTTTATTCAAGTTAGGAGACCTGACCAAAGCGCTTTACACTACATTCTGGTTCTGCTGGAGGTTTCTTCCTGTTAAAAGGGAGTTTTTCCTCTCCACTGTCGCTACAAGCATGCTTAGTGTGGGGGATTGTATTTGAGTCGATGCAATCAACTGGTTTTCCTTAGATAGAAAACTTTGTATCAATTTGACTGTATGATCTGGTTGAACTGTAAAGTGCCTTGAGATGACATGTGTTGTGAATTTGGCGCTATATAAATAAACTGAATTGAATTGAATTCATTCACCCATTCACGCACACACTCACACACTGATGGCGGCAAGCTACATTGTAGCCACAGCTGCCCTGGGGCTCACTGACAGAAGCGAGGCTGCCGTACACTGGCGCCACCGGGCCCTCTGACCACCATCAGTAGACAATGCAGGTGAAGTGTCTTGCCCAAGGACACAACAACAATGAAAGTCGGAGTCGGGGCTTGAACCGTCAACCCTTCAATTACAGGGCAAACTCCTACATCCAACGCCACTGTCGCCCTATATTGACAGGAAAGGGTGTATGAAAGAGGGGAAGAGACACGCGGCAAAGGACCAGAGGTCGGATTCGAACCCGGGTCGAGTACTAACGCACTAACCACTGTCTTATTTCGAGTGATAATTTCTAGTTATCTTTTCTTTTCAGAGAAAAATACTAATTCCATTGGCAAGCCCTGTTATTTACCTGCTCATATTAAGGGTAAATGCACTGAATCCTGGATGGGAAGTGAAATGTCTTCAAACTTGGAAACAAAGTCCAGTAAATTTTTTTTTTTCTTTTTTGGAATGACTATGACCTGGATGACTGAGAATCTTCACCAGCTAACTCCTAAAGACCAACCTCTTCAAAGAGCATCTCCTAACTCTAACCCATAGCTGTATTGTATGTATTGGGCAGGTGGTGGTCTAGTGGACAGGGCATTGCGCTTGGAATCCAGAGGTTCTGAGTTCGAGCCCCACAGTTTTCCACTTAGGGTCCTTGAGCCACACTGCAAAAAAAAACCTATAAGAACCCAGGCAAGCAGACAGGTAGCGTTCGTATCACAGCTGGAGGGGGAGTGTGGGTCCTTAGGCAAGACCCTTCATGCTAATGCCTGCTTTGGAGAGTGGCAGTCTAGTGGTTAGACCTTATAGTCCTGAGATTCTGAGTTAGATTCTGAGACCCTTAACCCCACTCTGCATCCCTAAGGGAATGGGTTAAACGCAGAGAGTTCATTTTGTTGCTCTGTACTTGTGACAGTGTAATGACAATAAAACGCTAAAAAAAAAAAGATCTGCACCCCTCTACTACTCTTCCTGCACTTCCCTCTATCTCCTCGCTGTCACCACTGATTCTGACTAGAGAACTTATTGTTATATTGATGATAACTGTAAAATTGTGTCAAATAAATTCATTACTGTTCCCTCCATTTGCTACTGATCTTTGAGGTTTGGTTTCATTTGTTGATCATATATTTTTCTATCATGTAAGAAAATTAAAAAAAGCAATATTTAGCTCAGAGAATAAGCCTCAAGACTTTTCTGGTCTTGTAGAAACAATACTCCATGCTGCTACACCTGCAACTCAACCTTTCTACCTGTTAACCAGTGGTGGCTCAAACTGGGTGGTCACCAATCGGAGCTAATTAAACAGAAATTTGTCTGGTGTTGGTGGGCACTTTCTTGGCCTATCTATCTATCTATCTATCTATCTATCTATCTATCTATCTATCTATCTATCTATCTATCTATCTATCTATCTATCTATCTATCTATCTATCTATCTATCTATCTATCTATCTATCTATCTATCTATCTATCTATCTATCTATCTATCTATCTATCTATCTATCTATCTATCTATCTATCTATCTATCTATCTATCTATCTACCTTCCTTCCTTCCTTTTAAATCACAAATTGAGCTTGGTGGTAGCCTTAGTCACCATTATTGTTTTTCTCCATGTTCCAGTTTAACTGTCTTTTAAAGAGCCCAATAAAATCACCCTCCACAGAAACCTGAAGGAAATCATTTAACCTTTTTTTTTCTGTTCCCAGTCTTCCTACGTTTCCTCCTAACCCTGCTGTCCATCTGTTTCCTCCAGGTGTTCTACGTGTCTGACCTGTTCAAGCCCAGGGAGACGTTGGCCACGCCCCCTCCCTCCCCGATCAAGAAGGAGCTGCTGCCTTCGTCCGACATTATTGACAGGAACAACCACCACAACATGGTGTAAGGGAGACCGCACCCCCTTCGCCTGCCGGGGAGCCAATCACTGCGCTGCTCAACAACCCCCCACCCCCACCCCCAAAACGCCCCAATCGGACGATCGAATGTAGCGACAAGACACTGTAGCTGCTTCATTAATGGCATCCTCCCTTCCTCCCAGCGCCCAGCGAGGCGCTCCTTGTAGACTAGGGTGTCAGGTTTGAGATTTGCACAGCAGAGTCCACATTCACTACCCAGACTTATTATTTTCCTAATCATGATAACTACTAATCAGCATTTGAGCCCCTCTGTTTGTCAGTCTGAGCACAAACGGAGACGAATCTGAGAGATGATGAGCTGGCGAGCCAAAACTGGAGTTATAGAGGTGTGACTGAAATATAACCTCATGAAGGACGAAGCACAAAAAAAAAGTTGATTTATAACACACACCCCCACCCTCCCTCCCCCTCCTGAGAGGCAGAGAGGTTTATTCCTCTCCCAAATCCCTGTGGCCTTGGATAACCATTGGACAACAACTTCCTCATCTAAGGGAAGGATCCTACTGCAACAGTTAGCAGCAGAAAAACATAGAAATCTGGAAGTTAAAGCACTGTTTTAACGTCATTTTCCGTTCACACCACTTGCTGCCTGAGATGTTTAGCTAAGGAAAATTGACATCTTTGAACACTGAGACAAAAAACAGTTCCACCTTAAGTGACGCCTTTTTGAAACACGTCTGTAAAGATCAGTGTTTCGGAAAGTGCCTTAAATGTGTCGCCTCAGGATCGGCGTGTCGAGCTTTTCCGCAGTTGACTCTCGGCGCAGTTTTTTTTCCGAAGTAGACGCAGAAACGGGGAAGGTGGCGGGGCGATGTCTGTGGAAGAGGCGTGGCTGTGCCATGCCTCCGTCAGGGGTCGGGGGGCCACCTGTTTGGATTCCTGAGAGGTGGGCGGAGGGGAAGGGGTGTGGCCTGTCACCACAGACAGAGGGTAATGAGTAGGGGTGTAAATAATAATCGTTTTGTATCGATGCATCGATCCAAAAGCCGACGATCCGATGCATCGACACGTCCGCAAGAGAATCGATTCATGTTTTTTTTTTCCTCCGGTCTATTTTTATCCATTTGCTCCTGGGTGTAATTCCCCCTCCCGTGCTGCGGTGGCGCTAAACCTATTATGCCCTCCTACCGCTCTTCCTGGTTATACTCTTACAGCAGTTTGTTGCAGCAAGCTTGACACAGACATTTTTAAATTATGCTCAGTATTGAAGCGTGGTCTGGGCTACACGCTGTGGGTCTAGATACGGCCGAGGCGATGAGGAAGTGGGGGCGAGTTTAGTCCGACGACGGAGGGAAAATGGGGCAAAAAGAGCGGAGATTCAGCTGGAAAAAGGGTCCCAGCGGTCTCGCGCACCTCGCTCTTCTAGCGGGTCGAACTTCACGAGTTGTTTTCCGCAATTTCGGTCATAAAAACAAAACAAGCCGGCCTCCTTTCTGCGGCACTGTTTGCAATCAGCTACAATCTGGGAGAGGAGCAGCGTCTCTCAAGGGGGCGGTGACGTCGACACTGGAGCCTTCTTCTTCTTCTTTTATTTAATGGCGGTTGGCAAACAACTTATAGGTGCATTACCGCCACCTTCCAGAATGGAGTATGGACCAGACAAATTATTATATTCTCCCTAAAATACCCGTTCTTCTTAGAAAATTAAAAAATACTACCAAAAACTACATCCCCAGATTACCTTTGAAACAATTTCCTTATATCTAGTTTATTTTTATTCCTGTCTAACTCTCTACACAACATTTCTCTTTCCTGAGTATATTTATTACATTCTAAAAAAATATGTTGGACAGTTTCTCTGGAGCCGAGGTATTGCATTGAACTCATTACACAGATATTGTGCAGTATTTTTGCAGTATTTTTTGATGCAACTTTTCTTCTGTTATTTGCTGTTGTTTCTAAAGAAAATGCATAATGATATTACAGCTTTCATTGATTTATTTCAAACTTGAAACTTTGTTTAGCCTGTAAGGTGTAAAAAAAAAAAATAATAATAATAAAAAAAATAACCGACTAATCGAATCGAATCGAATCGAATCGAATCGTGGTGTATTCTTGAGTATCGAAAATAATCGAATCGTTGGTTCAGGAAATCGATACTGAATCGAATCGCCATGATGGATGTGATTTACACCCCTAGTAATGAGCCACGATTAGCAGTTTAGGGATGATTTGAGCTCTTTCTGCTGGCAGGGAGGAGCTTTCGCCCAGTCTGTGATTGGCAGTGGATGCTCATCTCTCCGTGTTTGTGTTTCCTGTTCTTCTTTGTTGTATCATGTTTGTGTAGCAGCGCTGTGCCCTGTGAAAAGGAACTCCCTCTTCGTTAAACTGTACTGTGTGTGACAGTTGTAACCACACACACGCATGCCGTCAGCTGTGCAAAGTGTGTGTTTCACGTGTGCCACTATGTGTCGCGAGATGAATGTTCTGAAAACTGTGGATCTAATAATTTAACTCTGTGCTGAGGAACATCGTCCAGCCTGCATGTTAAGAGGCAGTCCTGTGTAATCACTAACAGGCGCAGGTCTTTTCTTTTTTCTTTTTTTTTTTACAGCCCACCCAGATTCCCTCATCCAACAACACACCACTATGTTGCACATCTCTTTATTTCTTTTATAGTCCGTCCTTTCATTTCACCAAGCCGTTCTCACTTTCTCTCTTTTTTTATAAATATATAAATAATGTATAGGTCACTAAAATAAACTCTGTAAAATATTGTATAACATGTTTTAGGTATATCCACTATAATTACAGACCTGTGTTCTTTACAAAATGCTGCTTTAAAAGCATCGATTGACAGATTATTATTTTTTCGTATTTAGATAAACTATTGTAGATTGTAATAGTTACATTTGTAATATGCATTAAAAACACACTCTCAATTGTATTGAAACTCAATATTAGTATTTTTGTATTGTCTCATTTTTTGTAAAAAAAAAAAAAAAGAGTAGTTATGCTGTTTTGTTTTGCTAGATGTATTTAGCTCCAAGATATGTGCTTTTAAATAAAAAAGCTCATTATGAAAATTCTTTTTTGGTTTCATGTGGTGAAGGTGGTTTCCTTTTCTTCACACTTTCTTTTTTAACACAGCAGCAATAAAATTATCTGAGTGTCATGCAAAAATATTTAGTGTCTAAAACTGCATTAATCTACAAACCTGCATCATTATTTACTTTTAAATGTATTTTTGGAAGACGTGGGACTCTTTAGGGAGAGATAAAGGTGAACAAAAGAAGAGTTAAACAAGGATTTTGACTTTTTTTTTTATCTTGCTAGAACTAAAACAAATAGAATGACCATAGATGAAAACTGCATCTATTGTCCTCAAACCACAATGATTATACAATGGCAGCCTTTTATTAGCACTCAGATTTATTAGGCCACAGGGGGTAATTTACCATTAGGCAATACTAGGCAGGTGCCTAGGGCCCCAAATTCCTGGGGGCTCCATAAAACCCTTTTCATGTATGGTTGATACAACTTTTCCTTATTTGTGCACATTAATTATGTTTTGGATAAAAATGTTTTTGCTAAAATGCCATCAGAAGGCTTTTAATATTAAGTGTCTCAGCCCCCCCCTTCAGTGTCCACCATATTGGATCAGTCCATTTGCTGCACATGTTCAGAAAGGTCCAAACAGACAGCAGCAAACCATTTGAAAACAAACCATGCAAAGAGCAGTGCACCAGCAATTTGATTTCTAAAAAGCTCCTAGCGCCAAATCTAGAGACTTTTTTCTGCTACTGGAGACTTTGGAGACAACATCTAAAAGCAGCGAACTCTGCTCTCCAGAGCGAGTAGATTGGTAACCCCGCCTCCTGCTCTCCTCTATCTTGTCTGCTGTCATGATTCATGCAGCTATTATTTCATCCAAATGAAAAATGGAGAACAGATAAGCAGATCATGGCTTGTCTACAGTGAAAAGAAGGACTGGGTTATTTACTTTGGCCTTTTTGGAAACACAGGAAGGAGCAATCAGCTAAGTGAGCTTAGTGCTTGGAAAAAATCTTTCATTCCTTTAGAGACAGCATGAAAAGTCAGCTGAGTACAAAACATAGAGAGGAAAACAAGAAGAAAAGGGATAAAAGGCAGAACAGATATTGGATGTCTATTCTATTAACATTTCTCTATCTGTAGAATGGGTCTGTTTGATGTCTTCTCAGTTCAGAGCGCCCCCTACCTGTCTCTACCTAGGGCCACAAATTTCCTAAATCTGCCCCTGTTTGCCCAATAACTAGGGTGAATGGTTTGAGCAGAGTTATCTTTACTAGAAATTAGTGGAGAATGTTCTAGAAGCTCCAATAAGAGGCTGTGAACTGGGAGCTACAATCTGTTTCTTTCTGAGTTTGAAATGTGATGTTGGAGACACTTCATCTGCAGGTTGTGAAGTGTTTGTGTCGTACAACATGCAGGAGATGCAATAATGAATAATTTTATTATTAATAATACCCATGATAGATTTCAGTCTAAAATTCATTCAGACCAGTTTATTTCAAAATAAGACCCTCTAAATAAATAATAAAATGATGCAAAAAGAAAAGAAAATTTAAAACCAACATATCATTTTTATTTAGATTATTTTTTTATAAACAAATAGCATGTTGAAAATTATGTAGGCGTTTCTCAGAAATCAGCAATGAAAACCTTATAATTCCAGAGCAGCATCTCTCCATTTGTGTTTTAAGGGGTTAATCTTGGGTTATGAGCTCCAATCTGCAAGATTAGCAGGCCTCTTTGCCAGAACCTTAATCTTTATCTTTGTCTACAGATCAGAATGAAACCAGGACTCTGTCTGGATCCCTGAGTTGAAGGATTTCTTTAGACCAAAGGATAAGAAACTTTCTTATCCTTTGGTCTAAAGGTTAGCTGTTCCTGTTTGACCAGATTATTCAGTTTAAATAAAAACTAATATAAATGCTTATTTTGTAAAAAAAATAAAAAAAAACAATAGTTTTAAAGATTGCTTTGAAAAAAAAAAAACATGTAGGAAACCTAAAGGAAAACCAAAAAATCGGCCTTTCAGAAGAATATCCAGCAAGTCCTTCAAATGCATAAAGGCCACAAGTAATGCAAACGAGTACAAAAGCATTTTCTTAAAGAAAGGAACTAATAACTATCGCTGAAACTCCGCTGGAGTGGCTGGTCTTTAGCTGCAGCTGATCTGAGGTCAGCTGTTGAGAAAACACAACCTAGCAGAGATTTACGGTGCCGGCGAACAGCTGGTAGGTCTGGGGTCAGCCATGCGTGGCTGTAATAGTAGACGGCCTGCTGCTGAGGCAGAGAGGCCCATGTTGTGGTCTTGTTTGGCTGCAAGAGAGCAGAGTGAAGCTGGCAGAGGGCCGCAACAGAGAGCCAAGGTATTACGCACTGCTGCGCCCCTCTTCTGGAGCTCTGGGTGTGTGTCTATAGGCATGACATGCTGTTCGATCCACTCCCTCCTTTCTTATTACTCATCCTTTCCTGCCTTCTCCATGTTAGGGTTCTGACTTTTATAAAAGGTCAAACTAGACCTCCTGTTTTTGGGTGAAAACATTCATAATAGAGACGAAAACGTCTTCTTGGCTTGTTTCATGTTTTCCATCTTTATTTGTGAACTGAAAAAAAATCCCACAACCCAAAGGTAGAAGATTTAAATTAAATCTTCCTAAATAAGTCAAAGAATATTCACTGGTGGGGATAAAAATAAAGCTTTTCTTCTATTGTTCTTCTATCTTAGTAGCACTTTCCCTGCAATGCAAAATAATTCAGACCAACTAGTTTTAAGTTTATTAAACAGATTTATTTACAAAACCTTTTAAAAGCATTCATGCTAATGTACTTTATAACATTTTCCTTACATTTCATCAGGTGAGAATCAATTTTTTTATGATAAACATAAGGTATTTGAAAACAAGAGAACCACTGTTTTCAGAAATCTATTAAAAATGTGACATCCGTTCATATTCAGCCCAGATAAAACCTTTTGCCATGTTTTATTGTAATTGCAGCTGCAGGTCTCTGTATTTGAACTCTACTGTAGTTACTCAGGCCAAGAGGTAGCAAAACAATTTTACCACATTTGCAAATCTGTAGACAAATCTAAAATCTCTTTGGATGAATTCATCTTTGCAAAATAACTCCAGCACACTCACTCACAATTAGGTCCAAAAACATCCCAAAAGTAGGATGCTCCCTCCCCCATATCTCTCAGTGTCGGCATGCAGTAAAGGTTTGGACTCACACATTATTTGAATGTGTTGAATTATTTGAATAGAGGATCTACTTCCAAATATTTGCTGTTCCCTCTCATTGGTCAGACTGCCACAGTTGGTTAACCGTAGTGACCAATGAGGGAGCTGGTTACATCTGAGGAGCCTCTGTGATTGGTTAAGCTGCTTTCCAGTGTGCTCTGAGAGCAGAAAGGTTAAAAAAAAGATAAATGTAGCAAATTAAGCTAAAGAAAAGGTCATTTCAAAGAGAATTTAAAAATGCAAGTTGAAAAAGGAATTAAATAATCTTTTTAAATGTATGATTATTAAAGATATTTATAATTTCCATTAAGAAATAGGATCCGAAAATAAAATTTCAAATTCCAGCATTTAAGCCTTAATAAGGCAAGTTAGGGTTTTTGATCACTTGCATACCCCTTACTAATGGAGTCCCCCCCCATCCCTCAGTGAGGTCTAGAAGCTGTCAGGGTTGGTTGTGGTTTAGGACCCAAATGCAGAGGCAGAGAGGCTGAGGTGATTTCTTGTGGATTTAATCGAAGGAAAACGTAAACAAAGGCAGGAATGCAAAAATCAAACTAATAAAGAAAAGCAAACCAGAACTATGGAGACATCTGGGGAAACCAAACACTAGGAGCCAGGGAGAGACAAGGTAGGAGGACAACAGCATGGGAGGACAGCAAAGACAAGGAACCAACAAAGAGTGAGAGCAGAGGGAGAGCATATATAGCAGACAGAGACAAAGGGAGGGCTAACGAGCTGACAAGGAGCAGGTGTGAGAGGAGACAACGAGGGAGCCAAGGGGAAAGGAACACACACAAGAGGACAACAGAAAAACACGAGAACTAACATAAATCTAGAAATTACAACAAAACTGGAATTAAACCAATAAAACTAGAAAACAAGGAGCAAAGCAAAGAACAACAGAACCAAGACCATGACAGAAGCACAAGATCTATATCCAGCCATTCAGCAAAGATCCTGCTATATCCTATTCAGTTCTATTCAGTTTATTTCTATAGCTCCAATTCACATCATGTCATCTCAGGTCACCTTCCAGTTCACCAGATCATCCAGTCAGATTGATTCAAAGTTTTCTATCTAAGGAAAACCAGCTGATTGCATCGACTCATTGACTCTTCAGCAATCCCTCACACTAAGCATGCTTATAGCGACAGTGGGGAGGAAAAACTCCCTTTGAACAGGAAGAAACCTCCAGCAGAACCAGGGCCAGGCTTATTTTGTCATTTGACCAATTAAAGGAGCCCGTATTACCTACTGTAAATTAAGTTTAAAAAAGTAAAAGTTAACAAGTCAAGAAAAAAACTTAAAAAGCAAATTGAAGATTAAAAAGTTAATAAGTCTAGTTAACAATTATATTTAGGTATATAAACTAAAAAAATATCAGTGCCAGTATCAGCATTAATGCTTGTTATTACATTGATATTAGTTTTTGCCATCAAAATATCCACATCTTCTGAATGGTACGAAGGTAATAAGGTCTTGTCCTGGATTACAAAACCACTATTGGCATGAAGTTTAAAGTATTTCACTGAGGGCCCTATAAAGGGTTAATAATGGATTAATAAATACAATTTACAATTCCTCTTTCATAAGTAAAAATTTAAATGCTCAATTAGAGAATGCTTTTCAAATTACATGATTTAAATGTTAAATTAGAAATGGGATTTTTTCTTATTCACACTCTAGGTCCTCCATATCTTCCTGCTACTATCGACCAGAATGCAGCTGTCCTGCTGACAGAATCTCCCATCCAATCTGTGGACCTTTCTAGTAACGCCTGCTTTCCGTCTTCTTTGATTAATGCTTTGTTTGATTCATCTGAAGGTGGAAATACTTGCAATTATTGATTATAGTTAATAGGAATTTGCCTTGGTAATCTGTCAAGCTCAGAAGAATAGGATTAAGTATTTGAGGTGGACAAACAGATCTCTCAGAAAATGTGTATTGAAGAGAGCGACATGGGTATCTAAGGCAGGAACCTCTGCTGGTGGAGACAACAGGTTAGTAACCACGTCTTTCTGGAAGTGGATGATAACAAACGTGGGAGTCACTAACCTGCTCTTATAGTTCAGTCTAAATCCAGAGAGTGAGGTTGCTTCCAGTGGTCGGCTGCCAACGCGACGTGGCGGGTGCCACACAGAGAGGCTCAGACGCTGCTGCATCGGTGGTCAGAGAACAGGCAGGAGATCAGAACCAAGCAGATGAAGGAAGGCAGGATAATCCAAAGGGCGAAGCTAAAGCCGATTCGGTGGCGTGCCCAGTTGTCAGAATCAGGAGGTCACAGATCTAAAGAGGTGCCTAGAGAGAATCCAGATTTAGTCGGGTAACAGTTCCAAGTTCGTTACAGAGGCAGGAGTCAGAAGACAAATCAGGCAACAGATCAGAATGGGGACAGTTAGGCTCATGATCAGGCTATCAGAATACAGTAATGCTAGAGAACTCTAACCACTGGCTCAACATAATCTGGCACTGATGACTGGTCTGAAGGCTGTTTGAATAGAGACTAATGCAGGTGGATCCGATGAGTGGTGATAAGAACTGACCAGATGTGATAGGGTGAACCAGGAACTCCGTTACTCCACATGTAGAGGGCAACTGGCAGCCATTACACTCCAGCTTTTAAGCCAAATCCAGGTTTGGTGCACAGACAAGAAGGTAAATAGATACAATATGTTTGTCATAAAAGCAGTGCAGCCAATAATGACCACATCCTCTTAGGTCCAAGCAATAGTGCCAGTCATCAGTCCTGGGAAAGTGTGTTTCCCACCTTACTTGATGAAAGGTCCTATCTGTCACAAGGCTTAGAAATGAAGGACTCAAATGCAAGACCTGACACAGTGGATTAAAACTCAAAGTTCTTTTAATTCAGTCCAGGGTTGAACAACACAAAATCCAGCAGAAACAGAAGTATCAAAAAGCAGAGGCAAGGCAGGTCCAAATCCAAGCAGGGGTCAAAAACACAAGAAAGCTAAATCTAACAGGCAAAAAGGCTGGAACGCTAAGCTCAAAAGACTAAGACGAACTGGCAAAGGGAAGCTGCAAGGGTGGGAACTAAATACTCTAACAACACCAGGCCACTGCCTAATGCAATTCACCATACACCAGGTGAATTGCATTAGGCAGTGGCAGATCCTGATTGCAGGAAGGAACTCAGGAAGTGAAGCTGCCTAAAACGAGAGAGGAAATGAGTACCAAAATAAAACAGGAAGTGAAAAGACAAGGTAAAAAAGTGACATCAATCTAATCAGGACTGCCCCTGACATTACCCCTCCCACTAAGTCCGGCTCCAGACGGACCTGGAGTGTCTGGATGCTGATCATAAAAGTCTTGAATGAGGGATTTGTCCAGAATGTTACCGGCTGGCTCCCATGATCTCTCTTCAGGGCCAAAACCCTCCCAGTCAACCAGGAACTGACGTCCACGACCCCGATGCCTCACAGCCAGCAGCTTCTTAACTGTGTAGACTGGTTCACCATCAATAATCCGAGGAGCAGGGGGAACTTTGGTGACAGGTACCAACTTGCTTTCTCTGGCTGGTTTGATATGGCTGACATGAAACGTGGGATGACATCTCATGGTCCTGGGGAGTTTAAGTCTTACAGCCACAGGATTAATAACCTTAGAGACAGGAAATGGTCCGACAAATCTTGGAGATAGCTTAGTGAGTCCGTGCGAAGGGCTAGATTCCGAGTGGACAACCAGACTTTTTGGCCCGCCCTGTAGACAGGTGCTGGAGCTCTGCGTCGATCTGCAGCCCTCTTGTAGGTCAAAGTCTGTTTCAGGAGAGTACGACGCGCCAAGGCCCAAGTTCTACGACAGCGGCGGATAAGAGCAAGGGCAGAAGGCACACTGACCTCTTTCTCTAGGGCAGGAAACAGAGGAGGTTGGTAGCCATGCACGCAGTGAAACGGAGACAGACCAGTGGAGGAACAGGGTAGGGTGTTGTGGGCAAACTCTACCCACATAAGCTGTTTACTCCAGGAAGAAGGACACCTTGAAGCCAGGATGCGCAGGCGAGTCTCTAATTCCTGATTTAGCCGTTCAGACTGGCCGTTGGTTTGAGGATGGTAACCTGATGAGAGACTGGTAGATGCTCCTAACAGGGAACAAAATGCCTTCCAAAATTGGGAAATAAACTGCGGACCCCTATCAGACACAATGTCAGATGGAAAACCATGAATCCTGAACACTTCAGACATCAAAACCTCAGCAGTCTCCTTAGCTGTAGGCAACTTAGCAAGAGGGATGAAGTGAGCCATCTTAGAAAACCTGTCGACCACAGTGAGAATGGTGGTATTACCTTCAGAATCTGGTAGTCCAGTAACGAAATCGAGAGAGATGTGAGACCAAGGTCGAGTGGGGATTCGTAGTGGCTGCAATAACCCAGCAGAGCGGGTGTTGGAAGGCTTGTGCTGGGCGCAGACCGGACAGGCCGCGACATACTCAGCGACATCTCTCCTCATTGTTGACCACCAGAACCGCTGCCGTATGACAAACAGTGTACGTTCGACCCCTGGGTGACAGGAAAAACTGGAAGCATGTGCCCGATGGATGACCTGGGACCTAAGCTCTGGAGAAACAAAAAGTCTGTTTGGAGGACATCCATCTGGAGGCTGAACCCCAGCTGCTGCCTGCTTGACCCTCTCCTCCACGCTCCAAATCAGTGCTCCCACAACACATGAAGATGAAATTATATGAGAAGGGGCCTCAGGAGGGGAGGAGGTGAGGCCATGCAGGCGAGACAGAGCATCTGGTTTGGCATTCTTGGAACCTGGTCGATATGACACAGTGAAATTAAAACGATTAAAAAACAAGGCCCACCTGGCTTGACGGGGGTTCAGTCTCTTGGCCCTCCGAAGGTATTCCAGGTTCTTGTGATCTGTCCAAACGATGAATGGGAGTTCAGCCCCCTCCAGCCAGTGACGCCACTCCTCTAGTGCCACCTTAATGGCCAACAATTCCCGATCCCCAATATCATAGTTTTTCTCATTGCCAGATAGTTTTCGAGAGAGGAAGGCACATGGGTGAATCCGGTTATCCCCTACTGAGCGCTGAGAGAGAACTGCCCCCACTCCAGAGTCTGAGGCATCCACCTCGACCAAAAACTGAAGTTGAGGATCAGGTATGGTGAGAACCGGGGCAGAGGTGAACCTGTTCTTCAGTTTCTGGAAGGCATAATCCGCCTGATGTGACCACTGAAACTTAGAGGTAGGAGAGGTCAAGGCATGCAGGGGTGCTGCGATGGTGCTAAAGTCTCTTATGAACTTCCTATAGAAATTTGCAAACCCCAAAAACCTCTGTACCTCCTTTCTAGAAGTTGGGACGGGCCAGTCCCTAACGGCCTCCACCTTGGCTGGATCCATCTGCATCTCTCCCTGACCCACGATGAAACCAAGGAAGGACACCCTGGGAACATGGAAGTCACACTTCTCTGCTTTTACGTAGAGCTTGTGTAGAAGAAGACGCTGGAGAACCTTTCGAATATGTGCGGTGTGGGACTGCTCATCAGGCGAGAAGATCAGAATATCATCCAAGTAAACGAAAACAAATTTGTTGAGCATGTCCCGAAGCACATCATTAATTAGGGCCTGAAAAACAGCTGGGGCATTAGTGAGTCCAAAAGGCATCACAAGGTACTCATAATGTCCACTAGGGGTATTAAAAGCAGTCTTCCACTCATCCCCCTCTCTAATCCTCACCAGGTGATAAGCATTCCTTAAGTCCAACTTAGTAAAAATTTTTGCACCTTGCAAAATTTCAAAAGCTGAAGAGATGAGAGGAAGAGGGTACCTGTTCTTTATGGTGATGTCATTGAGTCCTCGATAGTCGATACATGGCCTTAGGGACTTATCCTTTTTGGCGACGAAGAAGAAACCAGCACCCGCAGGGGAAGAGGATGGTCGAATGATTCCAGATTTGAGGGCTGAGTCCACATAATCTTTCATAGCCTGCTGTTCTGGTAGGGACAACGAATAAAGACGTCCCTTGGGTGGTGCAGTTCCAGGAAGTAAATCAATAGCGCAGTCATAGGGCCGATGAGGGGGCAACGAAGTGGCCAGAGACTTGCTGAACACTTCCTTGAGGTCGTGGTAGCAGGTGGGAACCTTGGATAACTCAGGAATATCAGGGTCTAAGTCCTTAGAAGTAGATTGGGTTAATACAGGGGAAAAAAAATTTTCAGAACTAAGTTGGTTCAGGACACAATTGCAGTTCCACGACAGAATAGAACCTGTGGACCAATCAATGTTAGGGTTATGCTGAACTAGCCAGGGATGGCCTAGTATTACAGGATGCTCCGGGAAGTCTGCTAGAAGAAGCGAAATCATCTCAGAATGGTGGTCAGGGAAAGTAATCTTGACAGGTTGGGTGTGGTGGGACACTGAGCACAAATGACGTCCATCCAGAGCCGTGGCCTTCAGAGGTTCCTCAGGGGAACAACCCTTAGGTTTAACTGTTCTGCAAAGCGAGAATCCATTAGGTTAGCATCAGCACCAGAGTCAATAAGAACTTTTAGTTCAATATTCTGCTCAGAAGTGGTGAGCAAAATAGTAGGACAGACACGTTTGGGACTGACTGAAGAGGATGAACAGCTCACCAGGGTTGGTTTCTTCTTAGGATTTCTCCTATTATTTGGGCAGGAGGAGACTCGATGGCCTGACTGACCACAATACAGGCACAATCCCTCCTGAAAGCGGCGTTGGCGCTCCTCAGGAGGAAGACGGGTCCGGCCAAGTTCCATGGGAACCTCAGACGAAACTGGTGGATAAAAAGACAAAGAGGGAGCAGGCTCTGGAGCGAGGGGTCGCCAGGAAGTAGCCCCTGTAGCAGCATTATTTCTCAGTGAAAAGTTGTTGGAAGAGGCTCGTTCCCTCCGACGTTCATACAGTCTTTTATCAATCTTTATCGCCAAAGCGATAAGAGAATCCAAATCCTCAGGTAAATCCAGTGGGGCCAACTGATCCTTGAGTTCACCAGAAAGGCCATCTAAAAAAGCATCAAAAAGAGCTGCAGGATTCCAATCACTGCCAGCTGCCAAGGTGCGGAACTCAATAGCATAGTCTGAGACACGTCTCTTGTTCTGCTGCAGCCGGTTCAAAGCCCTGGCTGCTTCCCGTCCGGGTCTAGTGTGCTGAAAACTCTGGGTGAAACTCTTGGTGAAAAGATCTAGTGACCCACAAATGGCTGAATCTCTCTCCCACTCACTGGTAGCCCAAGCCTCTGCTCTGCCAGAAAGGTGGCTGATAATAAAGGCAATCTTGGATCTGTCCGTTGGGTAGGAGTGGGGGAGCAACTCAAAATGTAGGCCACATTGTGTTAAAAATGCACGACACTCACCAGAGTCACCAGAAAACCTCTCCGGACGGGCAAGATGAGCAGAAGGTACTAAAGGTGAAAAGGGCTGGGCAAAAACCCCTTCCTGAACCTGAGATGGATCCTTTATGGTGGGGGGCTGGTCAGAACGCTGAGACCTCTGAACCTTATCCACCAGGAAACTGAGCTGATCAGCAACTGAGGTCATGAACCGGTCTTGTTGCTCACTTAGCTTCTGAATCCCTTGCTGTAAGTGAGCCAGTTGCTCCTCCTGTAGGTTGATGCGTCTCCCCTGGGCACCCAGGGCTTTTAGCACTGAATCAGAGTCTGCTGAGTCCATTTCTTGGCCAGTTCTTACTGTCACAAGGCTTAGAAATGAAGGACTCAAATGCAAGACCGGACACAGTGGATTAAAACTCAAAGTTCTTTTAATTCAGTCCAGGGTTGAACAACAAAAAATCCAGCAGAAACAGAAGTATCAAAAAGCAGAGGCAAGGCAGGTCCAAATCCAAGCAGGGGTCAAAAACACAAGAAAGCTAAATCTAACAGGCAAAAAGGCTGGAACGCTAAGCTCAAAAGACTAAGACGAACTGGCAAAGGGAAGCTGCAAGGGTGGGAACTAAATACTCTAACAAACAAAAGAGGAGCACATACACCAGGTGAATTGCATTAGGCAGTGGCAGATCCTGATTGCAGGAAGGAACTCAGGAAGTGAAGCTGCCTAAAACGAGAGAGGAAATGAGTACCAAAATAAAACAGGAAGTGAAAAGACAAGGTAAAAAAGTGACATCAATCTAATCAGGACTGCCCCTGACACTATCACCTGCTGGCCTCCAGAACTAGGAGAGTTCTTTTTTTGGATGTTAATAAAGGTAACTTTTAAATTGTCAAGATAGTAATTTTAATAATAAAATGATTGTCATACTGAATGTAAAATATTTGTATTTTTTAGTGATGATTTGGATGCTGCTGAGCCGCCATCCACTGTTTTTTCCCTTGGTTAAAGTTTAGGCTGTACATTAGTTGTATGGGTCTGTATAGACTTTCTGGACTGTGTCAAACTGGATTGACTTAGAGGAACCTTTGCATGTTTTGTTTGGTTTTTATCTGGGCTTTGTTTGGCCGTGTCATATTGATTTTATTGGTGTTTCCCAACTGTATATTTATTATTGCTATTTGCACAACCCCAATTCAGCCAATTGTATACTTGTCCTGTTTTAAATACAGCCCATCAATGAACTGTGTTGCCACATATTATATTTTTACATAAGATTTTAGAACAACTAATAATGATGCTTTTATATTTCTGCAAATAAATGTACAAATATTTTACTACTAATTAGGTCTCTTTACATTTAATTTTACACTTGGTCACACAGAGATAAGCAGGTGAGTGAGATGAGTAATCAGGTCAGACATCAGTGCCAAGATCATAACAGTTATTACAATTTTTTATGTTTTATCACATAAAATCACCTCAAATGTGTTAGTTACATGGCTATCTTAAGGGCATAAATACTTTGCAAGGAAATATAGAAATATATCTGCCAGGTTTCCTTTTATTAAAATGTCTTACTGTCAATAAATCCACTAAAACAAATAGAGCAGTTCTGATATAGAATTAACTGAACACATAGATCCCAAATGAGAATATCCGCAGTTAACTTGTTGTCCAGATCCTGAAGCGGAATGCCCCTGTGACACAGATGTTATAAAAAGCATCACCTGACAGTGAATGAGCTTTTATGGATAATTTTGGATTACGGTTACAAAAAACTGTGCAAGATCACTGGAGCTGAGGGTGGCACTACTAGGAGACCAAAGAGGAGGCCCTGAGCTCTAAGGGGGTCTTTCTTCTGCAGCAGAATCCAGGAAGCGAAGCCAGGATCCAGCCTGGGGACTCACACTGAGCCCGGGGAGGGAGAGCAGAAATGAGAGCAGAGACTAACAGCAGTCAAGTATTTACATTGTGTCAGTGTCTGTTTTGATAGCTTTTAGCACAGATGAAATGTGTAGACATAATATGAGCCACCCACAGGACATACAGGAGATATAAAAAGAAACTGGTGTGTATGAAAGAAAGATGGGGGGGTGGAATGATGATGGCCTTTGCTTTTCCATTTACATTGTGAATCCCAAATAAAGTGCTCCAAATAATAAAGATAGAAGGATAGATTAATGCTGCTTTTGTATTTTATGTATCGGCCTGTAAAATAAAATACATAATGCAATAATCAACCAAACAGAGACATTTCAAAAATCTGCAATGTTTTTTATGAATAGAAGAGGATTCATTGGTTAAAGTGACCCGGATTCTCTAAATCCACATTGTGATTATTAGAAGCGTAGCACAGCGATGGATGATGCTCATTGTAAGCACATCCGTAAACAGCAAGAGGATTACGGTGGGAGATTAACACCAACTCTTTGTCTCAGAGATTACAACACATTTTGATGCTTGATTCGAACCTCAATCCGGAGTAAAATGATGCCAGACATGAAGTGTCTGTTTATTGTGACGGAAAGGGAAGGAAAGGATTAACCTATTTCCTCCGTTCCACTTGAAAGGTTTAATTTATCTATTCAGAGGATGTTGGAGTTACTGTGAAGTTAAATGTTCTGTCCTCTAAGTAAGCAGAGCCTAACCCTCACAGGGAAAATGTCTGAGGAGAAAAAGCTGATTACAGTTTATGAGATTTGATACATTTTTGATAGAGTTATGTTTCCATGCAACACATCTACAGTAGTTAACTTAACCAATCATGACCTATAAATGAAGGGGTACTAAAAAAATGTAATGTAATTTTATAATTTGAATGCATTGATGGTATGATCTGTATTGGTGGATTAAAAATAACTGGAGCACAGAGTATCAGAAAAGGCTCAGGCAGCCTGATTTCATTATGATAAAAATGTTTGACAAAAAACTTCAGCAGACGTCCAGGAAAGAAAGGATACATTGAAACAAACATCCATCAGAAGCAAATAATAGGTGTAAATCCAGAAAACTTCACATCTAAAGAGTAAAATCTAAAAATCAAGACATGTAATGTTTAAAAAATATATATATATCTTTCACAATTTGAGCCCGATGAATCCTTGCATTGTCATCTTGGAATATGCCTGTGCCATCAGGGAAGAAAAGGTCCATTGATGGAATAACCTGGTCATTCAGTATATTCAGGGAGTCAGTTGACCTCATTCTTTGAGCACATACTGTTGCTGAACATAGACCTGAGCAACTGCAGCAACCCCAGATCATAACAGCGCCCCCACAGGCTTGTAGAGTAGGCACTAGGCATGGTGGGGGCATCACTTCACCTGCCTCTCTTCTTACCCTGATTGGCCCATCCCTCTGGAACAGGGTCAATCTGGACTCATCAGACCACATGACCTTCTTCCATTGCTCCACAGTCCAATCTTTATACTCCCTGCAAATTTAAGCCTTTTTTCCCGTTAGTCTCACTGATTAGTGGTTTTCTTACGGCTACAGAGCTGTTCAGTCCCAATCCCTTGAGTTCCCTTCGCATTGTGCGTGTGGAAATGCTCCTACTTTCAGTATTAAACACAGCCCTGAGTTCTACTGTTGTTTTTCTTCCATTTGATCTCACCACACGTTTAAGTGATCGCCGATCACCATCATGCAGGATTTTTTTCCGGCCACATTTCTTCCTTGAAGATGATGGGTCCCCACTATCCTTCCAGTTTTTAATAATGCGATGGACAGTTCTTAACCCAAGTTTAGTAGTTTCTGCAATCTCTTTGGATGTTTTCTCTGCTTGATGCATGCCAATGATTTGACCCTTCTCAAACAGACTAACATCTTTTCTATGACCACGGGATGTGTTTTTCCACATGGTTGTTTAGGAAATGAGAAGCAAGTCATTGCACCAGTTGGGGTTAAATAACTTGTTGCCAGCTGAAAGATAATCGCCCATGCAGTAATTATCCAATAGGAGGCTCGTAGCTATTTGCTTAGTTGAATCCAGGTGGCGACTTCTTTTTGGCCAGGCAGCCAGTTTCCTGAGGGGGGCAGCGATGTGCCCAGAGGTGCATGGTCTGCGTATTAACTAAGCTGCTGTTTACCGCTTGCCAAAAAAAACAAAACGAAAAAACAAAACATGCTCTCGGCGTACTTGCCGTAGGTCAAAATGTGCCAGAATGTTTCTTGCTTCTGTACACTCATAACTTATACAAAACCGACCCATAACTTATTCAACATATGCCAGCATTTCTTTTGGTATGTCAGACCTACGTTGGTTTAAATCGTCAAAGTGGGATAGGGGATTTTGACTGTTAATTGTTCAACAGAGAGACACGTCTAAGTCCTGGATGACTGGAAGATCAGCTCTAATGATTCTCTCTGTAGACTTTAATACTTTTCTGTGGTTTGGATGTTTCCCACAATGTGGATGGGTCAAACTGCACAGATAGGTGAACATTGGACTAACTGAAAAATGACTGTATTGAGAATTTATAATAGATGATCATCAGCTCCTGAAGAAGGTTTTAAATTTTAATTCACCAAAGATAATTCCTTATACTGATCTGTGACGACCAGCTTAGGTCATGAAAAAGGGTAGCTTCCTGGAGCTGGAAGTGATCCAAAGTGTTCTCTGGAAGTTGGACATCAACTCTACTGTACTGAGTTTGAGGTTAAGATCCAGGTGGTGTGGACCAGCCCATAAACCCTGTATTCATGCAGCCTAATTCACAGCATCAGCAAACTCTGGACAGGACTCTGCTGTCCACTTGCACCTTATGGACAAAGGACACTCATTTGAGGACCAGAATGTTCACATTTTGGACAAAGAAGACGGGTGGTTTGAAAGGGGCGTGAAGGAAGCCATTTATAATAAAGAAGAAAAACCAACCTTAAACAGAGGACGTGGACCTACAATGCAGCGATATAGTTGTTTCCTTCCAACTATCATTTCAACCCCCCACTTACATGCAGGGGACAAATCATCTCCCCCCCTGGACACTTATGCACGCATGCTGTTTGTTGACTTTAGCTCAGCATTCAGCGCTGTCATTCTGGTGAAGTTATTAGCCAAACTTCGAGATCTGGGCATCAACACCTCCATGTGCAACTGGATTCTGGACTTTCTGACCAACAGACCCCAGAATGTCCGATCAGGCTCCAACTGCTCCACGTCCATCACACTCAACACTGGTGTACCAGAGGGCTGTGTGCTAAGCCCGTTTCTCTACTAATTCTTCACCCACGACTACAAGCCTGTGTACGCGTCTAATTCCATCATCCAGTTTGCGGACGACACCACGGTGATTGGTCTCATCAGCAACAATGATGAGACTGCCTATAGGGGGGAGATCAAGCACTTGGCCACATGGTGCACTGAAAATAACCAGCTCCTCAACACCACCAAAACAAAGGAGCTCATCATAGACTTCAGGAAAGATTCAACAGGCACCAACGACACCATCCACATCAATGGAATAGCTGTTGAATGTGTCTCTGGTTTCAAGTTTCTGGGGACCCACATCTGAGCGGACTTGTCCTGGTCAACCAACACCTCCTGCCTGGTCAAGAAGGCTCAGCAGCGCCTCTCCTTCCTGAGAACACCGAGGAAGATTCAGCTCCCCTCAACTATCCTGGTGAACTTCTATCGCTGTGCAATAGAAAGCATCCTAACCAACTGTGTAACAGTGCGGTACGGAAGCTGTTCTGTTGCAGAGCGCAAGGCACTGCAGCGGGTGGCGAAAGCCGCCCAGCGCATCACTGGAACTCCACTACCCACCATTGAGCACATCCAGGAGAAACGCTGCCTCCATGGAGCCCGCAGCATTCTTAAGGACTCATCCCACCCAGGCCACAGACTGTTTCCTCTCCTGCCCTCCAGCAGGCGTTTCAGGTGCCTCCGGACCAGAACCAGCAGACTAAAGAACAGCTTTTTCCCCAGAGCTGTCTCTTTACTGAACTCTAACCCTCACGGATAGACTCTACTCTCCTTCCTCACACCTACCTCCATTTTGCTATTCTGTTTTTTTACAAGACTGTAATGTTCACCTGCACTCCTGACTGTTACTATTGTTACAACTGTTTACATGCATCTTGCACTACTCACCTTGACTGATTATTGATTTGCACTGCGAGATATACATGTGCAATAACGTACTTTAACTGTAATATGCAATTACCTTCCACTGCACTTTAATCTAGATAGCTTCTGTCCAAGGACAAATCTATTAGTAAGATTGTGTTTATAATGGTATTCATCTCTATATTTATTCAGTAGAACCATGTCCCGTATTTATGGAACCATTATTTATCCTGCACTTGCTGCTATTGCACTTCTGGTTAGACCTAAACTGCATTTTGTTGCCTTGTACCTGTACCTGTGTAATGACAATAAAGTTGAATCTAATCTAATCTAATATAATCTTGCTTGGGCAACCAAGCCAACAATTGCCCCTAACAACCCCCCTTTCAGAGGCATAGCCCAGTATTGGTTATTGCAGGCTAACAAAGAAACCAAACGACTCCCTATTCCTATGGAGCAGAGTCTACTGGATCAATATGCATGTTTTCTAAGCCAAAACAAGTATTTGGGCTACTATATAAAGCTTCAAACTCAACGCTATTTCTGACAGGATGGGAAGAAAACGTCTTCCAATTTAGAAACAGAGTCCAGTGGATTGTTTTTTGACTTTTTTGGAATCAGAAAACGCTTCTGTTCACAGAGAGCCACTGAGGTGCAGTGATTATTGTCAATAACTTCCCTCTGTGTTAAAATAATTCAATTCTATTCTATTCAGTTTATTTCTATAGCTCCAATTCACATCATGTCATCTCAGGCACTTTCCAGTTCACCAGATCCTCCAGTCAGATAGATTCAAAGTTTTCTATCTAAGGAAAACCAGCAGATTGCATCGACTCATTGACTCTTCAGCAATCCCTCACACTAAGCATGCTTGTAGCGACGGTGGAGAGGAAAAACCCCCTTTGAACAGGAAGAAACCTCCAGCAGAACCAGGCTCAGTGTGAGCGGCCATCTGCTGAGGCCCACTGGGGTTCAAGGAGACAGAAGCAGACATAGAAAAAGCAGCTGTAAAAGGCGGCCCAGTCCAGGAAACACACAGCCAGGCAGACGAGCTCCGAGCCAGCTCCCATGTCAGAGGATGAAGAGAGCACATCCAGTTAGTCACAGTCAGAGACACAGGACTACACTGGAAAACAGGCCAAGCTCCAACATCTAGAAACAAAGGTGTTGTTTTAGACAAAATTTTCCTTTTTTTCAAGTGGATCTTCATATAATAGAAAAATGTTGTCCATATATTCTGCAGACCATTTAGTTGACGGTGGAAACAGGAAACCCTGTACTTTGAAAAACCCCAGAAATAGTCCCCAAGTGACACATAAGGGTCTTCCACTGACTTTCAAATATCTGCAAATATTTTTTTTATATAATTTGCTATTGATCTACACCTTACTTCTACTTTCCCACTTTGTTAACATTCCTTCTGTTTTGAACTCCTGTATATAACTCTATGAACCTACACTGACAAGTGCAAATATTGTTGTTTGATGATATAATATAGTAATAAGAGTTCTATGAATATAAAAAAAAATATTGCCTTCTTCACACACAATAGCACAGCCATTGTGTGACATAGTGTCTGTGCAGATGGATGGAAAAATTGTGTGAAGAGACAGGAGGATATAGAGGTAATAAAGTTTGCAGATGTTGGCTCTAAGTGGGGGGCCAGTAGGTATGTCATCTTCACATAAATGATCTCAGTCTCCATCTTTTTCTCCTTGTTCCTTTTTTAAAGATATTTCCAATATCTTAAAAATTAATTTCTCATTTTTCCTAACTAATCTACATTTTTTAGAACCTTTGCCTTCAAGGGCAAACTAAACGGTTTGTCTGGAAAAGACATTAATCTCCTGTTGGCCTTTATGGAGAACTTGGACAGGTTGGAGAGGGAGCACCAGGATTTGGTTACCCTGAACTTCTTCACAAAATGTACTTTTGACAGATGCTAAGCTTTATTGGGAAGTTATTTCATTGTATAATTCTTTGACCCAGGCCATTGGAGCAACAAAAAAAGTTAATGCATGAATGTTAGAGTAAAAGAAGTTACATCTCCTGTATAAAAGTCAGTGATGCAGGTGGGTTTGCAAATGAGGGTCTCCACCAGGAGTTGGCAGTAAGTGCTTCCTGTAGACATTAGGAAGAACGTAGGATTAGATGACTAGAGCACAGGCCTTTGTGATCCTTCAACATTTAAAGACATTGCATTGCAAAAACAATAAGTAAAAAATCAGAAACTCAGATGATTTGCCAATGGAATTATAATTTTTACTCTTAAAAAAAGATATTCCGTAAAAGTTCAAAAAAATCCACTGGACTTGGTTTCCAAGTCCATTTTTTTGAACTTTTACGGAATTACTATGTGTCATGATCTGGCCTGTTTGCTCCTCCCTAATTAGTAATTCCTTTTACCTGCCGTTTTCCCTCCCTGCCTCAATTATAATTTATTCCTCTCACCTGTGTCCTCTGGTTTATATTTACTTCAGCCTGAGCATTCAGTGCCAGATCATTAATTGTCTTTCTGTAAGTCTGTCTGTTTAGTTTTTTGTCTTGGTTCATGTCCTGGATCCTAGCTGCCAGTGGAAAGAGGGTTTTTGTGTTTGTCTCTCTACTGATCGTCCACTGTTCCTCCCCCGCGGAGTCCTCTGGGTTTTTGGCTCAATATGTGGGGAGGTTCAGTTTTTATCCAGTAAGCCTGGCTCCAGGGAGGAGACCAGTTTAAAGTCCTGCATCGAGTTCCGGTTCCTGCGTCCTGTCTCGGCTACCCTCTTCCACTGAGCCTGCCTGTCTGCACCTGATCCTGTCTGCTCCTGTGCATGACCACCTGGTCATGCTTCTGGTCCCAGTCAGACTCTGAACCCTCCTGGGAGCCTGTGGATGCCTGGAAGTCTGGATCCTGCCACCTGTTCCTGTTCCTGCCTGATCTGGATCCTGTTCCTGTCTGTTCTGGATCCCTGACCAGGATCAGCTTCCAGCATGACCTCTGGGACTGCAGCACTTGGGGACATTCTTGGTCTGGACTGTTAAACCAGGTAAGTGACCAACGCAGATAATCTTCTGTCAGATGATTGTGGTCACTTACCTGTGTTTCTCCCACTACAGAGTGTCTTAGATTGGGCGGTGCCCCGCCCCCCCGCCTGCAGTGTCCGCGAGCCACAGCTCCGCCTTTGTTTTTTTTTTATGTAATAAACGTTTGAACTTTCCTACTGACTGTCTCTCCTTAAATACTGGGTCCATCTGTCCTCGGTCCATGACACTATGACCTGGATGACTGAGAATCTTCATCGGCTTAAAATAAGATAATTAGATAATATGCACTTGAAATAAGACAATGCAATTGTTTGAAATTGTCTTATTCCATTGACAAAGTTTTTCACTTACTCTTCAAATAAAGAAAAAAAGCACTTATTCTTTAGATTTAGATTTTTTGCAGTGTGACCAAGCATTCTTCTTTGGTTGCCAGAGTAGATACTCATATTCTGCCAAATTCACATCAAGCCATCACCTTCTCAGTGCTGAACTGAAACCCTGCCAGGCAGAACCCTGGGTTATAAGTTATAGGGAGCCAGAACTCAGCTTCTCTCCTCTAGCTCTTATCCAGATGTCGGTGATTTAGTGTCCAGCCTTGTAAGTGTGTCTCTGTGCAACATTTTCATATCTGTTGTGTCATTCTGCTGGGAGCCAAATGTGAGGTCAGCACTCGGGGACCGTCCATCTTTCTCGCTGACAATGAGCCGAGTACCACGACCCGATATTCGGTCCATCCATCGCGCTCATAAGGCTGTGATGTTAGCTCCCAGGAATTTACTTACTGCGTAACGCATGTTCTAGGTTTGATGACTTTAATTTGACCGATTACTGCATTTACTGTAACCCTTGTGATTCACTTGTTGAATGAGTAGGCTTTATTTGGAGGGAAATAACAGCTGGAATGATAAAATGTTTTCTGAGGTGCTCAAGCTTTTGAGTCAGAATATGTGTGGAAGTTTGTTTATATGCATAGTTAAGCTTAATTCTTTCACTTTATCAAATTGTCCCAGGTTTATTGATTCAGTGCATGTTTACAGATGAATCCTTCACAAATTAAGACAAACTTTATTTTAATAATTTAATCTTCTGTAGAATTTGCTTTTAGGTAATAATTTGAAATGATGTGGATTATTTGGATGCATTGTAATGGATTCGATTTGAAATTCCTCTGCAGCTACATGTGAATCTACCCCTTGCAGCTTTAAAGGGGATGTAACCTGAATTGCCCACTGATCTGCATAAAGTGGCATGAATGTGTGGGTATGTGTGGGAGCAACTGGGCCATTGTGGCTGAAGGCTGAAACACTTTAAATGATCACTATGACTAAGAAAGCCCTGTAAGTTCAATCACTTTTCCATTTGAAGTGCAAAAACCCCACATCTGCATCGACAGGTTTAATTATAGAACACAGACAGTTAAAAAAAAACACATTTTACCAGAGCCCACTCTGAACTCACCACAGAGCTGAAGGTAACCAGTGTCCTACTTTGACCAATAATGCTACCTTTACATGCTGCAGCCAGTTTACAGCAAAATCAATGGTTGACGCGCATGAAAGCGCAGCAAAAGGTCCTGCAGCGTGTTTTGAGCAACAAGAGCATAGCCTCATGAGTTCCTGAGCATCTGACACGCTTCAGAAGCAGCAGCTACTGAAGTTGGAAATATTTAACTTTTGCTGCTTGGAGCGCCACATCAACCAATCAGAGAAGCTGATCTGGGAGCTGGCAGGGAGACAGTTTATCAACGACTAAATTAACTTAAAATTTAGAAATCTGTTGGCAAAATATGTTTGATTTTGTTATTCTGGTGCCTGCAGTTTGAATTACGTACGTGAAAAACGTCTTTCACCCAGAGGCTGCTGTTGAACGGGATTCCCAGTGACAGTGCACCGCCGGTATGAAGGGGTAATCTGGATGAAATGACTGCAGAGATGAAGTTTTCAGGAGGACTTTCTCACTTTAAAAACATATTCAAACTATTTTTTACCCGCTGATCACAGCTAATATAGCGAAGCTGCTCTCTGGCATTGAACACAGGAGCAGCAGAAGCATCTGGACTCACTTTACTGGATGTCTGACCTTAATGTGGACAAGAAATGAAGCAGCAGATGCTTTTTTGCTGCATCCAGCGCTTGCGGTCTGAACGTAGCATTATTCATTAAAATAAGCCAATCGACTCTCTTGATTTCATCCGCCATTGTTCCAGGCAAAGAAAGGATAGGGTAGCTCCGCCCAACACGCATCAGACACACTTTTCCACCGTGCTGCTAGAGCAGCAAAGACGCTTCAGCTGCCTATCAGAACTAAACTTGTACAAGCATCGAAAATGAAGCAGGACGCGCGTCTTTGCTGCTCCTGCTGCGTACAGTCTGAAAGTAGCATTATGCATACCTGACATTTGAAGTTGGTGTATAAGAGTCTAAACTTATGATACAGACTTCCTATAACATAATTCTTAAGGAATTCTAAAGTTCTTTAAATAAAATAGACGGCACCTTAAAGAATAATTGCCTAAGAAATGAAAGCATATATTAAAGGTACTATGTGTCATTGGGTACACCACATCCTAAATGCTGGAAAAGGCCACGTGATTTCAAACCTTATTTAATTGAACCAGAAGATTCTGCATTTCTCAGCTCTTCAGTGACTTTTTTAGGTCTAAGAAGCGTACATGCTACCTTCTTCTTTTTATTCTGGTCATGGGGTAAAGATGGACTCCCCTTATCAGATCGGTGGACAGTCCTTGTCGAAAGTGGAGTTCATGGATCTCAGGGTCTTGTTCATGAATGAGGGACGGATGGAGCGTGAGATCGATAAACGGATTAGTGCGGCGTCGGCAGTCATGAGGTCGCTGCATCGGACCGTCGTGGTGAAGAAGGAGCTGAGATCTGGGTAATGACTAAAAGGACAAGATCCCGAATAAAAGCGGCCGTAATTAGTTTCCTTCGCAGGGCGGCTGGGCGCACCCTTCCAGATCAGGTGAGGAGCTGAGTTACACAGGAGGAGCTCGGAGTAGAGTCGCTGCTCCTCCAAGTTGAAAGGAGCCAGCTGAGGAGGCTCTGGCATCTGTTCAGGATGCCTGTTCCAGGCATGTCGCATTGGGAGGAGGACTGGTGGAAGGACCAGGAAACGCTGAAGTGGCCTGCATGGATGGATGGATGGATGGATGGATGGATGGATGGATGGATGGATGGATGGATGGATGGATGGATGGATGGATGGATGGATGGATGATGGATGGATGGATGGATGGATGGATGGATGGATGGATGGATAGATGGATGGATGGATGGATGGATGGATGGAGATGGATGGATGGATGGAGATGGATGGATGGATGGATGATGGATGGATGGATGGAGATGGATGGATGGATGGATGATGGATGGATGGATGGAGATGGATGGATGGATGGATGATGGATGGATGGATGGATGATGGATGGATGGAGATGGATGGATGGATGGATGGATGGATGGATGATGGATGGATGGATGGATGGATGGATGGATAGATGGATGATGGATGGATGGATGGATGGACGGATGATGGATGGATGGATGGATGGATGGATGGATGGATGGATGATGGATGGATGGATGGATGGATGGATGGAGATGGATGGATGGATGGATGGATGGATGATGGATGGATGGATGGAGATGGATGGATGGATGGATGATGGATGGATGGATGGATGGAGATGGATGGATGGATGGATGGATGGATGGATGATGGATGGATGGATGGATGGATGATGGATGGATGGATGGATGGATGGATGGATGGATAGTGGGCTACATTAATAATTGGCAATCCTTTTGGGGAAAGCCTGGTCTGATTCGGAGAGACGGCATCCATCCCACTTTGGATGGTGCAGCTCTTCTTTCTAGGAATCTGGCCACATTTATTAGTCCTCCAAAACCCTGACCACCCAGGGTGCAGACCAGGAAGCAGAGTTGTAGTTTAACACACATCTCTGCAGCTTCTCTACTGTTACCCACTCTTTACTCCATCCAGACAGTGTCTTGCCCACGACCAAAATCTAATAAATTAGCAAAGATTCCCAAAGGAGTAAATCATGATAATCTAATTAAAATCAAAATAACTCCAATTGGGGAAAAAGTTAAAACAATTAAATGCGGTCTGTTTAACATAAGATCGCTTTCCTCTAAAAGTCTACTAGTTAATGACTTGATTTGTGATAATCACATTGACTTGTTTTGCCTTACAGAAACCTGGCTGCAGCAAGAGGATTATGTGAGCATAAATGAGGCAACTCCTTCAAGCTATTTAAATTTTCACATCCCCAGAAGTTCTGGGCGAGGAGGAGGAGTAGCAACAATCTTCCAGTCTGACTTACTGATTACTCCCAAAACAATTAATACCTACAACTCTTTTGAACATTTAACCCTTAATTTCCCTGATCCAAATTTCAAGGCAAGAAAACCTCTTCTTTTTGTAACTTTGTATCGTCCACCAGGTCCTTACTCTGAATTTTTAGATGAGTTTTCAGAGTTCCTTTCTGATTTGGTATTAAATACTGACAGGGTCATCATAGTGGGAGATTTTAACATCCATGCTGACATTGAAGGCGATAGCTTAAGAGCAGCCTTTAATGCTATCTTAGACACTATTGGCTTTGTTCAAAATGTGAATAGTCCCACGCATTCTCATCTTCATACTTTGGATCTTGTGCTGACATACGGCATAGAATGTGAAGAAATAACAGTATTTCCTCACAACCCTGTCCTCTCTGACCACTTTCTAATAACCTTCAGGATTACTTTAACAGAGTTCTCCTCCCCCAAAAGAAGGTTCAATTTTAGTAGATCTTTATCAGATAGTGCAGTTATAAATTTTAAAGAATCTGCTTCACTTTCTCTCTGCTCTGTGTCACTGAGCAGTGCTGCAGAGTGCAAAAGCTTAGCTTATTCCCCTTCACAGGTTGATGATTTTGTTGATGGGGTTGCTAGTTCTCTGCGTATTGCCTTAGACAACGCAGCTCCTTTGAAAATGAAAACCGTTAAAAATAGAAAGCTTGCTCCTTGGTTTAATGCAGAGCTGCGTACTTTGAAGCAAAATGCTAGGAAACTGGAGAGAATATATCGCTCCACAGGCCTGCGAGAGTCCTTCCTAGTCTGGAAAAATGGTTTACTGCTGTATAAGAGGACCCTTTGTAAAGCAAGAGCAGCATACTTCTCCTCATTAATAGAGGAGAATAAGAATAATCCTAGATTTCTTTTTAATACAGTTGCCAAACTCACCCAGAGCCATAGCTCTGTTGAACCGTCCATTCCACCTGCTCTTAGCAGCAATGATTTTATGGGATTCTTTATAAATAAGATTGATCTTATTAAAAATAAGATCATAAGCACTCCTCTATCCGCGATTGTACCTGAGGTAGTCATGGAATCTGAACCGGGTTTAGACTGCTTTGATCCAGTTGAACTCTCTGAATTAGCAAAATTATTGTCTTCATCTAAGCCTTCAACTTGTATGTTAGATCCAGTTCCAACCAGGTTATTTAAGGAGGTATTCCCTTTGATCTCCTCCTCCATTTTAGATGTGATTAATCTATCTCTGTTACAGGGATATGTACCTAAAGCTTTTAAGATTGCTGTAATTAAACCTCTGCTTAAGAAACCGTCTCTTGACCCAGATGACTTGGTCAATTATAGACCTATATCCAATCTTCCTTTCTTATCCAAAATTCTTGAGAAAGTAGTTGCCAAACAAGTTTGCGATCACTTCCACCATAATGAACTTTTTGAAGAGTTTCAGTCTGGCTTTAGAGCTCATCATAGCACTGAAACAGCTCTGGTGAAAGTCACTAATGATATTCTCATGGCCTCAGATAATGGACTTGTATCTGTGCTCGTCCTGTTGGATCTTAGTGCTGCATTTGATACAGTTGACCATAATATTCTTTTAGAAAGACTTGAATATTTTGTTGGAATTAAAGGAACAGCACTAGACTGGTTTAAATCTTATCTATCTGATCGAATTCAGTTTGTTCATGTTAATGATAGATCTTCAACACGCTCAAAGGTTACCTGTGGAGTACCACAGGGATCAGTGCTAGGACCAATTCTCTTTACTTTATACATGCTCCCAATTGGTAGAATTATTAGACAGCATGGGATTAATTTCCACTGTTATGCTGATGATACCCAGCTATATCTGTCTATAAATCCAGATGAAGCTAACCCATTACATAGATTACAGACATGTCTTGAAGACATAAAAACCTGGATGACTCTCAACTTTCTGCTTCTGAATGCAGACAAAACAGAAGTTATAGTCTTTGGACCAGAGTCTCTGAAAAAGAAACTGATTAGCCAGTCACTTCATTTGGATGGGATTAAACTGATTTCAGATAATAAAGTAAAAAATCTTGGTGTTATTTTTGATCAGGACCTGTCATTTAAATCCCATATCAAAGAGGTTTCTAGAATTTCCTTCTTTCATCTGAGGAACATTGCAAAAATTAGAAATATCCTGTCCAGGGGTGATGCTGAGAAACTAGTCCATGCATTTGTTACTTCAAGGCTGGACTATTGTAATTCTTTACTATCAGGAAGTCCACAAACTGTAGTTAAAAGCCTTCAGCTGATCCAAAATGCTGCAGCCAGAGTTCTAATGAAAATAAAAAAGAGAGATCATATCTCTCCTATCCTGGCTTCTCTTCATTGGCTTCCTGTTAAATCAAGAATAGAATTTAAAATCCTCCTTCTCACATATAAAGCCTTAAATGGCCAAGCTCCATCTTATATCAGAGATCTGATTGTTCCTTATGTTCCTAACAGAGCACTTCGCTCTCAATCTGCAGGTTTACTAGTGGTTCCTAGAATTTCTAAAAGTAGAATGGGAGGCAGATCTTTTAGTTATCAGGCTCCTCTCCTGTGGAACCAACTACCAGTTTTAGTCCGTGAGGCAGACACCCTGTCTACTTTTAAGGCTAGGCTTAAAACTTTCATTTTTGATAAAGCTTATAGTTAGGGTGGCTCAGGTTATCCTGAGCTATCTCTATAGTTATGCTGCTATAGGCTTAGACTTTTGGAGGACATAGGGACCCCCATTTCATCATTCTGCTTCATTCTCTCTCTGTTCTCCTATTCTGCGGAATCTGTTAGTTCAATCTCTAACCTTCTGCTCTCTCTGCTTTCCTCAGAGTAGCTTTGCCTCGTCTGTTCCTGTTTGGCTGTGACGTCATCCTGGAAAAAAAACATCAGCTGTGCTGCTTCTATCAACACCCTTGTTAATAGATGTTGGAGATCGGCCTGTTTTCCAGTGTGGTCCTGTTTCTCTGACCGTGACTGAGTGGATGTGCTCTCTTCGTCCTCTGGCATGGGAGCTGCCTTGGAGCTCGTCTGCCTGGCTGTGTGTTTCCTGGACGGGGCCGCCTTTTACAGCTGCTTTTTGTATCTCTGCTTCTGTCTCCTTGAACCCCAGTCGGCCTCAGCAGATGGCCGCTCACACTGAGCCTGGTTCTGCTGGAGGTTTCTTCCTGTTAAAAGGGAGTTTTTCCTCTCCACTGTCGCTACAAGCATGCTTAGTGTGAGGGATTGTATTTGAGTCAATGAGTCAATGCAATCAACTGGTTTTCCTTAGATAGAAAACTTTGTATCAATTTGACTGTATGATCTGGTTGAACTGTAAAGTGCCTTGAGATGACATGTGTTGTGAATTTGGCGCTATATAAATAAACTGAATTGAATTGAATTGAATAGATGGATGGATGGATGGATGGATGGATGGATGGATGGATGGATGGATGGATGATGGATGGATGATGGATGGATGGATGATGGATGGATGGATGGATGGATGGATGGATGGATGGATGGATGGATGGATGATGGATGGATGGATGATGGATGGATGGATGGATGGA